>NW_027272601.1:0-405800 GCF_040938485.1 Diadema antillarum | reverse complement strand
TGTGTGAAAATTATTTGCTTCAGAACGGTCTCGTATTCAAGTAATATGCAGATTAATGCCCCGTCACTGACCGGGCACGCTAACCTGGGAACATTAAACTGCACATTACTTGAATATGAGACCATTCTGAAGCAAATAATTTTCACACAACAATAGATATACTGTATAATGTACTCTTAAATGAATCCCACAAGGATTGGAACAATCATCCTCCAGCATTCCCACTGATTCCCAGTGATCAGTTACTAGCCATCCCCTTTTAATCACTTCAGCTCTAATTTCCTTTTATGGGGGGGGGGGGGGGGGGAGGGGGAGGGGGGTCTCAAATAGAAAAGGGCTTCATTGTATGATACACTGTACATGTCAACTTTGGAGTACACAGATCTTTCACAATGTTGAATTGATTAATTGATAACTTTATATACAGTTTGAGGTGAATATTAAAAAAGAAAATTATATGAAGACAATGGGAAGAAGTCTCCAGTTTCAACAAGAAAAATAAGTGAACAAGTAAAGAAATTTTAATTTTGTATAAGTGGATTTGCAGGTGATTTGAATCAAAGTTTGATACCCTGTTAAATGCTGACATCAAGTAGAATATGATATCAAGTAGGTTTTATAGCTTGATCAGTGGATGAAACCGGCCTGGAAAATGGAATCTCAATCTTGGGGTCCCAGGTTCAAAACCCCTGGTGCAAACAGTATCTGTAAAGCACATCATTCTCATTGCCTAATCCATGGCTCGACACTAACTTTTTTGTTTGGTGGCCCGATGGGGCCACCAAAATCCTAAATTTCAAATTTTTGGTGGCCCGAGAGAAAAATTTGGTTCCCCCCCCCAAAAAAAAAAACAATAAAAAACATTAAAAGTCCTTTTTTTTATGAGTCAAATATTTATGTTTATGATAGTACAAATTAGAAGTTGGACATATCTACTCATAAATAAACTTCAACAAACTTGCAACACTCACTCTCAGGCACTCATTCAGTCCTTTTCATCCATCCTTTAAACAAATTTAACTGCTAATTTCCGGCGCAAAAAGTTACGAATTTATTGACATGCTTTTCAAAAAATTTTGGTGGCCCGAGGCGGGCCACCAAATTTGCCCTTTTTTGAAATCTGGTGGTCCGACTTTCATTTTTGGTGGCCCCGGGCCACCGGGCCACCGTTAGTGTCGAGCCCTGCCTAATCCCTCATGATATGGGACTTTTCTGTCCCAAGGTGGTTTGCTGAAGAAAACACAGTATGCATTTATTCACTCTCTGTGAAAGCAACTACAATGTACAATTTCTATACTCAAAAAATATCCAGACTCAAACTCGGATTTGCCAGTCATCGTCCTGCTATACATATTAATCTGGTTTGAAAGTCTTGATGGCTTGTGAAAGATGTTATTGTTACATTTTAGATGTACATGTAGGCAGAAGACTAGGATACAGATCTATGACTCAATGACAATTTTAGAATGCATCTGCCTAATACCCACAGAATAGGTTGGGAGCAGTTTCTACAGGCTATCAAAATTTTCTTTGATCTATTGATTTGCTCATGTTGTTTTGCATGGGCAAAGATCAAGAATTTTATTTGTTAATGATTTTAAGTGAATTTAGTTGTTTGTGTGCTCCTGTCTTCATTTGTTAAAGTATTTAACAGTACAAGCCAAATCATCATCATTAAGAAAATATTGGTTTTGTTGTCTGTGTTTGCCAGCAAAGTACAATTGAATGTCAGTTTAGATCTCTCCACATTTTGTGTAAACTCACAATATAGGGCCTACTGTGTTGTACATGTGGAAATCTCAAACTCTGGTAATTTGTTATGTATTTGTCATCCTTGGTTGATTTTTTTTTTCCCTTCGCATTTTTAAACTTGACCATGAGTAATTCAACGTGTATTTTGTGTGTGGGAAGTCAATATGTAGGAAAGCTCAAATTTAGAGTAAGTGTACACCAAATTATAAGTACATAATGCATGTTTGCATTGCTTTGTGGACATTGCCTAACCCAACAGAGTTTTACTTACATTGTAATATTTTTGTTCAGCTTTAATGGCAGAGTGGGCAGGTTGTGGCATTGTGTACAGAATATGTGTGTACCCGGCCAGTATTTGATAGTTTTTTTGAGTATCTTAAAAACTATTTTAACCCCATGGATGTGTAGAAGTATTTTTTTCCCCATTATACAGTCTGAGCTACGTTAAGAGGATTTCACATCTTGGTAAAAAATGTTGTGTATTGAATTAAAGTTACATAAACATTTAAATATCAAGTTTGTGGAAGTTATTTCATTCAGTGATTAGCATTTGTCTCTTTGCTTTGAGAATAAATGTCCTAATATAACAAGTTCAAAGTGTATTGCATGGTACTTAAAGGGTAAATCCAGTCCAAATATAAGTTAGTCTGATAAGAAAGAGTAAAATGTTACGAGTTCAACAGTATAAATTTGATTGAAATTGGATGGAAAATAAGGAAGTTATGACATTTTGAAGTTTCGCTATTTTTGGGGGAAACAGTTCTTGAATAGTCAATATAAGATTATGGCAAAGTGAGCATGTCATTCACTCACAACTTACCATATAGTTTGTACTTAAAATTTTGAAATTTCTAGTTTTTCATTCAAACGCAATTATGCCAGAGGCTCAAATCCTCGTATATCTAACTGATAACTATTCTGAAGTTATTCAACCAGGAATAACGTCATGTTTCAGATGTCAATGACAGAAAAAATGAATTTTTGTCATTTTTTTGTGTACAATATCAATGGAAAAATTGTGAGGGTATGACATGGGTGGCTCACTCATTTGCATATTCATATCCATTGTACAAGATCTGTTTTGCAGAAATTAGCAAAACTTCAAAGGGTCATAACTTCCTTATTTTTCATCTGATTTCAGTCAAATTTTTACCATTGAACTCGTAATTTTTTTTTTTTTTTTTAAATCAGACTAACTTCTATTTCGACTGGATTTCCGCTTTAAGGATGATCCCACTAAAGCTCTGCATATAGTATGTCACAGGGTACTGTAAAAGTGGATATTTTTTGCGCGACTAATTTTTCGCGCTCGGCAGGGTAAGAAGAGTTTCATGTGTTTTTAATTCCGCGGAATCAAGACATCAACTACTTGGAACATAAGGCAAGCAAAAATATTGCGTGCTGTTATTTTCGCGCTAGTTTCTGGTTGCGCAAAATACGCGAAAATTTCAACACCGCAAAAATTTCCACTTTTACAGTATATGCCATTCACTCGATGCACCAGCCATGATTATGGAGTATATGGGTATACACAATGTAGTAACAATGCAGTGCATTGAATTCACTAGCTGTAATATGTACACGTATGTTAAGGAATATTTTGCAATCAATAAAGATATTGACATTATCATTCCTGGCTCATTGCAGAAATGGCCGTTCTGAGCATGGCATTCTGCTAGACAGTGTATTACATTGGGATACAATGTTGGCAAGCATGACTGTCAACCAATCAAGATCTTTGTAGTCACCAATTTCCTGCTTTATACCAGCAATTGACATGTCAATTGTAACAAGGGTACACTTGTCATGTTAAAAATGCTTGTTAGTAATCACCGGGGGTGGGGGGGGGGGGGGGGGTGATCAGTGATGCCTGATTTATTTTTTTTTAATCATTATCATTTTTATTTTTCCTCAGATGAAGGATATTGTGTTTAAATATTGCATTGGTTCATTTCCATACCTTTCGATTTTTGTGTTTGTTTTGTTTTCTTTGTGTGTGTGGCAGTGAATGAATAATATCCCTCAGATTTTTGGCCACACCTCTCATGATTCATCATTGAAGAGAGAATGAAACCTACACTACATCAAGTTACAGTTGAAGAGATTGCACATTTACCAAAGGGAGGTCTTAATCAGTCTAATGCTCTCCAATACAGCAGAAGTAATTGACAAACTGGAATTCTGATCAAAATTCTGACATGCATACACAGCGCTTGCATTTGTTTTGAGAGAAAGACGTAGATCTCTTCTTTTTTTTCTTTTTGTTAATGAAGTGATGTATCGGATGAAGTTCATTTGGTAACAAGCTGCAGTAAAATGGTACCCCTTTGAAAACAAATAAGAAACAGATACAAGCAGTGTATCATGGCCTCTTTAGGCACAAAACAAGAGGGAACTTCAAATATTTTTGCAACACGGATGTTTTGATGACAATTGTGTTGGCCGCTCTCCTCTCTTTATCTTTAGATTATGCCTGGATTATGCAAAGATGCAACCCATTAAAAGTGAAATGGTGCCCCCATATGATCAGGGCATCAGTACACCTGTACATGCAGCTCTTTCGTCGTGAACAGAGCGGATGCAAAGAAGACCATTTTGATGTAGCGATTTTCGTGCATGCGTTGAACATTTGTTTTTTTTCTGTGAACGTTTGTGTCGCGAAAATCTAAAGCTCCCAAATTATAAGGATATCAGAGCACACAACATTGTAGTCTTCTGCCAAAGGGGACGATTTCATGAGCCACGGAAGAAGCCATATAACGTGCCATTCAAACTGTGTTTTTTTTATGAGTTTGTCTTAGTATACGTTTATGCTTCCATTTTTTGGGCCAAAATCAGGCTTTTGAAACGTGATTAGTGCAAAACGCCGTTGCGTTCATGCTCATTTCGATAGAAACGCTGATTCAAAACGCTGATCCAAAACGCACAAAAAGGTTTCTGAATAATCATGTTTGATGGGGAAGCATAAGCGCAACAGCGTTTCTATACGCGTTTAGAGTGATGTCATCGAAACGCCTTTCCCAGCTGCTCTCCCAGGCCAGGCCACCATCGCAGCGCGCGCCCCGATTTGACCTGCCTCTGCTGAGGTCAGGAAGCAATTGCAAACGCTCTGCCAAGGCTTGAAGAAAGTGAGCATAAACAGTGCTTCCGTGAACGGCGTTTTGAATCAGTGTTTTGAATCAGCATTTGAAAACGCTGATTCTACCTTCGCAAATTGAGCATAACACACCCTTACTCTGCCCACATATTGATGCCTTTCTGACCCTCCAGTTATTTTACCAAGCAAAATCTAAACTACATCTATGTCCATCTGACATTACAGTCAGTATGTTCTTTTATGACAATCATTCATTTGCCTGTGTGACGTCACCGAAAAGCGTGAAAGGACAGGTTGATGTACAAAGTGCGTGTATTAATCTGTGAATTACACTAATTTTATGACTGGTAGGGCAATGCTATCGTCTGTGTCATGTTTGAAGGTTGGGCAATATTATACGTATGATACACCATCTGACTAGACCTTTATCTCACCACTATTTGTGAATTCCTAAAGCCAGTGTGTGCCAATCAAAGTAGTAGTCGTACATATTGCCATGGAAACAGATTAGAGTGACTATGTCAACACTAATGAAAGAATACTGGATCATATTGTGGGCTTTGATAAGCCCTTTAGCTCATAATGGTTTCATTTCTAAAAGGTATAGCTGCAGCTTAATAGGTGAGCTATAACTTTGATCCGATATTATGAATGTAGGGCTACAGATTATGCTGTTTATGCTTTAATACCAATAGGCTTTTTAAAATGAAGAAATGTAGTTCTTTTTTTTTTCAACTTCTACCACACAAAAAATGTTTTATTCTGACATAATTATATTACAAATGCCTGTAGGCACATTTCACTCGAAGAATCTATGTAAGAATGTAATGTAAGATGTTCTGGATATGTATAAGTTGTTTTCATATCAGATCTGCAGTATAGGTAATAAATGTAGTCATCGCATTACATGTTATACTATTTGCAAGCAGTAACAGGTACCACAATGAAATAATGACTGTATGTGTCAAACTAAAAGAAGAAAGGAAAGAAGAAGAAGAAGAAGAAGGAGGAGGAGGAGGAGGAGGAGGAGGAGGAGGAGGAGGAGGAGGAGGAGGAGGAGGTTTAGTTTGGCAGCACATCCAAAGACAGTGTGTTTCTAAATATCTGATCAAAGGGGGAATTTTAAGGAGTCACATTTCTTCTGCCAGACAAGCAAATTCTTGGAACGTGCTCTCAAGAGACACATTTTTGTTCAATAATCTGTGGTGTCAGTTTGAACCCGCAGCAAGGGATTTGGAATCTATCAGAGGAAAATACACAGCTTCTAAATGACATGTCCCTCATCTGAAATGACATATGATGTAGTGTATGATGTGTACAATCATGTACACAATGTGTACATGCGTAAATGTGAGAATTAGACAAATGTGGTTCAGTGAGTCAAAATGAAACAGTTATTCCCCCCCCCATGTTGTCACACTAATAAAGACTCACATGTTCTATGTACAAGTTGTGTATGTAGATGTGTGGGGTATATTGCATTTTGCAAGTTTATCTCGTCTTTCCCAATGGCTTGTCCAGGAATTCCTGTATTACCACTGGAAGTGTGTTTTAAATCATGCGTAACAAATCCTACGCAGACTCAAATGGAACATTTCTCACCCCCCCCCCCCCCAATGACAGCTATGCTTTCCAGTTTGTAAATGTTGAAAATGGAGAGTTAATCTATAGTGGGGGGGGGGGGGGAGAAATGAGTATATACTGTAAGTCTGTGTGATATGCTGATGTGAATCTAGAGGTCACCCCTTAACCTGCTAAAAGAATCACAGACTGAAAGTCATCATCAGGCTTTTCACGAGCAAAGTGCTTCCACTCCAGTAAATATTCTACCATTTTTCCAACAATGGCGTTCACCATTCGGATATAGCACTGTCTTTACGCCACCACTGACAGTAGCTGACAGGCTAATGCACCTGTACCCACCGTCAATTTACAGTTAAATGCACTCAGCCCAGATACTCATGGTTACCTGCATTTAGGGGATAATATGATTGAAAGCTAAATGATGGGCTGGAAATAAGAGAATATATGCCATAATACCAGCAACTTAAACTGTCATTTCTGTTGGACACAAGCAATTTGCATTTGTTGATAACAATAGCAAAGCTTAACATACCGCCTTGCTCTCCCCCCCCCCCCCCCAAAAAAAAGAAAAAAAATATACATATATATATAAAACCAGTCGACCTTGCTTAAGTTGTCCTCGCATTAAGTCGAATAATCACCTAAATTGAAGGGCTTTTCAAGTCCTCTTCTCTTTATATTCTATTGATTTTAATCCCTCATAAGTTGAATTTTCTCTAAGTCGAAGCCATTTTTTCAGTCCAAATAGATTTGACTTAGGCAGGGTTGACTGTAATTATTTTAGAGCAGGAAGAATTGTGTGTGTCTAGAAAAGACTGGCATGGTTTACTAAAAGATTTATTCAAATCCTGTGCAATACACAGCCTGTGACTAAGTGAGGTCAAATTATGTATCAGTGTGTTCAATGTCCGGTAATCTGGTGATGAAGCGGCAATATCTCTACCTGTATTTCATGTTTATTTTTCCATGATCTTTTTTTTTTTTTAAGTTGCTGAGTTGTTTTTTTTTTTGTTCTTTTTTATTGCTGTTGAGAGCCATATGTTCAAACTACTGAGTGGAGTACTTGCCTGTATTGCCTAGTGTATAAATGTCTTATGATTTGAAGAGTTTGTTCGCAAAAACCGATAAGTCCATTTTTGAAGATTTTGAGTTACGGTCTCTATCATAAAGTACAAAATAATACCTTTTAAATGATATATTGGTCATTACATATACAGGTACATTCTTGAAATTATGGTCAAAAGAAGCAAACATTTTCTTATTATTCTCTGTATTTTTCTTGACCTTTAATTGCAAATATCTCCATTTGGCAAATATGGACTTATAGGTTTTTGCGAACAAACTCTTCATTTGTTCTACTCTCTCTATTCCTTCCTTATAGGTTGGGTCATCAAAAGCAGACGCTAATTCAAACCAAGGAGAATTGAAGCACCTGAATTCCCCCAGATTTGTCTTTCCAAGAGACCAACTGAACTATGTAGATGAGCTTGGAAATGGATGGTTTGGCAAGGTAAGGTAACTGGTCCTGTCAGAATTTGTTGTCGTTGGCAGGGTTTTGGTATTCCACTGTGACTTTGAGAATAGTGGTAATTCAGTAGTATATGTTGTTGTTGTGAATATTTGTTTTAAAAACCTAGACCAGTGACCCTATTAGGATTGCAGTAAAGAAGAAATTTGTGTAGAGGCTGTGCAGTGTCTTTTATCGTGGGTGGGGGGGGGGGGGGTTGCTTGGAATAGTACATGTTGGGTCAAGGGGCAAAATACACTCCCCCTTCAATTGTTTGTTTGTTGTTGTTTTTTAAGAGCCAAAAAGCAGCATATTTATCAAAAAGCTGAAAGGTAATAAATGCAGTTTCAACTACAACTGCAACATGATGTAATGTGTGCATTTATACACTAGATATCCTTTATCAGTAATGTTCAATAACCTGCTTACAAAATCTAAATACAGTGACAAAATAACAAATGATGCTCCTGAAGTTGAAGCTCTTGAATCCTAGTCAACAGGAATAGAACCATGTCGGTCTAACTGGTAATCACTTGACTTCAGTCATTGACATGTGTGTAGAGGAGAAGTGAAAGAACAGTTTTTGAATCAAACAAATAAAACAAAAGAAATAGATCTACTGATGTTAAAAAAAACCCCACAAAGGTACATGTGTATTATACTGTGTGTATAAAAGAAAGATATAACAATGTACATACCAGGAATGTGGTGTCCCTAGAAGTCACGTGACCATGCTGTTAAGATTAATAAATTCTCATTCACTTTGTGAAATTGCGAAAGGGGGTGGGGTGGCCACTCAAGATCACATGCACGCACAGTATCATGTGCTGACTGGTGCACATGCTCCAAAGTTCAAAAAACTTCAACCTTTACAGAATTCTCACTGTGTGTGTGTGTGTGTGTGTGTGTGTGTGTGTGTGTATGTGTGTGTGTGTGTGTGTGTGTGTGTGTGTGTGTATGTGTGTGTGTGTATGTGTGTGTGTGAGGTCTGAGATGCAGAATGATCATGAATTGGTCTAGCAATGTGATGACTGTAAAGGAGAGCTGTAGCATGGCATTGTTGCAATTGATAACAAAAGCCAAAGATATGCATATTAAAGCATTAAATCATTTGGGACTCCTTCCAAGTGAAAGCTGCTGTGTATCACATGTAATAGACATTTCATTTTGAATGAATTCTTAATCATCATGTAATATATATTCCTGTTTTGATTTTCTGCTGCAATAGTTTCTATAAAATAGTAACTTTATGTGACTCTTTAAATGACCATTTCACTCACCAGTTAATCATTGATTGGGTTCTCTGCGAGACAATTGTGAACTTGTAGCTTTTTTTTTTCATTGTCTCTTTTCTGTTTAATTCTTTTTTGAGAGAGAAAAAGTGAAATTTGCATAATTTTACATAAATTTGAATAAATTTGAATGCATGGTGCAGGTGTTGCAAGGTGAAGCCCATAGGCTTCACCAGGGCATGAGGAAGACAAGGGTGGTGATCAAGCAGCTGAGAGACACGGCCAGTCCAGAGGAACAGCTCCTCTTCCTTCAGGAGGTGCAGCCTTACAGGTGAGATTAACTCAGCCACGCCCACATCCATGATGTGGCCCCACCCCCTTCTTCCAGCAGTAGGTCTGGTTGGTGTGAGATGTTATTGTAAGATTGCCTAACCATCATAGGAAGTTATGGTTGGCATAGCAATATGATTGGAGCAGAGATTGATAGCAGCAAGGATGGGATAATAAAAAGTATGGATAATGGAAATGGAAGGATCAATTTTTAAATGTTATTCTTATAGTTGTTATTATCATCATCTTTATAGTTACTATCATCATTATGGTTACAACAACAACAACAACTACTACTACTATTACTACTACTGCTACTACTACTACATCTGCTTCTACAGCTTCTACAGCTGCTACTACTAAGAATACTACCATTACTATTGGTACTACTATTTATATCATGGTAGTTTCTTCTCTCACTGATAAACTTGTGAACCCACGGCAACTAGTAAAATTAACTTTTACTGTCAGTAGAAGATGAGTACAGATATAATGAAGACATGTCACTCGCATTGACAACGCACAGTCTCTCCTTTTTAATGCGGAAAAAAAAATTACATGATATGACGTATGATCAGGCTGTTATTCTAAACAAGGATACATCGATCATAAATTTGGTAAAGCTGAGCTTGACTTTCACAAGATATATACATGTCAACATGCTGGTATGTGTGTATGGCTTGTGTTACATTCATTTCTCTCTTTTTTTTTTCTGTTGGAAAAAGGGAGACTGTGAGTTGTCTATGAGAGTTAGATATTGCTGAGTGTATGTACAATTTCCTTCTGGTGTACTCATTTCTCAGATGTTTTTCTCCCTGTAGTTGCTCCTCAGAGGAGTGTTGTTATGCCTCTGCCACGAAGTGGTGCCGGAGGCATTATGTTTTCGGGTTGTCCGTCCTTCCGTCCGTCCGTAATGAGTTTTGTGGACAGCGTAACTAAAAGACCTTTTGAGGTATCCTAATGAAACTTGGCTTGTGTGTATTAGGGGGTGAAGTTGTGCCTATCAACTTTTGGGTGCACATGCTTAAGGTCAAAGATCAAAAGGTCAAGGTCAAATACTGAAAATTTCACTATTTCCCCCATATCTAGGCAATGCCTGAAGATATTTTCTTGAAACTTAGTGTATACATGTATTACCCAATTAAAATTCTCTGGTGAATGTTTGGAGTCATGAGGTCAAAGGTTAAAAGGTCAATAAAAATTATAAAATTTCACTTTTTTCTCCATATCTTGGAAATTGTTCAAGGTATCTTCATGGAACATAGTATATATGCATGTACTGACTGGCAATGATTATCTAGGGAATTTGGGGTTCATGGGGTCAAAGGTGAGGGGTCAAAGGTCAAGGGCAACACTTCAAAATTTTACTATTTCCCTCATATTTATGCAATGCCAGCAGGATTATTATTATTTTTTTTAAAACTAGGTGTATGCATGTATAGCCCAATAGAGAATCTCTGGGAAGTCTTTTTTTTTTTTTGCCAAAAAGGTCAAAGGTCAAAAGGTCAAAAATCAAGTGGAATTGCTGAAATTACTTCTTCCTCCATATGTTTGGAAGTGGCTCAAGTTATCTTGAAACTTAGTACATATTTATGCATGTTCTGCCTGACATTGATTCTCTTATGAATTTAAGGGTCAAAGGCCAGATGAAAATGGTAACAATTTACTATTCAATACAGAAATTGCACTTTTTCTCCATACCTTGAAAATTACTCAATGCTTAAACTTATGAAAGGGTCAAAGTCAAGTTAAAGTCCTTAAATCCCCAAATATATGCTCTCCTATTCATCCAATTAAATGTAGGTCATGGAAGGTGAACATTCAACACATTTGTGACAAACATGTCATTTTAATATTTTGCCAATTTTATGAAAATGTAATCACACATTGTCCACATGTACTATAGACCTATTAGGAGAATCATGCATTATGGCGGAGGCATACCAGTCACCATAGCGACATTTCTAGTTACTATTGTTTTTAAGATTGAATGGAGTCATGCCTTGTTGGGCAATTCGCTCCAGAAAAAAAACAAAAAACAAAAACAGAATATATGGATCAATATTTTACATTAAAAAAACCCCAGTAGATATCATAGAGTATGTTCTAGATTAAATTTGAGTTGTTTTGATGAGCTGCACCGACGAAAAAGTATTTATCTATTAACTTACTCCTCATTCAAATTTAGGTTTAGTATCAATAAGAACTGCATGCATTCAAAAACAAAAAGGGTTTAGGATTATGGAATTAAGACATCACTTACACACTCCTGTACAAAGTACAGGGTTTACACCTTTCCCATCAACAGCAGTATTGAAGACCCTCCCATCGACACCATTGAGTTTCTGTCATTCTGAGGGGTAGAGCCAATTCCTATCGACTTAGGTTTAGTTTCACGTTGTGGGCAGGGATAGCATCGAAAGGAAATGGAGATAAAAGATCAGCATAAAGTGTGAAGACAGTAAAAAAACAGCCAGCCAAGAGAAAAAGAGGTGTCTGGAGACTGTTAGGTTGTGTAAATGATAAATTGACTTTCGTAAATAGCTATGTGCAACTGAGTAACGTGGAAGAGGACAAAAAACTCAGAATCAGGCCAACCATCCAAGACACATAATGATGGTCCTGCTTGTGTATTCATCAAAGGAGGGTTCTCTATTGTAGCTTGGATACCAAAATATAGAGAGGCTAGATGTCATTAGTTATCAGTCCTTGGGCCTGTTTCATAAAGATTGATCATAAGATTGATCTCGTCATTGATGCGATCAAAAAAGTTATGCTTGATTTGCTATTTAATCTGTGCTTTCAATCAAGCATAAGTTTCTTTTATGAAACAGACTAACAAGCAGAATTGATCTTACACTTAGTTCACAGAGTTCTGCTCAATAAATCGAGTGTAAGCTGAATCATAACTTGTTATAAAACAGACCCCTTGTTTTCTTGTGAGTGTGTGTGTGTCTTGCAATATTTTAAGGGTAGGTGAGTGATTACGATGTAAACATAATGCTGTAATGCTTTTGATTTTTGTTCTTTTATTTGCTGGTAGTGCTTTTTCAATCCTGCCTTTCCAAGGATTCATGCTCTGTCAGTTTGTTTTTTTCCTATTTTACACGAGCTGTGAGTAGATGATTTCAGAATCTCATACTGCACCATGACTATCTTACCAGATGGAGCTGGGGCATCATCAATTTGAACAAAATAACGTTATTTCAGTTGTAATTGTTATTATTTTTGACAGAGAAGTGAATCACCCCAATGTGCTGATGCTCCTCGGCCAGTGTATTGAGACCATCCCACTGCTCCTGGTCCTGGAATACGCTCCCTACGTAAGTACGGGTAGAGGTTCTCATCGGCTGAACAGAGACAGAGCAAACACCTCGGTTAATATAGTTACCCAAAAGGTGTTAATGAACTTTTGAGCTTGTCCATCAATGATTAAGCTTGTAGCGAGATGTCAACATTCAAATGTTGAGTGCCGTGTGAAATAAGTTGCTCCTTGCTAATTGAAATTCCTCTTTCATGAGAGAGAGAGAGAGGGAGTGGGAAAAAAAAATCAAACCTGTATTTTTGCCTAAACTTGCATAGTTACACTGCCCAGTGAAATTCAGTTTGATGCCTTTGTCCACCATGACTTGCTTTCAGAAGAGAATGTTTTTTTTTCTTTTTTGTGTGTGTGTGATGAAGTATACTTCCAAACTTTTATAGTATACTGTTTAACCCTATATTGCGCTTATTTGCTAATTGGCACACACACGAGAGTGCTTTCTTTTCCAATTGGCGCAGGTGTCTCTACACTAATTGTCAATGAATTGAGATTACAAATAAATCCCCTAATCTCTATTGTGTCACCATGGCCTTCCTGTTCAACTGAAGTGCATTACTACACCTGAATGGACTCACTAATCTTCAATGCTGTTCTATTAGGTCAAGTTTGGATGGATTACTGAATGTGATTTTTTTTTTAAAAAAGAGGAACAACTGGACAAGTTAAGCTCAATGCCAGGGCACATATACAGTAATAGGGTTACAGAATCTCTTCAGCATTTCCATAGAATTTTCTTGCATCCAAGATGCAAAGGAGCCGCACGATGTATTTTTAGTAGAAACCTTTTTTTTCCTGATTACTTGTAGTTTTAGAGTGTTTTGCTCTTTTAAGTTTCTGAGGACTTGTTTATTTGTATTCATGCATTGTGGTATATAAACCATCCACCAGCTTAAATAACTAAGAAAATCAAGTAGCATTAGATACACTGTCCCTTTCTGTCATACCCATCATCAGATGATATTTGCTTGTATGTATGTGTCATTTCTGTCTGTCTGTCTGTAGGGTGACCTCAAGAGTTATCTGCGCAAGAGCCGTGGCTCAATAGAAGATTTGGCACAGAAAGACATCCAGCTGCGCATGGCGCATGACATCATTTCGGGTCTGCTCTGGCTCCACCAGGCTGATTTTATTCACATGTAAGCCACCACAAAGACTTAAATATGCTATCCTCTATTTTCTTCTTCTTTCTTACTCTATGATGTTTCCAGAAAACTGCAATTACCTTTAATAGTTGTACATGTATTTAGCACACACACACACACACACACACACACACCCACACAAAGACGCTCTTGAAAACTGCTTAGCCAATGGTGGCGAACCAGTGGAGTCAAAAGGGGCCTTTTTGATTCCATTGTTCTTATACTGTAAAGTTTTTGGTACTTATGAAGTTAAAGAACTGGACAATTATGGGGATCTGAAACCTTCTAAGGGAAGAGTTTTGCACAGCACAGTTTGGAGACATGTTGCGCAATTCCCATGCCATGATTAGCAACATGTTTGGAGTGAGGGGTTTTTTTAAACCACAAAGTTGGAAACAATGAACAACAGATATTGCTTAGTTGCCATGCCAGATTGCAGCTGTACTTGTGAAATGAAGATATTTATTTGCACAACGAGCACATATATATTTCATGACACGATTGATAGAATTATTGCACAATTGCCACACCAGATTTCATCTACACAATTGTATATATGGGAATCAAAAGCTGCTGGGAAACCCCAGATGCATCAAGATTTTGTCAAACAAATTGCTGCAGGTATAGGGCTTTGTCAATCTTGAAATCTTTAAACGTAAATGTACTGTGACAGTAGCATTTTCTGATACGATGATCTAACCTTGCACCTTACATGCTAACACATTAACGGTCTTTATCTCTTTTTTCGATACCCTGGTTTTGTTTGCCCCCCCCCCCCCCCAAATTAAAAAAAAAAATCAAATCAATCAAAATCAATCAAAATAATTTTGGCTGTAGACTTTTAACACCATAGCACCCTGATAAATCTTGCAGTGTCAAGCTCATATCACTGAGGAATGCAGGAAATATCACTGTATTGATTAGTTGAGGACGAGTCCTGAGTATACTTGGGCAAGGGTCTGTGGGAAATGTGTGTTGTAGCAAAATCAGCCCAAGTAGTGTGTATGGCAAAAATGAACGTAAAGCTGCAGAATTTGCAGATCACCGTGTGTGTTGACCTGAAAAGGTCTTTTTAGTTAGAATGGAGGAGTAGGGAAAATGAGAAATGTAAGAGAAGGCAAACACGAGAAGAGAAGAAAAGATTGGAAGGGAAAGAAGTACAAAGTAGTGAGAAAGAAGTAAAAAGTGGAAGATATTGGAGTGGAGGAAAAGGAGAAATGAAGGAGGTAAGGTGTGAGGGTAAAGGAAAGGCGAAGTAAGAGAAAAGTTGAGCAGAGAGGAGGAGAAGAGGTAGAAGTAGAAGTAGAAGTAGTCACAAAAGACTAGAGGTTCTCCTGTCTGGGTGAAGTCTTAAAAAGGAATGTTGTGGAAGAAAGGAAGCATGTGGACGCATGTAGAGAGATCAAAGTCTTTATTGACTACTTCCACTTCTACCTCTTCTCCTCCTCTCTTCTCACCTATTCTCCTACTCTGCCTCTTCTCCAGTCAATATGCTTTACCGCTTTCATATCTTTTTCTTTTCCTTCCCTCCACATTTTTTCTACTTTTTACTTCTTTCTCCTTCCCTTCCTTCTTCTCTTCTCATTTCCATCTTCTTTACCTTTCTAATTTTCTTACTCCTCTTTTTTTTCTACCCAAGCAGACCTTTTCAGGTGTACATCCATGGTGAACTGCAAATTCTTCATCTTCAATATCACAATAGTACTGGGGATCAATTTCCTGAGCGGGGTGATGCAGGGGTGAAATTAACTAGGCGAAGAAACTCATGCGTGTTTTACATGACCCCACCCCCAACATTCTTGTACACATATACACACATACACGCATACACACCCACAGACACACATGACATGCGCACACTCACAACATAGGTGGACCAAGAGCAGAAGGGTTAATATTACAGCACCTATCGAGCCAAGTCACATGTTTATTGTGCCAAACATGTCAGTGCTTGTAGGAGCTCTGCCTGTCCATATAAAGCTATTTCCTGCTGGAATGGTTTCGAAGACATGTCTTTGGAACCTGTACAGAGGTGATACAGGAATATAGAAGCCTTGGATCCTCTACTCAACAGGAAATAATTATGTTTCCTCTCTAATGATCATGTGTGCTAGGGGTGGGGATGGGGAGGAGTTGAATCCTCAATGGTTTTTTATTTTCAGTTTTAAATGTGACTTAAGTGTTCAAGAAAGCCATTGTAATTGCTTTTCATCCATCGACTGTCGTCTGTCTTAATTTAAACATTGTCTGTAGTCTGTTTTTTTTTTTAAGTTGTTCATCAGATGTTCACCAAACTTTGCAGAAATCATTCTATGCCTGTGAGACCCTAAACTCTTTAAATTGCAATGATTGTGTTTTCCAGATCCAGAAGTAGTTTGGCCAATTTGTGTTAAAACATTGAAATACTCTTGCAGGTACATGTAAGTGATAACAGATGTTCCTGACAACGAAAGGCAGCGGTGGCTTAGTTAGGCAGCTATGGATGGTTGAGAAGATTGGGGTGTGGCATAATGATCCAAATTCAATTCTGTTCCCAAACCCTTGACTTTGTGGATTTCCATGTCTTTTACTAAATCATGAAATGTTTGCAAACATAAATCATGGACCTACAACTTACCTCTTCATTTTAGATCCATGCACTATAACAAATCATGTATACAGAGACTCGAAGGAAATCGTTATGGACTTATAAATGGTCACAAGAAATCAGCCGAAAGCAGTTGCTTTCAGTTGTGCATTTTGAAATATGTTTGCTGTAAAACAACTTGATTGCATCTGTATGGACTAGAATCATTCTTTCTTAATATTCAAATTCTACTCATGTTTCCAGTGATCTTGCTGCTAGAAACTGCCAGGTCTGTGCTGACACCTCAGTCAAGATTGGAGATTACGGTCTGGCTCTGGAGCAGTACTCTGTAAGTATCAGGGTGGGCTGCAGGCAGTAATGTTCTGCTTGTGAAGTCTCTACTGATAAGTGTTTCTGTCCCTGTGCAGTTACTAGAAAAGACAGGATTCATGTTAATCTCAGGGGCATAGAGAATGCGATTCTTTGATGTATCTGGCTGATTACAATTGCCGAGGATAGATTTTATGTGTTTACTGATTTTGGTTTCATTGTCACAGGGATTTGATCTGTATTTAGTGTATATTATAAAACAGTGAGGCAAAGGTTGCTGAATGACAGACTTAGTGCAAAGAGCCTTGTGTGTTCACTCATGCTCAAATTATCCTTTAGGTGTGTGGTATGTGTAGTCTCATGATGTATGAAGGAAACTTGTATTCATTACTGCACACCTTCAGGAGGATTATTACATAACGAGAGATGGACGCCACGCTGTACCGATCAGGTGGCTGTCACCGGAGGTCATCGAGGTTGCTGGCGAAGACATCCGGCCGAAGAAGATCACCAAGGCGTCAAATGTCTGGTCAGTGAGTCATCTCATGTGTCCATAAAACCCATTCATTTTGTGTCTAGCTCCGACCCTCTCCCACTCTGTAAAGACTGAATGTTATATAAGGAATTACTGCCATGAAATACATGTACCGGACACAGTGAAATCAGAGTGCAGTGCCAAGTTAGTGAAGAAATAAATGAAATCACACTAATACAACAAAAAAAAAAAGAGAGAAAAATACAGATACTTGCTGAATGTATCTGTTATTGGATGTCAGTATTTTCAAACTATCTGAAGAAAATGCATGTTTTACACAACGTCAGGTGAGAATGAGAAGGGTGTTTAAAGGTGCCTCAAACACTGGCTTTAGTGGCAACTTACCGCCCTTCTCATTCTCACCCGACGACAAGATGTTTGAAGCAAAAGAAGGATAGAATGTTTTCACGTGCCCTCCAATACAGAGAAAGATAATTCCTTTGTTATGAAACATTCAAGAAAAATTGGGCAGACCACTTCTTACCAAGACCATCTCTTTTGCCTTGTAGGAACTGCCAAATTTCTCTCTTACAGGTATCATGTGCTTGTTTTTATTCCAAATGAATTTACTACCCATTTAATTCTATCACAAGACAGCTTCCGGTGTATTATTTGTTTAATAGCAGGAACAGTACATACTTATTGTGTGTGACACTACTGTAATACTGATAGATACTATTCTTTGTAGATTTATTCAAAGATAATTGAATAACCCTGTTTCATCTTACCATTGGCAGCATTTTGATTCATTTTTAAAACTAATTACATGCCCCTGTAAAGCACATCACACATCTTAGCAATGCTGTGATGACTTTGTGAGGAAACTTAAAATGTTTTCATTTTGGTTTTGCCGCTCCGCAGGTCCTTCGGAGTGATGATGCTAGAGCTGTCGACGTGCGGGAACCAGCCCTACCCGGACCTGAGCGATGAGCAGGTCCTGCGGCAGGTGGTCGTGGAGCAGCAGATCAAACTTGACAAGCCCGGCCTGAAGATCAAGTATGCAGACAGATGGTGAGTCCTGGTTCTTCTGTTTCACGACGTGTGTGCATTATGGTCCGTATCAATACTGTAAAACGAGGAATATTCGCATGCATTTTAATTTTGCAAATTTTGTGAGAGCCAAGATTTGCATGAAGAGCCAAAATGCACATGGAAGTTCCTGTCTACACTATATGCATTAAATGCCATTGGCAATTTGCTAAAAATTTCATGCTGCAAAAAAAGGCCATAGGCTCCAATTCGCGAAAATTTTGTGCCGCGAATATATCATTTTTTTTCAGTAGTTTTCTTTTGCCATTAGTCACAGGAGATGGTGAAATACTTCCTTTTCAAGATTTGTGTGTAACGCAGGTGAATATTGTACTGTGATTTCACCTTGCTTTTGCATTAGAAGACTTTAAAAGTTAAAAAAAAAAAAAATCAGTTGGAAACTTGCACCTGCATACAAAGTGGTTATCACACCTTAAAAGCCTGTAAGTCTTATCCCCCTGGACAAAAACTAGAATATACAGTAACATCTCTGGCCTGCTGCATTTTACAATGAGAATATCTTGTAGGATAGAATAGTCAGTGTTTCCAGAGTACAGCTGCTGAAGGGCTCATGGCTGGTTGGTTGATGCTGAACTACCCTCATGTTAAACCACATTAATCATAGGTTGCAAATTTTGTTGAGTGGTGTGTAAAAGACCCTGGATATCACCAAGCAATGCATTTATATCTCTCTATCCAATTTTTCTTCAATTAATTGTGTTTAAAGGGATGGTATAGTTTTAGTTGTGGTCCTAATAAAAGGTGGGTCCCACCTTTTATTACGACCACTTTGTTTTTGGATATCTCCGCCACTTAAAAACAGATTTTCATCATATAAACTTTGAATTCCTCTTGGAATTGTATGATCTATCATACTTTATAAGTGATATGATGAATATCAGTTTTGAAATGGCTGACATACCCCAAAACAAAGTGGTCGTAATAAAAGGTCGGTCCTGCCTTTCATTCGGACCACAACTAAAACTATACCGTCCCTTTAAATAGCAGAATCATGGCCAACACAATCCTAAAATATTTATCAGCGCATTTTGCTGTCGTTTATGGGTTCCCACACGCTACTTTACTGTCTTACACTTCCCAGTTTGCTCTCCTTCTTTGACAAGTGTCTTCTATGATGTATGGAATATGATATGGGAATGGGCATGTGGACTCAAAGACCTGCAGGTCATGGACATTCAGTTAGCCTTTTTCATTTCCCAGGCAGCCCCCTCACCTGTATGGAAATCTTATCTACTCACGTAATACAGTGTTCTATTCCTCAATATTGTGTTTTGCTGGTTATTGATATGCTGAATTTGCCAAGTTGCAAAGTGTCAAAGCCTTAAATGCTAGTCTACAGTCTCCAGCCTTTTATTTTGATTAATTTTGCAGGTTTGAGATAATGATGTTCTGTTGGCTAGACTGCGATGCCAGACCCACTGTCAAAGAAGTGCATGAGCTGCTGTCCCATCTGAAAAAGAATGTTGACCGGGTAGACATGGAAGATTTTGAGACTCGCTGGAATGCGCTGAAACCAGCCATGGCCAATCAGAGCTCTTCAGAGTGCAGTGAGACGTCCCAGGATGCCCAGCGACTGGAAGAGGCAGGTCAAGGAGTCGTAGGGGTGACCCTTGACCCCATCTCAGCTGGTGGTACGCAGCAGGACCCCCTGTCCGTCATGGGCGGAGATCTGCCGCCAGAGCAATCCATACAAGTCGTCAGTGTCGACGTCACACTCCCGTCGTTTGGTGATAATGAGCCTGAAGATGCAGCCAAATCAGACCCGCTGATGATGCCAGCATCAGAAGAGCCCTCAGAGGCATCTCTACTGTCGGACGAGATTGTAACGAGCACTGCAACGGACTCGCAGCAGCAAGTGCCCGTCATGGACGAGGTTGTCGTCAGCGAGACGACTCCGGTGATCCATGCAGAACCGCCTCTCCTGGGCAACGAGTCAGTGGAGATAGGATTTGGGGATGCTCTGGACACTGAAATGCCAAAAGGTGAAATGCAGTTGAGCATAGACAGTATGGAGCACGACACCAGTGCAGAGGCTTCCTCAAAGACTCCGGAGTTCTTCTCCTCAACCGAAGACCACCTCCTAGTGAATGCCAGCACCCCGTTCGCCTCCTTACAGACAGCTGGTGATACCAGCTCCTCCTCAGATGCCTACAACACAGCCTTGAGCAGCATGCTTGATAGTGGCGACAACACTGTCACTTTCACCGAGTCTTTCAACACCAAGTCCAGCAATCCCTTCAGTGCCGCGGAATCCTCCGATCCGGGGGTCTTCGCCTCGGCAGTTGAATCCGCAGGCGATGCTTCGAACCAGGACAGCCCGGACTTCGCCAACAGCAACGGGTTCGGGGAATTTGAGAGCTCGGACCTCTCATTCGGCCTGACCTCGGGGGAAGACAGCTCGACAGTGAAGGAGACACCAACTCCCGGTGCAAAGATCGAATACGGAGACCTCCTTGGAGATTTCTCACAATCTTCCTCAACCCTCTTCAACACCCCAACCAACCAGCCATCAAATACATCCATTAACTTCAACATTGACGTTGAGACTCCTGCAGTTGCTGACACGTCCAATAATGTCTTTGCGCCAAACGACTCGCCCGTCAAGGAACAGTCCCTACAGAGCTTTGGAGCTATCACCCTGGAAGGTGAACAGAGAAGAATTTGAAAGTTAGCATGCATGCACCATAAAAATGTGACATAGATTTGGAATCTTCTGTAGTAGTACAATGCACTCCTGTTATAACAAACACAGTTATAATGAAACTCTTGTTGCAATAAAGTAAAAGTTCTGGCACCAAAATTGTTATCTATATATCTTTATTTACTTTATTCTTTGACTAGAACACAATTTCAATACAACAAAGGAAAACTGTTGGTCCCGTAGACTTTGATATAATGGGAGTTCCTTGTATAAAAGTACAAGCAGTTATTTTATTCAGCATATGCTTGGAAAATCTGTTCAATTCTTTGACAAATATTTCCATGATGTTATGGTAAAAAGTCCCTGTTTTAAAATAATTTTTTGAGATTGGATTGAAGATCTTTCCCCAGTAATTTTCAAATTGAGTCAAATGTAATTCCAACAAGTTTCACTGATGAAGTATTAGTATCTCTTTCTTTTTCTTTTTTTTTTCATTACTGCAGAAGCAATAAAATGA
This sequence comes from Diadema antillarum, assembly GCF_040938485.1. Lineage (NCBI taxonomy): Eukaryota > Metazoa > Echinodermata > Echinoidea > Diadematoida > Diadematidae > Diadema > Diadema antillarum. The sequence continues at coordinate 384,195 of NW_027272601.1, read as the reverse complement.
TTCCATCTGTTGAAAGCTGCATACCTTCACTAAAACATAAAATATGAAAGCAATGTAAAAAGGTGATCCTTTGTGAAGAGGAAGTAATCATCAAATCAAATGGAAGAATCAAGCAAAATTTCCCTCCAATCATTGGAAATGACAAGAGGCAAAGTAATAGACTGTGTTCAGACCCTGTAAAAGAGGAAATTTTTGCTGTTTTGACATTTTCATGCAATTTGCGCAACCAGAAAGTAGTGCGAAAATAAGAGTATGCAAACATTTTCGCTTGCCATATGTTCCACTAGTTCATGTCTCGTTTCCGCGAAATTAAAAACATGCGAAACTCAAGACATCTTTTTGGCCAAGTCAGAAAAATTATTCACACAACAATATCCACTTTTAGAGTAGCAGGGACTCTGATGTAACAGTGTATGGTCATAGTTTAGCACAAATTAAAGTTACAATGCTGGCTAATCACGATGTGTTGGGTTTTTTTTTCAGATGATTTTGGACACACTTCATAGCTCTTTTTTTTGCAAAATTTATAGTATTTATTGTTTTCAAAGTAAAAAAAAAACAAGTTAAAATAGAATGAAGTGTATGGATATTAATCTATCCTCTCCTGTTCTTGCTTCATGACTTAGGGCAAAGTCTGGATCCCACTCCAACCCCAGTGAGCCCAGACCATGAGGCACTCCCGCAGGGCTACGCAGAGGTCAACACGGCAGCCAAGAAACCCTTCGGTATGACCATGCTGACCGTCTCGTCGGGGAAGAAGAAGAAGTCCATCGAGATCCACAAAGACGAGGAGGAAGAGGACGAGGAGGAAGAGGGTCACTCTTCGGCCGGCCACGTCGCCGTAACGACGGAAGGCTTGGAGAGTTCAAAGGTCATCTTAAACTCGGGTGATTTGATGGCGAGTGCGGCGGCGCCTGTGGCATCGGGGGACGCAGGGGCCAACCTCCTGGACTTCGAAGTCCCCAGCATGGGACCTGGCCTGACGTCTGGCTTTGGGGACATTGAGTTTGAAGTCAGTGGAGATGGTCAAAATGCCCATGTGGTCCAGTCTCTGTCGGCTGACTCCAGCATTCTTGACGAGCTGTGAGGCTTTTTTTTTTTAATTTCTTTCTTTCTTCTTTTTCTTGTCATAGATGCAGTTAGGCACTCTTGTCTTGTGCCTGCCTGTGTGTGTGTATTACGCAATGCCTTATGCCGGTAGTAAACCTACTGTTTATTAGTATCAGCAATGAGAAAGTGAAGTTTAGTTGTGAGAGAGAATGACAAGGTTATGATCATTTGGGTATGATGGAGCATGCTCAAGTCTCATCTCATTATTGTGTCTGCCATTTTGAATTTCATGTGAAAACATGATTAACTGCAAAATATAGTTTTGAGAAATAATATATGTGCTATATTGTGTTATGTCATGAATCTGTGGATATGATGGACTGCTCTACTAGGTGTGTTATTATTGCATACTTGGTTGAGAATTTCACAAGAACTTTCTCTGGGTCCAGGAAAATATGGTCATATTAGTTAGGATCCTCTCAAGTTGGATTTGTGTGTATTGTTAGGAGATATCTGGTACCATGGTTCACTGAGATTGAACAGATTATAAAGACATTTTACGTTCTTGAAAAGGAAACTTGGTAAGATTGTATGGATTTGGAAGACTCTTTCGTGAAAAGAAAGTTTGTGTGTTATTGCTAGCGTCAAGCTTCTTGTTTTGATGTGATGTTTTGGGCACAAATGTGACATCAGCAGACTGTCGCCTGCCGTGTTCAGGCGATGTAACAGTACTAATTCAAGAGGGTGATAACAGTTGCTTTTAAGTGTAGCTCATCTCTAGTTTGTGCATTTGAAATATGATGTAGCCAATTTGATTGCCCATATTATAACATATTAGTATGAGTGAGTTTTCCGTGTCATTTTTCTGTAATGGAGCAGATGGCCTGCAGGAATATTGAGTAGGATATAGCACATGAAAAAGTTACCAAAATATATTTTGATCTTATTCATGATGCCTTATGTCCATCACTCAGACAGTGTTTCCTTCGTGCATTTGTCAAAAACATGCTTGCAATTTTATTTTATTTATTTTTTTTTTTTTGGCATGCACTTGTCTAAAGCATTGTGTCTATCTGGTTGTTTTTCTTTGATACATTTTTCTTGATCCCCATCTTCCTACCAAAAATGGCATTGATGTAAAATTAGAGATTTTTAGCATATGCAAGAGGGATTCAAGTGGAGCAAAAGAGTTGAAAAAGAGATTATTTTGCTTCATGAAGAATTGGCTCCTCTTTTGTCTTTTGAAAATATGCCTCTTGTTTTCACTCTGTTCTTATTCTTATCTTTCAATGTGCAATTAATTCAATTAGATTTGTGTGTAGATAAATGCATTTTGTGGCCAAAAACAATTTGACTGCTCAGTCAGTGCATGTAAAGCTTTAATTCTCTTTTGGTAAGATTTCTCATGAAGTAATGACCAACAGCTGAAAATGCTGTGAGATATTATGTAGCTTTCATACTTCGGAATGTCTCTTGAACAGAAATTGAGCAAATCTGGAACGATATGAAGTTTACTACCCGGTAGTTACATTGAGTGTCGGAATTTACAGGTATCAGAACTTCTACTGTCCTTCGTAGAACTAGGTTTGCCTGTGCTCAGTTACATTACATGGTACTTGTGTTGACTGTATTCAGGACAAAAGTCTAGTGGCTTGGACAAGAACATGCTCAAATGGAATGTACCTATTCAGGAGTTAAACAAGGTCCACAGGAAAAAAAAAAAAAAATGTCTAGTAAAATGTAGATAGATAATCCATATATAGATTATAGATTGATTGTTTTCATCATTGTATTCAGAAATGGTATTCATTAGTAGCAGCATTTTATATAGCCTGTTTAGTATTCAGATAATTTCATAGTGTTTAGGTTATTTTGTAGTGTTAGAAATTAGATCGGGGGGGGGGGGGGGGGCATATTTGAAAAGAAATTGTGTATGGCAATTACCTTCTTAATTTCTCTCTCTTCTACAGGGAGCACAAATCAAAAAGCAATTTAAGGCATTGGTTAGTACTATTCAGTCTATATTTCTTTGTTTCTGGTAGCACTTCTGGCTTGTAAAGATTATTTTGGGACTCAAAGAAACTCTGTGTTGCCCAGGAATTTGTGAACATGGATGTTTTGGTTTTGGTTTTTTGATAGAGAAAAGCAGTAGGTTTAGTCTCTATGCCAGATATTGGAGGTTATTGATGCATTGTATTAACAGTTTAATGTTAGATATCAGTAGATTATGAGTTATCTATTAAAGTTGCATATACAAGAGATGTTATCAAAAGAGATGTGCAGGAGTTGTACATCATCAGAATGTAGCAAATAAAGTACAGGATATTGAGATCTTTACCCACCTTTTTGTAGCTATTTATCATCCGTAGTTTTAGGAAAAGTACTACAAGTACTAAAACAGCAGTACTTTAGTCATGTCCCGTCTATTTTTGTCAACTTCTGCATTACTTTTAAGAAGTACTCTTCCAGCTACTGGAATGATGCATTATGCTTTCTATATTATCAAGAAAGCTTGTGATGTCTGTAGGCAAAAAAATGCTCTCAGAAACTTTCTGTTTAGACTAGCATACTTCCTGATATGAATTGTGTCCTTTCTTTTCTATCATTAGTGTCATTTCTGCTTTCACGTTGTATTTTTGTGTCACAGAATGCACAAGATGCATGGGTGTGGAGGCTATTTCAGTTTAAGTAGGATTTTGCATTTTCCCCTCAGTGACAAAACTGAGGGGAAAATGTTATTAGTCTGCTTTGATTTGTATGTTTGTCTGTCTGCAAAATAACTCAAAAATTTAAAAAAGAATTGGATGAAATTTTCAGAAAAGATTGATAATGACATACGGAACAAATGATTAGATTTTTGGTAGTGATCCAGATCACCATCTGGATTCAAGATTACTTTTATTTTTTTTTGGAAGGATTCTTCATCATATTAGATAATAGGGCCTTCAAACAACAGAACTTGAGCTGCACATATTTTTGGTGCGCATGCATGTTTGTGCACTGATGAGCGCACTCTTGAGGTGCAGCAGGAAGCACAAGGTAGAGACAGTGGAAAGGATTCTTTATCATTTGGGTATAGGGCCATTTTCAGCGTTATGTGTATGTGGGTGTAAATGAGCTGCTTCGCGAAGGTCTGCACTCTCCTATTGCTTTTCTAGTTGTTTTTGTTGTTACATCTGAAGTAAAATATGTATGAGAAGGTGGTATAGTAAGAAAGTAAAATACAAAGGAACAATGTGGTGCAAAGAGAATTGATATAATTCATAGTATTCATGAAATCAATCTTTAATATTCTGATTCTTCTCCCCCACTTCCCACGCATGAGTCAAGTATTCATATTTTGCAATGTATTTTTGATTCTGAAATAATCTACATATGATAGTACCTTGGTGTAAACTTATAAGTTACAGGTAGATGACATTCCAAATAGCTTTATCAGGAAAGACTGTAAATTTGTCTCTATTTAGATATATTTACAAAGAAAGGACAACAATGCCTAGCTATGTGCTTTACTTGTATTTTCAGATTTTATCATAAAAAATGACAGTTCAGAAATTCTGTGCAGTATGATTATTTTTATATTCAAAATAGATTAATAACTTGCCTGCCACCAATCATTAACACTGATTTTTCTTCTTTATTTCAACATAAACTTGTGCAAGTGCCATTAACATGATGGCTTTATCAGATCTTAGCCAATAACTTGTTGAATTTGATTCCTTTGTTGTAACTTGCCTACTTACTTTTAACTTTCACTATGTTCTGAGAATGTTTCTTTGAAATTTGTTGTCATCATTTTATCTCTCCGTACTCCGGACACAACTTTGGAATTATATTGCCTGTCATCATATTGTTTTATTTTGTGTTATTCTTAACTCTGGCATATTCAGTGATATTTTCTTTTTTTAAATCTCAAGTTACCAGAAATCACAGCTCAAGTCTGTGATGATAAAAGTTGTGTTTAGAAGTCTGGTTTACAATTTTTATGTCAAATTTGTCTCAGAAAATTTGTGCCCATGATTCTCCTTGACGATACATTTTGTGTACCTGTACAGTGAATGCATGTTTCATTGACATTTATCACCTGTGTTTCAAGTGAGGGGCATTAGCAAAGTCGATTTGTACAGTGTTGCAGCCCTAATGCTTCTTACTGTATGGAATGATATCATAATATTAAAAGTGTTGTGGATGGATATACAGTGGACTCCCGTTATAACGAAAGTCATCGGGACCGGCAGTTTTCTTTCATTATGTATCGGAATTTTCGTTATATCGAAATTTCGTTATAACCGAACAAATAAACAATGGAAATGCATAGAGTGGAAAATGTTGCCGCCTGAACTTTTACTTCGTTGTAACCGTGTTCGTTATAACGGAAGCGCACTGTGTCAGTTTTTTTATGTATATAGCTTCTCTTTGATTGTTAATTTTTGACTTCACAAAGCTTTAAGTATGTAAGTACATGTCTTTCATATGGTGGAACTATGATAGGTTTGGTTTTCAAATATGTCTTCAACTGCACACCTCCATTCACACCTGGTCTAACATATATATGTATATATTTGTGTTAACGTGATTGCCTGGAAATGTCAAGAGCTTGATTGACATTTGCTGTATATCGATAGCAGTGAACAAAACAAAGGAAGAAAACAATGTCACGCAAGAAATTAGAGTAAGCCTTGTGTACCTTATGTCGAGCATTTTTCCAAGTGCACTGCGCATTCATGATATTGCTGTATTCACCTTTTTCTAGCTGAGTAGGATAATTTGTATTCAAGGATTTAGTGTGGATATTAAAGTTTTCTTGTAAAATGTCATGTTATTGCACAGCAGGCAGACATTTATCGTTTTACATCGTCAATGAATATCAAATCACCAGTGCTTGTTTTTTTTTTTTTTTTTTTTTTGAAAGATAAAGATGGGGGAATAATTTTGGAAATCATATTTTGTCTTTTGCTTTGGATTAAGTATATCAGTTAAAACTCTCTTCTGCCAGTATATTTAATGTGTACTAAAGCTGATTGTGGCGGGTGCTATATATCAGGGATACGTGCCTACACGTTCTTTGATACTTGAACATGCTAGGGTACAGCAACCATGGTACAGCAGCCATAGGATACATTGAGCTAAGATGTAGCTCAGCAAGCAAGCCATCAACAGGTTAATATCAATAAAAAACTGATGAGCATTCAAGGGAGACAGTGAATAATCTCAGCTTTATGTAGCAATTTCAAGTTGTCAGCATGTGTTTAAATACATGGCTGTCTTTTTTTTTTTTTTGCCTGTAATTCAAATCATTTTCTTTGGTATGTTATTTGAATATTATTGTTATTATTGTAATTAATATTTGTCATTTTTGTTATCATATCATTATTATTATTATTATTATTGTTATTATTATTAATTTTATTATTATTATCATCATTATTATTATTATCATCATCATCATCATCATCATCCTCATCATTATTACTGTCAGTACTGTTGTCATTATTGTTATAAAATGTGTCCCTCTCGTACTGTAAAAGGGGATATTTTCGCGCGACTAATTTTTTGCGCTTGGCCGGGTGAGAAGAGTTTCGCATGTTTTTAATTCCGCGGAATCAAGACATCACGCACAGAAACACATGCCAAGCAAAAATGTTCGCATGCTTTTACTTTCGCGCTAATTTCTGGTTGCCCGAAATGCGCGAAAATTTCAACACCGCGAAAATTTCCACTTTTACAGTATTGTACCCAGGTGAACCTATTTTTGGCATGAGGCGTGGTACTAATGTGCAGTTGAAACAGAATCATCTGAATTTCTCTCATCACATCCTATCAGTTGAGGTTCAAAAGGACGTTGGCTCACTCTCGCAGGGCTTTGTTGTCTCTCAGATGTCCCTGTTAAAGGCGCATAGTCCCGGTAGTGTAGAGGGCGCTGTTGATGATACTGCTGATCACCGTTAGCATTGATACGAAGATTGCTGAAGTTGAGCTGTCATCAAGAGTAAAGCACGTAGGTGTTGCTAGGTAACGTTGCCTTCGTTGTCTTCTCTGCGCATCATGCAGTCTGTAGTAATACCAGGGTGCGTGCATATGTGCTTCTTATTATGACATCACTAAAGAAGTTTGCTAAAGCTGTCATCCCTCGCTCAGCCGAATTATGAGCCGAACTGTGATCGGACCACTGACTACAGTGGATCGGACTTCTTCGGACTCGGGGAAATGGGTTACAGCGTAAGCGCTAAAGAGGAGTTGATAGCATAGGTCTCTATAGGAAACTTGCGCCGTGCGCCCGCATACATATTCGACTAAACCATCGGGACCATGTGCCTTTAAAAGCACATCTGAGTTTGTCCACTGCCTAAAGGCATGCCTTGGATACTCTGTGATTTTTTTTTTTCAGGCAGATATCAAGGAGTTTACATATTTCCAAGGAATATGGAGGGTTTACAACTGATTGCTAAAAATGTTAGCAAAATCAGACATATACTAGAGAAGCTATGATCATTTGATTCTCTGTAAAGTATCTTGGATTGGCATTGCATTGGTGCCTAAAATTAGCTAGGTTTTGTTCATCCTGTTTGCTTTGTTTTTGTGATTTTCGCTGCATTGTTGCCTCTATCTCACCACTTTAGGAAATATTTCTATTGTAATGTACATTATCAGAGTCTGGTAGGAGTTGAAACTATGAACTAAGTGTCTTAGTCTGAAATTGAAGTGTCCTTCCAACTTCTTGTGTTTCCTATTGATGAATTTTTGAAAATGTGTGATGTAGTAGCGATGTATTCATTAATCTTTGAGCCAAAAAAATAGATATCACAGGAACAACTCTTTCTCTAAGGAATAAGTTATGTTCTTGTGAAGGTATCAACTTGTTGCTGTAAGAAATGATGGCCAGCGTTTAAAATTGACTGAATCGAGACTAGTTTAGTGTATTACTTTTCAAGTGTCCGGAGAAGTGATATGTATGTGATATGTATGGGGATGAATGACTTCAAATCCAAATGATAGGTGATGAAATTATACAGAACATGTTTTTGTAAAATAGATTGTGAATGTTCGCCTTACATCACTGCGTGTGAAGAATATGTGTAGTTGTGGATATCGCAAGAAATGAAACCATCCATATTCTTTTCATTGTTAGTGTATGAAGTGATTTGAGTAGAATTGAAATGAGAGAGTCACATGTAATGAAGGGTCATTTGCATATAAAGATATATTTTATCATAAATACTTTATATAGAGAGAGGAAAGTGATTGATATTTTGCTAACAGAATGTGTGTTATCATTTAATCATTTCATTTGTTGTAATAGTTTGCTGTGATTTCACTGTGTTGCATTGAGAATGTGTGTTTTTGGGATACTAAACTGTGTCATGTTTCTTTGTGATAGTCCTATTGTATGTGCTCTATGATATTCAGCAGAAAAATCTTTTCCTACTGCTCATACACTATCGGGTTCAGTGCTATCTCATCACAGGAATTGAAGAGATAGGGAAAGCAAGTACTTTTTCCCATACCGATACAATACTATGCTCACATGTGAAAACTGCTTACACAAAACAAGTAGGTTCTGTTATGTGTGCATCTACAAAGTTTCTCAAAACTGCAAACTGCATATTCCCTGAAAAAGATTTCTGTCCCTGAAAGAACATATTTTGAGGGAAATTTTGTTCATGTTTGCCCCTCAAACAAGATTTTTTTTTTTTTTTTTGCCTCTGTTCTAATGGTTGAAGGTCAAAGGGGAAGATCAAATGTCACCAGAATTGAGCTAAAAATTTCGGATCTGGCTGCAAATTCTCTGGAGACTGTTCGATTGATAATATCATCCCATGTAATGGAGGGAAATGAATAAGTCAAGAATATTTCCTTTGTGCAGAGAGGGTTGAAGGTTTATCCTTTGTCAGTGGTCAAGGTCAATTAGCTTCATTGAAATACACGTACGAAGGATGGACGGTGGTCTTATGGCGGATACAGTGAGAAGTGGGAGACACAGGCATACCAGCTGACTGACATGTGTGCACAACAGTCAAAATGCTCTTGTTTGTTTTAAGAAATGGCTATCAAAATGTGACAGAGCCTGAATCACCCTATCTTTATCAATAGCCACATAAAGGTGGACATGCTTTTGATGTAGGAACTAAAAGAAGTTGAAAATTTTGAACACTTCTGACTGAAAAAACAACAACAACAACAAATTCTCTCCCTCCCTATCCACCACTCTGATTAAAATGCATTTGCCTTGCCACCTTCATTTGTGATGCATAAGCTTGAATATGAAGTTGACTATGCAGTCAAAAAAAAAAAAAAAAAAAAGTTTTCTGAAAAATACAGAATATCTTCAAAAGGAATCAGCTTTAAAGCATTATGTTAGCATAAAACAATTTTGCTTTAAGATTTCCATGTCTTGCTTTTTGTCGAGCCCACCGGAGGTGAGGGGAGACTAAGGGATCGCCTACAGCGTCTGTCCGTCCGTTCGTAACACTACAAAAACTTGAATAACTCTCTACTAAGGACTTTGATTTCAATCAAACTTGGAGGGAAGAGTGGTTATACAAAGTTATGCATTTTATCAAACATGAAGGTCGCCTCAAGGTCAAAGGTAACAGGCAGGGGTCAATGAACTTTAGGGCCCAATGTTAAGTTTTTACGGCACGTTTGATTATGGCTCATAACTTTTGATGTATATGTCCGTTTGTGACCAAACTTGGATGGTAGATGACCCTTGGGGAGTTCAAGGTCACCGCAAAGTCAAAGCTCACAGACGGGGTCAACGAACTTTTAGGGCCCAATGTTTAGTTTTTATGGCGCGTTTCGATTATGGCTCATAACTTTTGATCCCTATGTCCGTTTGTGACCAAACTTGGCTGGTAAATGTCCCTTGGGGAGTTGAAGGTCATCACAAGGTCAAAGGTCCTAGGGGAGTCAGTGAACTTCAGGGAGTTAGAAAAAACATTAATTTCTTCTACATGAATGGGCGAGACACATTCTGGCTTTTGCCATATTGCATTTACAAACTGTAATATTAACATTTCATATGGAATACTTTTTTGTTGAACTTGCTGGATTTAATCATAACAGTGCTTTTTGAGTTACTTATATCATATTGGAATTGATTGCCATCAGGCAGTATCTTCAGTTTTAAAGTGGTGAGTAGCTGTCTAGAATATCCTGTCCTTTGCCTGATAATACTATGCATGTGTTTGAAAGGATTATTTGTCAGTGATTGTTTTCAGTTGATTGTAGTATGTTTTCTTATTCTCATTCTAATAAGATGTATATGTTGCCCTCTGACTTTGTCTACATTTACCAAGTAGAAGTGTAAAGTTACACTATGTGTGTAGTAAATGTTACACACAAAAAATAGGCACAAAAGGAAATTATTACCTTTTGAAAATTCTACAGAGGTCCCAGACCTATAAGTTTTAATTTCATAATTTAGTATTCTACAGTTGTACCTTCTACACTTTAGAAAGTGTGAAGGAGTTACTCATTTAATTTAAGACATCCAATGAAGATGTCTGAGCCTAAGTGTATGTACTTGTTTGTAGTTGATTGTATGTAAATAGCCAGGCAAATCTGAGCATCCTTTCACACCAGAAATGATTGCTGATCTGTTTGTCGACGGATGATTTCACTGGATGCATTTTGATTTTTAATGAAAGAGTAAGTTGTAATTGAATTTGAATTCTCAAGAGGACATATTATTACCCAAATCTGATTTGAAATGTTTTAAAGCTTTAAGACTCAAGTGAAATATTAAACAGTGTTAAGTTCAGCTACTTCAGTTAACTGATAAAAGACAGCATGTTGGTCTCCCCCCCCCCTCCTTTTTTTTTAATCCTTCAAGCTTTCATGTTCTATTTACTATGTAGGAACACCTGGAGACTTGCACTCATTTCTGCCTTTACTGCCCTACATAAACAGAACCCCCTGGTTTCATCATTCTTCCATGTTCGTAGTTTTGTTCCTGTTTCTGTTCCTTTTTTTTTTAAGCCCAACTGTTTAAAAAAAAGATAAAATGTGTTTTTGACTCAAGCGGTAATCTAATATGCAAGTGTTCAATTTCTGTGACAAATGTGAATCCCTGTGTAATGAAGTTGTTGTAATGATTTATTTGTACATCTCAACATAGTTGAATAAAAGTCATACAGAAGAGTAAGAAAAAAAACACACATCTTTTTGTCTTTACTAAGTGATGATGTATTACTTCTAAAATGTTATAGATAGATAAATAGATATAATATATATTCATATATTGTTTTTATTGCATGAATGGTTGAAAGTGTGTTGAGAATGATCTTTAGGCTCATTAATACAGTTTTGTCAATACAATATGCAAAGGAGACCTCTGTATAAACAAAATGAGAGAAATCTGTAATTACTGTATATTACAAGTAGTGCATGCTGTAATCAGGCACTATACTGGAGTATACAAAATTATCCCAAGTGCCATTTTGTGTCACCGAGGCCAAAGGCCAATGTGAAAAAGAACTGCACGAGGGAAAGTTTACTATTTTTAGTTCTATAGCCCAGTGAGATCTACTTCTGATTCAATGGTATAGGGCACAGCCCTAGCCGTGCCCTATATCGAAATTTGCACATGATCATGTGATGCAATCCAACCAATCACAATGCATATTATGACCTATTCACTGTAGAAACTCAGGGCCTACAGGTCTCCATGGCAATTAATGTGTTAAACCAGATAAGAACTGCGTTCTTTTGATAGATAGCTGTCACTCAAAGGATTTCCTATATCATGATGATTCGCATTGGCAAGTAAATTTCAAATTTAATCTTTTACACATCAAAAAGTTCAAGATCTGTTCTTTCAACAACAACAAAAACCCAACTGAATAGAAATGAAGTCGCCAAAAAAAAAAAGAAAAAAAGAGAGACAAGTGCAGTTTTCTACATTTAGTGATTATTTTTCTTTTTTGTTATTGAATTGATTGCATCTGACACTATGTACTGTTATATGTGTTTGCACTGATGGAAGTTCAGTATAGAATTATGAATATATCATTCCTATCTCAGCATCTTTACTCTGGTTCAATATTTCTCCTCTGTAGATCATAGCCCAGGATCCTTTGTCAGGGTTGTCAAGTATATTCATTTAAAATGATAACTTATGATAGCTCCATATTTTTAATACAGGCTGTATTTATAGGTTGTAGTATGCACATTTTTATTTTTTTTTTATTTTTATCTATTTATTTCCATTCACAGGGTGGATAGCCCTTTCAGCACAAGACTGATTTTCAAAGGGGTCCACGTAAAAATACAATGATTTACAGGGTAAAACAATAAATACAAATTACATGAATAACTGTATACAGCAAACAAACAACAATAAAAATAAAAATACTCAACGTAAAAAGTACAAGTATTCCTATTCACTTCAAAAGCATGGAAAATGTGCCTAGATGAATTGAATTTTCTGCCTGAGTATGTAAACAATCATTCGTGAAATGAATATTAATCAATGTATGTATAATAACAACAAAAAATATGTATATTTAAAACGCAGCCTCAAAACAAATCATATCTTCTTATATTCCGTTTAAAAATACAGATTGTATCACGAACGAATATCATACGGTAGACTATTAAACAATATTGCACTAGAATATAAAAAACTGTTCCGTTTAAAATTTGTATTTGGTTTTGGCAAAAATATTTTACATAAAGTATTACGGAGAGAATATTGCGAAGTTTGCATGCATATTCGATTGGCAAGGTATTCAGGAGCAGTATGATGGATACATTTAAACAGGAGAATAAGATTATTTTTTTCCATCTCCTTTGAAGAGGTTCAATTCCTGACTGGTTGTATAATTCATCACTTCGTGCAAACATATCAGCATTTTGAATAATTCTCAAAGCTCTTTTTCTGTAAAATAAAAGGTATATTCAGATGTGACTTATTACCACTGGTCCATACAGAAGAACAATAATCAAAATGAGATTGAATAATTGTGTGATACATCTTTATAATATGACAATACACTGACAAGGGCTTGAATTAATTGTTAATCGTCAGCAGGAGATGCCATATACTATGCCACATGCACAAAAGAATAGATGTACGTGTATGTAATGAACATTTTATAAGGCCAGGGTTTGGATACCAGTAAACAGATTACAGTACAACCCTGTACTTTTTTTTTCTTTTTTTACAGCATGAACACTAGCCTAAGTACAGTATAAGACAAAATCATGTTCACCTTGCCATTGTGCATTCTAGAAGTTACCGTACCAAAAATTTTTTTGGCTAAAGACTCGTTGGATCGTCTTTTGACACCTTATTTCCAGTAGAAACCTGAAGGGTTTTGTACTATGGTACCAAAAGGATAAGGTAAAAACACATGCCTTTAATAGCCATTCAAGCAATGTGCTTTACAGAAGACTGTTATGGTAGCACAGGTGCAAGTAAAGTTCCGAGTGAGTGTCCAGTAATCTCAGCAAATGGAAAACACATGATTGACGTATGATTTCAAATTGCAACATAAATATGACACAACTTTGGTGAATGAATTAGTAGACTATCTAGATAAAAGCATCAACAACATTATCCACAAACTGATATGTCCCTTGCGCAGATGCTGTACCTGTCTTGATCGGTTGGTGTCATGCATTGGCTGGTTGGCTTAGGGAAATTCCCTTGGTGGACAGTTTTGCAAATGACATACTTAGTAAATTCGCCGAGGGCTCACCTCACATCAGGGTCATCTCGCGCAGATTATCAGCGTCTGCTAACTCAGTGCTGCCAATCTTGAAAACTGGCGTCTGAAGCAATGCTTGAATGGGAGATAGTATAGCATGCTGAGTGCTACTCTGCCTACACCACGCGTGTAGCTTCTCTACTGTGTAGGTGTTTGACTACGTACGTCACGTGCGAATGTGCGAGCGCGCGCGTCATCGCAATCACCAAAGTTTTATGCATTGGGAATGCACTGAAGATGCGATAAGGTAGGCCGCGCCATCATCAAAACTGTCTCCCTGAGCTGAGGAACATAGGTGGAAACTCTTGTGATTTAAAATTTACTGTTTACCCAGGAATTTCTAGGAAACAACAGTCAATATGCAAGGAGGAGCATATGGAGCTGGTATGGCTGGAAAGCCATTTGATTTCATGGATTACATCAAGAAACCGTCGGTTATACTTCGAGTCATCAGCTGGGTACGTAAAAAGTGACACTGAATAAAGACGGTGCCCAGTGACAGGCAGCCGAACACAGCTCCCTACGCTACACCCACTACAGCAAGCAGCAAACGTAGGCAGCCATAGGTATTTGGTAGGCGTGTACGTTAATGGCAGGTACAGTACAAGTTGTAGGCTACTGGTGCCTACTACTGCACTGCGACTGGTGCTGCACTGCCATGCCTGCTGTAGAAAACTGTACGTCCGTCTGCATTTAGCGAAAAAGAAAAAAAAAAGAAAAAAAAGGGGGGGGGGATGGGAGCAGCTTCCAAATTCTTGCATAGACCACCAACCGTAAAATCCCTATCTTGATGGCATTTGATGATGAGAGTTGATTATTGATGCCGGTACGGTGCTAGTCTACGTACTAGGGTGTCTGATCGCGCACCGAGTTGTGTCGCCCGAAATCTCTCCCCATAGGTTTTGCGTGGCGCTGCGTGTATTATGAATGGCGAGCGCGCGCATCAAAAAGTGGTCACGGTTTTCCGCTAAAAAATCACCTTTCCAGCAATTTCTTAGGTTGATCCCAATCAACAATCTCGACAAGTTAGGTATCATCTGAAAGGGCAGAGTTTGCTCCATACTACCCTCAGTCAGCATTTCAAAATTCGAAGTATTTCTGGGGAAAATCGGCAAAAGAAACATAAACTTAGCTGTTATTCCGAGACGGATTCGTTATTTGCAATGCTGACTGAGTGTTAAGAGGTTTCGGCTATCCGGAATCCATTGGTACGGTTAGTTTTTTGCTAGCTCCACGGGATCATATTATAAAAGTGTGCTGAAAGTACCCATATCACTCACTCCCTAGCTCAGCGAACGGAGGAGGCGTGGCTTGCATATTCATCACTTCAGCGCGACAACGCGTAAAGCGGACTGATGCATATGCATTTTACGCGAAACAAGCCACAATGACGCTTCCAGCGCGAAGATTAGGCCCGCACGTGCTTCGCGTAATGCATACAGAGCCGGCCCGCCCGATACGTGTGACGTACTTGACATGCATAACATAGCACACGTAGCACTCAAAAGCGTAAGGTAACGGAGGTTAAATAGTCGCGAAATAAGACATTGAAAAATGAAAGAAAATAATAAATTCATTAATTATTAAAGCATTTCACATTATCATGAATACTTGCTCATTCCTCATGACTGCACTTAGCCGATCAACAGTAAATTAGCTTGCCAAGAATTACGTTTTCAAAGTCTTGTTTTCTCAAGTCTTCGTTTCCGCCTGGGATCCCGTATTTTTTTTTAATCAAATGTCAAATTTTGATATTTGTCAAAATAATATTTTTACAAAGTAGATAATTTCATGCATATCTTAGATTTGTCATTTTGCTCTCCCTTATCGGCATACGCGTGACTTTGCGCACACAAGGGTTGATTTTATTTTGTTTTATGCTATTTTTGAAAGCATTTATAATACGCTAATGCGAACGTTTTTCAACCGCAACTAATGACTAATTGAAAGAAAAAAAATCAGGGTATTTGTTTTGATTAACGTTTGTAATCTGTGTAATCTTATTCCTTCAAGAGAGAATCTGTCCACAATTGTTTCTTGCGCAAATGTGTCGCTCAATCGCATGAACAGCTCAATGCAGACAAATTTCCGTTGCATTTGCTTTCTTAGTGTGTCGGGAAATCGGAAACCTGATAAAATAGATTTAAAAAAAAACTTACCTCTCCACTTCTGTTACATCGAAGTCAAGTTTCACGGTTCCAAACGATGGTTACTATCTGTTCGAAATATACATTTTACTGCTTCCAGCGGAAGAATGACTGTCGCATATTCTAGAAAGTCGGAGGCACTACGTTTTCATGACACACGTGGACGGAGTTGCGATATTATGTAGCACTGATCAAAACATAAACAAATAATGACAAAACACAATAAATCCCTACAAACACACACACACACACACACACACACACACACACACAAACTCACGCCAACTGATACGCATAAATACGCATAATACCAAATACGCATAAAGGAACGATTATTCTCCGTTTAGATCCGTTCATAATCATCTGCTTCGAACACGTCGCGACGTAAAACAAGAGACAACAAATCAAACTAAAGACGCAATAATTATTTCTTTCATAACTATCTGTTCCGTTTTTTGTTTTTTGGTTTTGTTTTTTGCTTTTATTCTGATTAATTTCCAGTCATAATGATATTTGATATTCTCATTTTAGTAGACACTAATCGTTTGTCCGGCGATAACGGTAGTCGATAACAGCGTTCCGTTTCCGTAAATGTTGATTCCAAATCTCACAAATTATACCCAAGAGCAAACGAAAATTGAACGTCATACTCGATCAGCAACAATGCGATGATGGACATATTACTGTTCTCACATTATTTCTTTCCCAAAATGTATCACTGTACAATATTTTGAAACAAGAGTACACCAATTAATGTGTGTGATAGGGCCTATACGAGGATGTGAATATTTTATTATCTGTTTCTCGTCAAAATTATGAAGAATTGATCGTTTTGCCTGTATTTCTATTGAAGTTTTATAACTCTCAACGAGTGACATACAAATACAGGGATGAGATAACAAAGAAGCCTTAGCATTTTGAATTGTACTTCCATTCAACATTTAATACGGAGACAAGTTATTCATAGCGTGAAACTTCAAAGCGTGGATGTAATTGGTTGAGTGCTTGAAGCAAATGCAAATCCACAAAAATATAAATGTATAAGCTTAGTTACATGACTGGCTGATTATTCACGTGTATTTCACTAAACATGAAACACTCGTTAAAAATGTTGATCATGGAATAAAAAAAAAAAATGTCCGTTTTATAAAAAGGTCTGCGTGTTCCGTTCTGCAGAGATGTGATGAAAACCAAGAGCCTGGAACCTTGATGAAATCAAAAGCATACCTGGAAGAAAAAACAAGACAATGAAGGAGTGAGGAAAGCTACAAATAGGCGATGAAGTTTGGATGAAAAAAGATGGAAAAACAAAATAAGATAAAAACATATCTTGTAATAAATGAAAGGGGGAATACATGTATGAAAAAGCATTACCACTATACCAGAGCAGTACAGTTTTCACGGGAAAAATAATAGACCACTAGAATCAATAAAATATACTTTTAAACGGAAAGAGGAAAATGTAGAGAAGTGTTCAAAATGACCACAAAAAAAAAAAAAAAAAGCTGCGCAAAGTTCGTGCTTGCGCTTCCAAATTTCAACGCAATAATAGCTAAAATCCTGAGTCGTATACTCGTACTGCTGTACAGGTACACGTGTGCGCGTCGAAACGTACACAGAGCAATGTAGAAGCCGGCCACGTGTATGAAAGTGGAATCAAAACGCATATCGGTAAGGTAGACACCGCCGACTCTGAATTCTTGATTTTACAATTTAGGTCAAACTATACTTCAATATCGATCATACTCACTTTACACACCCTTTCCGATCTGATCAGCGCTGATTTCAGGCTCTTCGTAAGTGTTTAATGCCGGCAGTATGCGTTCGACCGGGCGCGATCTGCAGGCCCATCCCTAGGCGGCCCCGGCCCCGGTGATGCAGGCCAGGCCGATGGATGGTTACATGGCGAGATAGCTCATACAGCTTCCGTGTTTATGTCCAGTATACAGTACACACTGCAGAGCGTAACGTGCGCCGTACGTTAGAGTGGGCGGGACTTAACGAGTGCGTATCCAAGCCGGGAATCGCTATGGAAGGTTGCGTATTAATGGCCTCTGTGCGCTCATCAATTGATCGCACGCGAGCCGGGCTGTGCGGGCAAATCTTACGTGCTCGCACTCGCGCTGTGAACCACTTTTTTCACGCGATTCTGGCCAAAATAGTCTAATCTGGCATCAACTTTCGAAGCTTATATCTCATGATTAAAACATCTGTGAGCCTTGATATTTGGCACATTTCGTATTTAGACATATCTCTTATCAAATATGTAAGCAAAATCTCTTAAAGACATCTCAAAGCAATATTGTAAATTACCTTCAGACACCCTATACGTACTTTTGCACCAGCAAATGTTTGTCAAACAAATGATCTTCAAACGTGCACGAACTCACTCTGTATTTTGGAACGTAGACTGAATATCCAACAGCCTTTAATATTTGCATCAGAGTGAGATTCAAATCCAGTAGAAAAGGAATCTTTCACTGTTTTGACACTTAATTACACTTGTCGGAATATGTCGATCGCAGCTACATGTAGATAGTAGAAAACTCTACTATTTCGCTCGGTGATAACTGCGTTGCACAGTAGCAGACAGCGCAGCATGGTGTACAAAACGTGTGATGCAGCGTGATCTGAATGTACATTGTAACTATCTCACAGCGATCAGAGCAAGTTCTTCTATGGTATCTTTAAAAATAGGGTGTCTGGAGCATTATTGTAACTTTTGAAATTCTTTGAGAAATGAATTGTGAATTATTTCATATGAAAGAGAATTACATCATTAAGACATATTTCAAATTTCATGGCGAAATGATGTTTCTATCTTGAGAAATTTAACTTTGAAATCACAGCAATATCACCCCCTTTTTTTACGAGCACGCATGAAAATGTGACCCAAATCATGTTTGCAAACAACGCCGAAAAGCTGCATTCGCGTGTGGATCTCCAGCGATCAGATAATGAGCGTACAGCGGTTAGAAAATACGCGTAACAAGCGCAGAAGCCACTCCCCCTATGTGTTGTCATTCCCTGTGTGCGCTGCGTGCGTACGTACGTGCTCGGTATTCAGTTTACATACGATTCACATGTACCGTATTGAGCGCCCTACAACACGTACGAACCCCGCGTATGTATGCAGGCGCAGCTAGCTAGCAGCAGCTAGCTAGGCAGCTAGCCCCGCCGGTATGTTCGGGGAGCCGAGCGGAGAGCATCGCGATTGTAGGCCAGGGGAGCCGGCATGGCGAGCATGGTTCGAAGAAATATGCAGTCGATTGTCGAGAGCAGGTGCACGCAGCTCGCGTGAAATGTACAAGCTACAACCTCTACAGCCACAGGCTTGGAACTGATGCCACATTACCACTATTCGTACATGCAAAAATGGCCAAATAAGAGTCTTACGAAATCTTTTCCACGCCCTTTCTGTCGATCGGGTGTTCGCAATACACCGCTGCCGCTACCACCACAGTAACGTTAGCTAAGGCCTACTTCGTTCGCACTTGGCTAAGTGGACATGATTGTATTCACAACCGATTTCTCGGCTTAGTGCCAGTGACTCGAGCATTGCGAGTGCACTTTCGAAATATAAATGAACAACGATAAGATCATAACCAATCCACAAGTAAACTAATGTAGACAGAAATTTAGTAGAGTCTGGTTGTTTTGCAAGACGTACGTGATTTGTGAGCGTGACTGTATCCGATATGTACAGTACAGAGTGCATGCTATGTGATGCGTGTTGTAGGAGCTATCGCAAGCGACAGCCCAGTTTCCTGCCTCGTGATATGCACATCATACACAACACATACACACACAAACGTAGTGACACACACACAGAGGTAGCTCTTTGCTGGCAGCATCTGGCGCGCGCCGCATGCACACGCGATCCATCCCCACACACCGCAGAGGCCATGTGGTTTTAGACGGCGATGCGTAATCAAATTTACATATGCATTAGCCCCTTCGCGCGAAGTTACTATGGATTCTTGCATACGAAGCCCCGCCTAAAACGTTCGCTGTGACAAAAAAAAATTATTGCAAGGGGTATCTTCAAGGCGATATCCCCACACCTAGGCGTGGAGCTAGCGAAAAACTAGCGGCACCATCGGATTCAGCATGTCCTCAACTACTAGTATGTCTCACGGCGATACAAATACCGAAGCAGACGCTGAGATATGGGGATAGATGTGCTTCTATCGATGTTTACATCAATTTATCGTCGGATTCATGTACCGCCGTTCTGATAGAATATGGAGAAAAACTTCCTCTTTCATATGATACCAAATTTGTCAGGATTCGTTAATGGCATGGTCTGGGGATTTGGCAATAAAGGCGAAATTTGGCTCAAAAATGCTGGGTCAAAACAGCGTAGGCGCGCGGTTCCATTGCATTCTATGGGACTTGCGTGTTATAAGATAGGGGCGCGTTTTGGTCGAGGGTTAGCAGTGCGCGATCAGACACCCTATTAAAAAGATACTTTTTCCGCCTTTCAGCTTGCACGGAGTCGCAGTAGCCATTGATTGAGAATTGGGGTTGTTCATGTGTGTGCGAAGGTGTGTGTGTGTGTGTGTGTGTGTGTGTGTGTGTGAATGAAAGAAGATTGTGAAAAATTTGGTTATAAGACAATGGTGAAAGAATAATGCACTTGTCAATGTAATGACGCACCCCACTACCCCCGGACATGGGTGCGTCATGGTCATTTTTTGACTGACCACACAGGGTTTTTGACGGACACCACAGTCACTTTTTTGACGGACATAACGCTGCAAGTGACGAACACCACAGTCACTTTTTTGACGGACAACACGTTAAAAGTGACGCACACCTCGGTCACTTTTTTGACGGACATCCTCGGTACATTTGACGCACCCCCGTAAATACTGAAACGATTTTTGCATACGTTTTATTCAAGCAATTTCATTTTCTTTTGGTTCGTACACATAATTTGTAAAAGTTTCGGCAAGTTTCCCTTACCATGTAAGCACCGTATTGTCATTCACCGTACATCACGCTGCTGCTACGATATTCCGTACAGTAGTATGTATTCTGTGCATGCAATCCATACACAACAATCACATGTGTTGCAGAATGCGCTGGGTGTGCGCGGCCATTGCTAATGCGGTGGATGTATACTGCTACAGCGCAGGTAGGTACACACCACGCCACGGCATTCATATTCCCGCTCGAGTACTGCGTATAAACTACAGCCTAGACGCGGTATGTAGAGATTCGCACAGCTAACAGCGTCACGCGCGCGTCTGGCCAGCTGGTCGGGCTATAGCCCGCGAGCAGAAAATGGCATGCGGCAGGCAGTTCTTCTGCTGCCGTTTCGACAGGAAAGATTGAACTAAGTTGTTACATCGCTGAACAGTCCCTGGTTTGAGATTGAGTATGCATGATTTCATGGGTTTGTTGGAGGGAAAATGTAAGGAGAAAGGGTGGCTTTTAAATTCTTTGCTTGCCAGATTCTGGCAAGCATTTTTTCCTCGTATTCCAAAACGCTTCCCGACTTTGATTTTCACTTGCCGCGGGAAAGCGCTCACTGTAATTTCACTCGCGGTACGTGTATCCGGGACCGGTAGCGTGCAAAAATGCGTACAGTTTTCCATAGCCAAGTAACGTACCATGACGCACCCCTCGGTTCAAAATAATGCGTGTTATTTTCCATAGCCAAGTGACGTACCATGACGCACCCCTCGGTCAAAATTTTGACCGACAGTGATGGGATTTTGACGCACCCCTCGGTCAAAAATTTGACGGACAAAGCTGGTAAAATGACGAACACCTGGGTCACAAATTTGACGGACCAAACGAGGAAATGACGCACCCATGTCCGGGGGTAGTGGGGTGAGTCATTACATTGACAAGTGCATAAAGCCTTTAAAAAGCTAGGTAAAGGGAAGATGGATATGTTTAGAAAGAAAAGAGGAGAGCAAAGAGAAAGAAAAATATAGATTGAAAACAGAAAAGCACTAGGTAGAATAATAGACATAGTAATAATAATTATGATTATAATTATGATTGTAATTATTATATTGGTACTTGGCTACTTGTATAGCACACAGGTCCACTTTCCAGTGCTCATGAGAATAAAGATGAATCAAAGCTGGATTATTTAAAGCAAAGACAATTATGAAGGAAAGAAAGAATTATACAGGTTGGAAAGGAAATGAAGAAGAGGATTCATTAGAACGACACATAAGAAAAAGATATTTGAGAGGATAGAAAGGAAAGACCCTTGTAGTTGGAAGGAAAAACAACCCATGACGTCCACAAGAACTGGAATTAGGCAAAAGTACAGTTGAATAGGAAATTGAGAAAGACAAGAGGAAAACCACAAAGAAATGATTGATAGGAAGGAAAGGGATATTTAAGTATAGATTCTACCTGAAAATGAAAGAAGAAAAGATAAAAAAGAAAGAGAAAGATATGTAAGTGGCACCACACACTTGCGTACGCGTTCAACCGCTTTGAAGCTGCAACTGTGCTAACGCAAGACTTGGCCGAGGAAAAGAGAAAAACAAATTTTACATTGTAGCTTTTCAACGACACCATAGAAAAAGCCGCTTTGTCACTACATTCAGACCAAACGATCAACCCTTGGCATGCGCTGAATGTATCCGTACTGTGCTTGTGTACAGAGCAGCATTTCAAGCGATCGAGATTTTCCAACGATTTTCCGACACTTGTAAATACTAAAAGTGTTAAAACTTAACATCTGTTCGATTTTGGAGACTCGGATGCAAGTAATTTAGGTTACTGAATAACAAGGGTGAGTCTGTGCATGTTTGGAGATCATTCGACAAACGGGTACATAAGTACACTAGCGCCTTTGATCCCTCAATGTGTTTATTTTGAGCGCTAGTATACTCTTGCACAAATTCGTGAAAGTAATATCCAAACATGCACACCAAACTCACCTTAGTTATTCAGTTGACCTGACCTAAAATATTGGCATCTGCTGAGTCTCCAAAATTGAATAGAAGCTAAGTTTAAACACTTTTTTTGCAAGTGTTAGATAATTTTGATCACTTGAAATGCTGCTCTGCACACAAGCAATTGGCACATTATGAATATGTTCAGCACATGCAGTAAGGGTCGATCGTTTGATCTGAATGTGGTAACCACAGCATCTTTTTCTAAGGTGTCTTTAAAAAGCTAAAATTTGTTTTTCCCTTCTTCTTCTTCCTGTTCATTGTATTTGGTGTATTGTCGTACTGTTAGCAGGCATGGTGTGAATGTGTTATGCACAGTACAGATTAAGATAACTACATTTTCTACAGTGCAGCTAAAAACATCCCATTCCCTTCTAATGGAGTTGAATATCCTGCACCACTTGCTTAAACTGAGCTAAAGTGGTGCAGTTGAAGGTATCTTGGGGCAGAGCACTCCACAGTCTGATTGTGTCTGGGAAGAATGTCCTTTGGTAGCCAGCTGTTCGTGCATACAAGTATGGAATAAAAAGCTTGCAAGAATGTCCATGGATTGATGTTGATGAAGACGGGCATATAGATATCTGGGGGTATGTCAGTGAGTGTGTAGGTGATGTGGTACAGCATTACAAGTACTGTAAAACAATATTCTTGAGGCATTAAATTTTCACGAGTTGCCTAGGTCAACATTCAATGCATAAAGTGTAGACAAGATCTTTAGCATGCATTTTAATTTCGCGAAACTCGGCTCTCGTGATAGTGGTTGTAGCTTCTATACAAAGCGGTTGAGCACATGTGTGTGCAGCCCCTTATATCTCTCTCTTTCTTTCTGTATTTTTTTTTCTTTCATTTTCAGGTATTCCTAACTTTCCCTTTCCTTCCCATTTGTGGGTTTCCACTTTTGTAAAAATTCTAAATTTCCTATTCAGACATACTTTCTGCCTAGTTCTTTGTTTCCTTCATGGGTTATCTCCATCTCTTCCTTAGTTTTCTTTATTATAATGCAAGTTTCTCTTCTTCCTTTTCTTCCATTATTTCTATTTTAAGTGTACTTTCTATTTCGTAAAACCTTTTGTTTCATTTTTCCAGGTTTACCTTTTTACTATTTTAGTATCTTTTCATTCATTCCCTAATTCTCCCTTTTCCCGGCCTTTCTCTTTTATTCTTTCACCCTCTGTGAACAACTTAAAATGTAACTTGTGGCATTCTTATGATCATATTAAGAATTTGAGCTCCTACAGAATTCTCTTGTGACCATACAAAATCTAAAAAAATCTTGGGTGTTCCTTACCTTGTTCTTACAATGTTCCTATGGTCACCTTGCAAAAAGGAAATTTTGTAGGATGTGGAAAAAATCTTAGACAAGACCGTCGACCAGGCTGCAAATGTTCGAACAGTTTAAAAATGGTCCATGAACGCTGGTTTCGTATGATCCTCTTAAGATTAGGAAATGGTCTCAAAATCGTTCAGACAACATTCATAGCAGTTCGTAAAAGCATTTGTGACTGAACCTTTAAATTTACATATCCCATGAGCCCTTATGCAAGGATGACCGATGTTACCATGGACCCTTGTATACGAAGCAATGCCTAAAACATTTGCTTTGCTCATCAAAAGAATGATTTAAGGGTGTTTTCAAGGCGTTATCCCCACTCAAAGACATGGAGCTGGCAAAAGACTACATGTACAATGTATGTACACTGTAACCACACCATCGGATACAGCTACCGTGTCCAAAACTGCTTGCATGCCACACACAGATTCATGTATGGAAGCAAGCATTCATATGAATGGAGTTACATGTGTGATTCTAACAATGTTTACATCAGTTTATTGTTGGAGTCATGCACAAATGCAATATAGGTGATATTCTGCACAAAATGCAGGGTCACCACAGTGTGCAATTGTAATTCTCGCTATCGCCAATGACGTAAAAAGTACCCGGATGTGGCTTTTTCGTCAAGATGTAGTGCACTTGGTAGCAAGGGCACTTCCGGCGCGGAGCATAATTTGCACAGCGCTAGCGTGTGCGTACGTGTACCTTACCTATAGCGCAGCGCCGACCACGGATACTAGTCCAGTAGGCCCCTGTACCGCCCGAGCCAGCGAGTGGCCAGGCCTGTCATACTCGTACTCGTACACTGTAGTCCCCTCGATCCGGCGGCCGGCCTTGCATTAGCATGCACCACTGCATGCACGCAGCGCATAAGCTAACACATACCGATACAGCGTACTGCTTGATCATGCGATCGATGTGCACATCACAGATCAGTCATCTCTGCATACGCTGAAAATATGCTGGAAAATATTCACCCACCTGGATATACAGTATATCGTCATGCAATGCCCATCTTTTTTTTATTTGTTCTCTGTCGAAATGTCGCGAATTCAAACACATTCGGGAATGAACAGTGATCTCGAACTTATCCTGTCTCCGAAGCAACTTCTTCCAAGTAAGTACGTACAATGTACGTAGGCACTAGGCCTACTACCTAGTGCTACTACCACTAGTTAAGTCGCGCGTGCACGTACTGCGCTGTGGAGTCACCTGCAAACTTCACCCACGCGGCCACGTCACGTCTCGCATGCCAGTAAGGGTCCTATTTCTGCAGATTTTTTTCATTTATTGTCGTGCGAACAACACATGGCAGCTTCGCAGCAACAACCAATAGTCCTATTAACAGCAATTTCTTAAGAATGGAGAAATTTCAAATCATATTAAAGCTGTAATTCAAGGCGAGAAAACCGGAAGTACACGTAGAATACAATCGGTTGTGTGTGTAAATAGCATTAGTCACGTATCACGCGCGTACGAACGGAAGTGACTTTGCTACCGGACTATCCCATAATGCACCGTAAATGACGCTTAAATCAACATCCGGGTACTTTTTACGTCATTGGCGATAGCGAGAATTGTAATCATCCCAATTGTGTCCTAAATGCTAGGTGATTTTGAAAACACATGGCATAGTACAGTTGGCTCGTTGAATATTTACATATTGTGATAGTGTGGAGTTTCTCCTGAAGCAAAACACCAATATACAGTACGTTTATCTCAGAACCTCAAGCAGGGTGCTTCAATCCCCAGGGCAGCTCTACATGTAAAAGTCACAGTAAGGCAAAATGTATCTTAGGCACAGGCCTGGCAAAAACGTATACAACTGTATGTGGCCCATGATTAGATTTCTGTTAAGGAGGGGAATAGGAGAAATATAAATATTATATTATATTATATTATGTATTTTTCTTTTGGTGCCATATTATAGTGGTTAGATTTATTACCCTTATAGAATTGAAGAAACTTTGTAAACAAGAAAATTGTTGCTCATTGCATCAGAAATCAATGATCAAAGACGAATCAAGGCTGGCTAATATAAGATGTATGCCTAGCAGTTCTTCTGATTTATGTCAATAATGTAAGCATTCAAAAAATGTTGCTTTTGATGAATGTTTGAACATCAGCATTACAAAGTTCATTGTACTGGAGAGCGTACAAGCCTACCAGCTATAAGGAACCAGTGACTCATGAACAATATTGTAGTAGCATGTGAAGTTCTGGCACTTGAAAATCATTGGACTTCAAAATCAGTAGAGTGTGATAAGTTTGAGATTGACTGTCTGACCAATACTCCCTACTCCTTCATTATTGTACCATTCCACACTAGCCAAATGTGAGCTTTTATCTATAGCCACAAGTAATAACTGCCATGCCCAATCATTTGCTTGGGAATGCGGTGTGCGGAGAAGATCAGACTTCTGTGCTTGAGTTGTAAATGTAAATGTCTCGATGTGTTCGTGAAATTCAAAATGGAAATTGTCCTGTGGGAGTACACTAGAATGATCAGTCTGCAATGCAGTTGCTCACTTTAGCAGTGGCAAGAGGCATTTGAGACAAAATTGAGCAGGAAATGTAGTTTAGCGATAAGGTAAGGGTGTTGTTCACTTCCAATCTGTCAGGATTGCCAGCAAAACGAATTGAGTGACTGACAAGCATGATTGATTGTTAAGTATTATTTGGTTTGTTCAAAGTGTATATTTTCAGTGTAGGTACAGTTGCGTACAATGTACCTGTACATTGTAGCATACAATACAATACAATACAATACAATACAATACAATACAATACAATACAATACAATACAATCGGATCATTTATATAACACCTTTACACAGTCAATGACTGGTTTCACAGTACTTCAACAAAATTCAGTACCAGGTAACAGATTAGCATTTAAAAGGAAAGTCTTATTAAAGATTCTTCTTGAAGACATCAAGGGATGGGGAAATGCAGACGAACCGAGGTAGATCGTTCCACAATCGTGTTGCAGCCGTCACAAAAGCATTGTCCCCTGCTTTACTGTTGGTTTTGGGTACATGGAGTAAGGTGTTATCTGCACTTGAACGTACATGTTGTACACCATACGAATCTTTCGACTCTCTTAGTGTTAGTGTCTTTTATGCTGTGTTGTTTTGTATTCAATGCAAGAAGTCTAGGTATTGAATTTGATTCACTCTTGGAATATTTTTTTTTCCTCTATTACCCAATGCACACGTCTGAAAAGAATTCTGTCCATTAAAATGAGCAAATCAGAATTTTGGATGGTTTTAATGACAAGCAAAAAGTTAGATCAAAAGGGGAGGCATGCATTGCGTTTGCTTCAACGATATCTTACATTGAGCAATTCCTTGGGGTAGACAGTCTAGCTTAATTAAACAGGTATCCACACAAAAATAACTTTGCAATTTGGATGTACAGAAATCCATCACTTTCATTTGCAATAACGCTATAGTTCGACTGTTTCATATCCCATTGTCCCATTGATCCTGTCAAAATGGCTATTAACATTTAAAAGAGTTCACTAACCGTTGCGATGACGTCTTATCACACATAAAAGAGGCACAAGGGAGGTGGCCAGTGGAATTTCAGAGTGTAGCAGACAAATTTATATCTCTAGATTCACAGCCATGCATAATGCATTGCTGGCCATAATGGAATCGGCGGCTGCTGAGTAAGCGTGCGATCAACCACAGATACACAATGCACTATGACAACAGAGGTGCCCAGGGTTTCATGGTGCCCTCCATTCGAGGCAGAATTTCAGATGCCGTCTATATCCCTATCCCTCTCTTTGCATTGCATAAGGCTGCAACGTGAGATTTGCCGTTCTCTGCGGGAAACCTCCTCGCAGTTTGACGAGCAATGTGATAAGCTAGCGAGGGCGTTTACAGATGTATGTATGTACATTGTATGCAATAGAGTGCCTGATTCAGTCTGCTGTAATACGTAGGGCTGGACACTAACTTGTACATTGTATATCATGAGGATGTTTACTTGCTGGGAACACTGTATAATGCAGTGGATAATATGCAGTCACCTATCCAACGTAACAAATTAAGAACACTAGGGAAATGTATTTTTAGCCATATAATGCAAATTATAAATGTTCTACATGTGTATGAATACGTACATACTACATGTACATGTTATAGTGATTCTGCCAAATTATGTTCATGGATTTCTTTGCGGAAAGAGTAAAGAAGCTTTTATATACCGTAATACTCACTAAAATTACCATACAGTCTGTATATGGAAAGAGTGGAGAAGCTTTGGTGAGTACACATAACATGTACTACTAGTAATTGTATACGTGCATAATGCATACAACGTAGGAACGTCAATCTGAATTAACAGTATAATCATTAACAGTAGAGTAATGCTATCCTCGTATGAACTCTGACTTGCGTGCATGTACAATGTACTGTACATACATGGTGTGTGACTCAGTTTCTGTTTGACAAACTCAAACTTGAGCTCAGTTTCATTCTCAAGCTGTGCAGTGAGCAGGCAGTTGTGATCTTCCCTTTGATCAGTTGTACAGTATTAAAGAGATTGTACAGTACGGTATTGGTGGAGATGAGAATTGGGCTTTAAACTTTTTGCGAGATACCAAGAAAACACTTATTATTATAGTTCAGAGCATACCATATTAAGAAAAATTCAAAGTTTATTTGATTAAAATCGGGTTTGGAATGACTGAAACATCCAAAAACAAAGTAAAACAAAGCAATCGTAATAAAGTGTGGGTCCCACACTTTATCACAATCGCTCTGTTTTGGAGATTTCAGCCATTTCAAAACCAATTTTCATGAAATAAACGTTGAATTCCTTATAGAATTACATGCTCTTTCATATTTCATAAGAGGTTTCTCATTATCTCACCAAAAGATGTGAGAAACCTGAGATTAGGTCTCAACCAAAACTATACGATCCCTTTAATACAATGTGCATTTACAGTTTATGGGGTGGGAGAGAGTATGATTTAATATTGCAGTCATGAGCAGGGTCTGAAGGTGGTTATTTGGCCATCACTTTTCCAGGGTTAAAGTGCATTTCTCTGTTG
The DNA here is from genome assembly GCF_040938485.1 of Diadema antillarum. Lineage (NCBI taxonomy): Eukaryota > Metazoa > Echinodermata > Echinoidea > Diadematoida > Diadematidae > Diadema > Diadema antillarum. The sequence continues at coordinate 354,958 of NW_027272601.1, read as the reverse complement.
TGCAGGATTCCATGACATTTGCTCATTGCAACAATTGCTCCCATGAAATATCTTCATGCTACGCCAATCGTAAATTCTACCCACAAACATACTATCCCAAACCCTAATCCTACATGTGTAATCCTCACATCAAACCAATCCTAAAACCCTATCACAACCCTGACTCTAACTGTATGAAAGTCCTTAGAGAAAATACAGCGTAAGACCGGAGCAATTGTCACAGTGGTTGCTGAGCAAATAGTGACATGGTGTGTGGTACATGGATGGCATTGTGTTTGCAGAGGGAAACTTTACTAGAAGTAACTGAATATGTACAATTGTATGAAGCAAAGATTCTCTTGCAAATATGGGGTAATTAGAAAATTGGGATGGACATAAAAATGTCAACCGGTGTGATATGATGCACAGTGTAAGTTTATACCAAGCAATTTTTTTACTGTTTGCTACAGTAGAATGAACAGATATTATGAAAGGTGTATTTCCAGTACTGAATAGTCATAGAATGCATGTATACCTGATCGGCCATCTTCAGAAATACTCCTCACACAGTGTACATGTAGTGGTTTAAAATCACTACACCTGTACAATATTTGTACAGCGGTACATGTAGATGTGTTAACTCTGGAGGAATCTTCCATTTGTAATCAAACATCTTGAAGAGCTTCAAATACAGTAGCAACCATTACTGGTAATAAGAAAATGTTTGATGGTTGACTAATATCTCGCTACACTATAGGTACAACCTGTATGCATGTAGTGGTCACTTTTCAGTTGCATAAATAATGCATTCGCATTCATTAAAAGAGGACAGGATGTTGTAAACTGTATATTTTTCATGTCTTGTATGAAATTCTGTGAGTGCTGGAATAACTATAAAAGATCTACAAAGTAAACTTTTGACTTCCCTGGCCAGCTAGAGATGGTACAGTACAACAATATCAAATTGCATTTGGTTCATGATCATCTAGATACTGTAGATAAATTTTTTTCTTGGGTACACGGAGACATGGACACTGTGCACTGTTGATATCAACTACAGTATATTGGGCATCAGGCCTTGCCCTGTGCCTTAGAGATGATGGGTCCAGCAGAGCAGTGGGTCATTTGGTATGCGTGCAAGAGTTGCGCAGGCTGCAATATTGATTTGGGATATCTGCGGGCACGGTAGGGCCGCGGTATCACTCCCGCATCAAGTATTGATCCCCCTTTTGCTGGTGCCTGCTTTCGGCTGTCCAGTGGACTCTGCCATTGGCCTATCTCGACAGTGACCGCGTGCAAAAACAAAGCCAAACAGCACAAACCATTAGAATAAAAAGTGAGATCTATGTGTAGATGAATTTTTGACCCCATGAATGATAACTTGTTATTATTAATGTGGAGAAATATCATTCAACAATCAAAATATGATTTATAAGAAAGAAAAAGCTGACAAGATAGCAGGGAAATTAATGCAGTTTACATGTACTTCAATAAAAAGATTGTATAATGAGAGCAGACAAATAATGAAAACATTCTCTAGTACCAGTACTTATCATTTCAATATCATTAACTCAACTGTCATGATGTTTTATTGGCTTTTTAATATTCAACCATTATAATCACATGATCGCAAACTTTCGAGCAACATATTCGTCATTGGCATACGAGTATACTGCACATACTGTACAACATGTATAATGGTACATATTTACTGTAGGGAAACATCGTTCTACATGTTTTGCTGGTAATTGCAATATGATGTTATGATGTACAGTATTTGCACAGGCTGTGTTGCAAAATACTGAATTCTATTGTGGAGTGTCCTCTGAAAAGATACTCTGCTTTTACAAACTGAGCTACAATATTGTACAGGATCTGTATCACCTGGGGCTTTTGAGAAATCAAATTTCAAGTTAATGTCTGCCACCACTTGTGGATTTGCACGTAATGACACATTTCAAACTGGAGGCATTTTGGGTGGTACTGTGGAGTCAGTTTTACAAGACATAATCTTCCTTCACTCTGTTGGCGAGTTATTATCGTGCCTTCGGGGGTACATGTGTACATGCACATAATATGTAGGCCTAAGATAGCATTTACATGTATGCACTGTGCTCTGTGTTACCATCAGGCTGCCGAACGCAACGCTTGTCAATTCGTCAATATGATTGATGAGTCATGTGATGTCATTAGTCAGCGCGGGTTCACTCGACTCCCGACTGCTGACGTGCACTGATACCTGCACTCTCCATCCAGGCAAAGTCACGACGCAAGTAAAAAAAAAATATGTCAGGGAGTGAGCGAGTTCCAGATGAATGGTGCAAATCATGTTTGTGAAGGCTTATGAATGGGATTTGGAAGCGGATGAATGGAAATCGTTGGCAGAAATTGTGCAGGAAATGAGATTCTGCAGTTCTTGCCAGATTTGCTTATTATAGCATACACATATCCATTGACTGACTTGCCAGGGTAAGACATTAACTTCAGCTGAAGGAATCTTTTTTAAACTTGTAGGGTGCCTTACACATAAGGGGTGGGGAAGAAATGGGGGATTTACTTGAGCATAATGAAATAAAGAGTCTCAAAAGAATTAAGCTGGGCTTTATAAAAGGGTGCTTTATTTCTGACTTTCAGTGCGTCCTGGGCTCACATGGAGTTTGGGTTATAATCGGCTTACATACCACTGGCTGCTAACATGTATTTAACATAACAGCTCATAATATAAAGTGGTGAATAGAGGGTTTCATAGAATAAATTGGGGGGGGGGGGGGAGGGGAGATAGGGAAGGGGAGGGAAGAGGCATGAGTTGTCATTTCCCTTGATTTTATCTCTTTGGCAGGTTGCCACACAGATCATTATTTAGGAGAGAGAGGGTTGAATCTAGTTTCTGCAGGTCAATGCACCTTTCTTTAACACAAGTAGCACCCTGACCTCTTCCTTTAAAGAACTTAACCATATTTGTTTGCTACTGCTCTATATGCATTTGGGCAATTCCACGATAAAGTGGACATGACCATCAAATTTTCAAAATAGTCAAATCTCATTCATTTTGGTATCAAATGAAAGCTTAAGGACTGAATTTTTCATATTTGACCATCTTGTTAAAAAATTACATCATTAACTTTGTTAAATATGTGCATAAAATCAGCATAATTAAATTTGACATAATTATCTGAAAAATATAATAAAGTTAAATGAATTTAGCATGAGAAAATGAAAAAGGAGGTAAAAACTTTGCCTTTGTTTTCAGAGTTTAAGGGTTGAACATCATTACCAAATCATCAAAGTGCAAGATTTTCTATGTGTTAAGCTTCAGCGAACATCGCAAATACGATCATCAATAATGTCACGGTGTTACGGTAAAAACTGATGTTTTTAGTATTGTTTGAAAATTGCAAACACAAAAGGGTTTATTTTGATAGCCCAAATCATGACCACATGTAGCTACCATATACAAGTACTAAAATGATGGTAACTTATTTTGTTAATTAATTAAAGCTGATTAAAATGTGTCACGGTGTTACAGTAAATGTAACACCGTGACTATAACACTGTGACTTGCATTGCAATAACACAGGACACATACTGGATTACACATGATAATTAAAGGACAAGTTCACCTTCATAAACATAAGGATTGAGAGAATGCAACAATATTAGTAGAACACATCAGTGAAAGTTTGAGGAAAATTGGACAATCGATGCAAAAGTTATGAATTTTTAAAATTTTTGTGTTGGAACCGCTGGATGAGGAGACTACTACAGCTTGTGAGTCATTTGCGTACAACAGTATAAAGAAAATGTACAATGTATAAGAAAATTCAACATATTTTCACTTTTTCGCATAATAAAAGAGCACTTGACTTGCCTCTTTCTAAAGGCAGGGGGAATAATATTACCCATAACATTTGTCGGTAACGAGTCAGGGGAATGTGTATTTTTTTCAAAAGATGGCATTTTGTGAAATTCTCTTTATATTCTCCTTATATTGTTGTACGCATGTGACATCGTACACTGCAGTAGTCTTCTCATCCAGTGGTTACTGCACAAAAACTTCAAAAATTCATGACTTTTGAACGGATTGTCTGATTTTCCTCAAACTTTCAATGATGTGTTCTACTAATATTGCTACTTTCTCTCAAACCTTATGTTTATTAAGGTGAACTTGTCCTTTAACTGTTGAAGTGACCATCTGATTTCTCTGTCACATTTACTCAAAAGATAGAGGTTTTTCAAGGATTGTTCATAACAGATGGGTCAAGCTATATCCACAAAGATTATCCCTTGTACTTGTTGCCAGCATCATGCAATTTTAACCCTTTCTGTGCCAAAAATCGAGAACTGTGTTTAAAATGCAGTGGGGTTTGATACACTATGCCAATCAACATTCAGAGCACATGGTGGGTTAAAATGGAAGCAGTCCACTCACAGTGTGCCACCTACCAGATTCATAACTATCCAGAGCAAACATTTCTGAAGGTTTTGAACTTTTAATTACGGTAAAGGCAACAGTTTCAGTTGAGTTGATACCCTTTGTTTAATGTTTTTATCATAATTGACCATTTTATCACATGGTTTGACTCTTCTTTTGTAGACTCAAATGTGTTCCTAACATGATAAACAGTCTGAAATCTTGCTGCAGCTTCCCTGGTATCCTAAAGAATTACTTAGGGCATACTTAAGCTAGATTGATGAGTCCACCAAAAGTTAATCTCACTGGAATACTTCTTTTCTGTGCATGGTGCTGTGCACAATCTTAGAAGTTTCACCATTAAAAGAGCCACACTCACTAGGATTTATGTGTATGAATGAGAATTTGCATTGTAATCATTTTTATGTACATGTTCATTTTCCAGTACATCTTTGAAAAAGAAGAATAATTAAGGTACATTTTGTACCACACACAATTGCTTGAATGATTCTTTTTATTGCTACTGAAATTGCTAAGTGGGTTCACCTGGCTTTGTGACCAAAGGTATTAAAATCAAAGTTTCAAATTTGTATGTCATCTTTAATAATGGGTTTTTTTAGAGAATAGTTGTAAACCCTAAAAGTTCACTCAGAAATATTTAACAAGCTTTCAATGATGATAGAGTGAATTGTGTCTCAAAACATAAAGTACATTTTACTGAAAGATACGTGTACAAACACGTAAATACGTATACGTGTACAAACGTATAGGACATGTCACGGTGTTACAGTGCAAAGTTTTTCTTTACTTTGTTGTTTTTGTTAATCTGTTATGATTTCAATAATTTTCTGTTTTATCTGGAAGTGTTATACTGTGAACTCAAACATTCATCATGAATCATCATTTCATTCTACCTAATGGAGAAACACTATGAGCTGAAAGTAAGACAACAGGATTCACCATAGGTTTTCTACACACATTTCAGAGGTCACGGTGTTACAGTCACGGTGTTACGGTGCACTTATTTAACATCTATGTCATAGTTTTCCTGTTAATTAATTCTTTAATAAAATTTTACTTCATTATTATCATTGAGTCCCTAGTACATCCAATGAACACATCCACTTATCAAAATGTTCAGTAACTTCACAGAGTTTTGTCAGTAAACAAAGTGCACAAAAACCCATGTCCATTTTGCGTCACGGTGTTACAGTAGTAATAAATCGTGCATAACTCATTTACCACAGCAGTTTTTCTTCCTTTCTTTTGTTTTCAAAATTGCTTATGACGATATGCATAGATATACAATAAAAAAAATTTCTCAAGTGTTACACTTTGATTATTATTTACATTTGATCAGTGAAATTATACTCAAAAGTGTCACGGTGTTATCGTGGAATTGCCCATTTATGTATCACTCAAAGTACTGTCATAGTTGGATATGAATGAATGTAAACATTCTTATATAAAAAAAAAAAAAAATATGTGGAGACTTTTGACATATAAATATAATTCATGGACTCCATTATTTATTTTGATGATCTTACTATTTGATATATTTTAGGGAACTAACTGCTTTTGTCATGTTGCCGTATCAACAAGGCATTAATGTAACCATGTGAGAAAAAGAAGCATGTTGAGAAGCCTGTGTACAATGGTATTGTGAAATCATATCCACAAAAAGAATGATTGTATTACCATTGGACTTGCAGCTTTGGTATTAAGAAATGTTCATACATACTGTAATTTCCACAGGTGATGGACATTCTCTTGAGACTTTTTTTTAACCAATGGCAGTTTCCAAGTTCTGTCAGTTTCAAGTAAGGTGCCTTTGATATCAGGATGGTATTAATATAGCCGAAAGGGTATGATTTTCGTAGGATTTATAATGTATACCCACTCCTTTCTCTCCTGTTCTTCTTTTGTCACACACACTTTAGAGTAAACAGAACAAATATGACTTATATGTAAAGGAAATGTAAAATATAAAATATTTGCAGTTAATATATATGTAGCTCCACAAAATGATACTTTTTGAAGATAGATAATTATTCAAGTTTTGTACAGCATTGCCACTATGAGCAAGTTTCTGCTAAGTATTAGATTCTGTGGAGAGACTACATGGAAGTGCAAGTTGTCCAATATCTGTGGCTGGGTAGTCCTAGATGCCATTGTCCGTTATATCCCCCAGTCCATCAGACCGAGTTTGATGGTCAGCTATTAAGGGAATGCTTAGTCCCTCAATCAGCCAGACCAGGTTCGTTAGTCAGCTAATAGGAATACTACAGCAGTCTATCAATCAGCCAGACCGAGTTTAATAGTTTGTCAGGGAATGGAAAAACTTATTCATTCCTTCCGTATGTGGCTATTTGACTGTGTCTGTAACAGCTTTTTTTAAAAATTATTTATTTATTTATAGGAGCAAATGTAATTGCAAGCTTTCAGATGCAAGCATCCAGTTTCACATTGGTTGAGACATCACCATTGCAAAGTAGAAGAGGCTTTTTGCAGACAGATACGATTATGTATTTAGGTTTTGTGTGTGTGTGTGTATGTGTGTGTGTGTGTGGGGGGGGGGGGGTTCACGCGGAGTATATATTTTTCGTCAAACCGGGGCCCCGTGTCATAAAACTTGTTATCAGTGATAATTTGTCATAGTTGTTATAAGCCACTGAAATCCTTGCATCTGATTGGCTGAGAGCAAATTTGTCATAGAAATGTGGCAATTGTCACTGATAACATGTTTTATGAAACGGGACCCCGTTCTGTGCATGATTTAATTACAGTGATCCGAGGGTATTCCGCAGAGCGGTATATAGAAATTCCACCAAATTAATAATATTCACAGTTTGTGTACCTTGTGTGTGACCATCAGGTGCGGATGACGCCGAAAATTTGCCCACATTATGTGAACACACGCTTAGCATATTGACTCTGCACAATCAATTTAGAAGAAGCTTTATCAGCCATACGCATTTGCTGCTGCATGGCATTTAAGAACAGCGAAAGTGTGAGCTCAAACAGCCCCACACACAATGCGGATATACATGTACACAGTGCATTATAACTGCCACCTTATGCCAGCTTCTTCATTGTAGGGATTATCAGTTGATATGATTGATTGTTAATATTTAATGAGTCACATGCTAATCAGTCAGCGTTAATTTCATGCAGGACGGGGAAGGGGGGAGGGGGGGGGGCTGGAGATGGAGATTGAGCAAATACATGAATGGAAAACCTGGCTCCATTGATGATAAGAAAATCAATGTATGAGAGAGCGTGGTACAAATGTAGTTTGTAATATAACACTTTGTTTGTAGCATGTATGACGCATGTACAATGTACACATGCATAGTGTGTATATATTGCAATGTGTGTGAGTTTGTGTGTGATAGGGGAGAGAGAGCAACTGGGTTCTTGTAAACTGGCCTGTGCCTTCCAGCTGAACGTTTTACGAGTGGGTATGCAGGCAAAACTGTCATATGATCGGGGGGGGGGGGGGGGGGGGGGGGTAGGGAGCAGAGATGAGATACATGTAATAGGTAGTGAGTATGTAGATTTTAAGCCACGAACCGTTTGATATTTGCTCAAATACAGCTTGAGACGTGTATGCATAATAAGGTCAAACTCCTTGTGCAGGAACGATGAGATTCATTGCTCAAAAACACACACGAAACAAGGCAGAGATGGTAACTTCCCCATGATTTCGCGAGTGGTTAAATATCTGCGATCATGGTGTCCTGTACCAAATGGAGAAATGTATACGCGTACGTCGCATTTATAGCTTGATCAGAGTCAATATTTTCGCATGTCTTTAATTTCGCAAATAGCACCTAACTAGTGAAATTCGCTAAATAAAAACATCGCGAAATATTGGGCGTATACAGTATTGTAGACATGGACTATGCACAGGATGTGATATTGAAATTTTGCTCAGCTTGAAATTGTACCCCATGTGTACAGATCTGACATTAATCAAGTGACATAAAGTCAGTGGTGTTCAGCATTGTACTTTATGTTTCACTGACCAGCGCTATGCCCATATAGCAGGGCATCATGCTCATTTAACCTATCATAGTCCAAATTTGAGAGAGAAACAGGAAGATGATAATCTTCTCAACATGTTGCCAGAATCTATTCTATTATGTGCAGCAACTCAGACCCCAGGATTTTGAAAATTCTACAACTGAGATGAAGAACAAAGAACTCAAATAAAAGAGAATTTTCCACTTTTGCCTTCAATTGTATGAAACACTCATACAATGAATAGTAACGATTACAATAAAAGATATGATACCAAATGACTGATGGATGTAAGTTGATTGGTGCAGATGTGCAACGTTTCCCATAGGAAAGTGACAGTACGAGTTTAACTGGCATTGTGACAAACAATTTATCATGGCCATATTAAGCATTATGCATTGATGTGATTAACTACTTTTGCATTTGTAGTCCAATGTGCAGAAAATTGACTTTGTGAAAATCTATTTGCATGGTTTTCTAAAAAGTAATTAAACTGATGATCAGCAGATATACATGTATTTAATGTATATATAACTCCTCCCTCTTATGTAGGTGTTCGCCATCATCGTGTTTGGCTGTATAGCGTCGGAGGGACAGCGCAGGCTACCGGACTCGTCAGAAACCTACTGTGCGTACGGGAGTGATCAGGGAGCATGCGGCTTTGGTATCTTTGTCGGGGTGATCGCCTTCCTTGCCTGCATGGTGTTCCTGGTCATCGATGCCGTCTTCGACAACTGGAGCAACGTGCAGCACAGAAAGATGGCCGTTCTTGCCGACCTCATTTTCTCTGGTAGGCTATGCACTAGAGCACTATACCAGCCAACGCTCGACACTACACAGATTGATTGTATATCATGTACAACTGTATGCTTGAAAACACATGTCACTGACATATTATGCTGGTACTTTCCTCAGGTTGTGAAGCAGATGTCAAATACACAAGTTGTAGTACAGAATTTCATGATTGATCCTAGTCCATTTCAGTCAGGGTAAATGCTGCATAAAAGTAATAACTGCATATACATGTATATAGTGTGGATAAGGATGCCCTATGTGAAGATTACGAAAAAAAAAAATGTTCACCATGACAAGTTCTCTATTATTCAGTTGTAAATCTATTAAATCTAATGCTGCAGTCAATAAATGTGCCACAAGAAAGACCATTGCCAGAAGTAGAATGGCTGTGTGTGTTCTTCAAAGACGAACAGATTCTGGTCAAGGTTTATTAGGAGGAGAACCAAACAAATACAGTACTGTAATGGATATTGAATATACACAACTTGGCCAGTGAGGCCAATTTTCAGCCGTGGCTAGACGGATACAATCACATCACCACTGTGATCAGGACCCAGCCGTAATAACATTTCTCAAATGTTGCGAAGGGATTTGAAGTAAATTCCCCTTGAAATGATGGCTGGATGAAATGTTGTGGGAAGGGGAAATTGCTTGTCGACACTGGTTGGGAGGGTTGCTCATGGAATCATAGTGCTGCCTCGCATTATTGGCACAAGCATAGACGCAGTCCCGCCTATTCATATCTGTGTGTGCACTTCATTTTCAGCATTGGTAGTGGGATGGGAGCTACAGTCTGTAATGGGACATATTTGCATTTCAAAAGCAAAGCAGCTGGGGCTGGCAGATGAACTGATGAGCAAGCTAGTAATGTAGCTCTATTAGTGTCTCCATTGACATCATTTACTATGTATGTCCCCAACACTTGAACCTCAAATCAATCTGTACAAACAATCCGTGTATACCGTGATGATTTGATATTTGCAAACAGATTTTTATTTTTGATTATCATTTCCCACAATGCCTTACTGATACAGTGTACATTGTAGCAGTCTGTTTTTGACTTGCTGCCAGTATTTAGCTGACACGTGGATTCACTAAGATTGCACAATTATTATGATGAAGGATCATGTAAAGGACACACATACTTTAAATGAAAACATTAGCTCATTTTCAGAAGAAACACAAAGAGGAAACACGTAGATCAATGAAAACATTAGCTCATTTTCAGAAGAAACATATTTTAAGGAAATTGCGTGGATGATTGAAATTTTTAGCTCATTTTCAGAATTGCATCTGTCAAGAAGGCATGGGCTGAGCCTGCCATTCAATATGTCAGATTTAATTCACCTTATTTTGTATCTTCCTATAATAGTATATATTTAGGTTTTACATGCTACCTATAATAGTATATATTTAGGTATTACATGCATAATTGTTGGGCACCACTCACAGCTTTATGACAGCATGTCCAAGGTGCTGGTAATGAAATTTCAGTATTAGAGAGTGGGTTGATGGGGAAAGGGATAATGTTTCATTCTCTCAATTTATGTATGGAATCATTTGGTAGAGTAAACTTTGCCCAGATGGGTTTGGCGTCATAATTGCTTTGTAAACGTGACTTTGCACTATTTGAACATAGTGGCCCTTTATTGTACAGGTCATAGTAAAAAATATCCTGTAAAAGATAATAAACAGAAACACCACAACAACAATAAACATGGAATATCAATGTAGAGCATACAAATTGTATCTTGTGATCATAGATGAAACATCTCACCATTAAGATACGAATGTACAGTCCTCTCAATTTTATTGCGCTTTTTTTTTTTTTGATGCATGGGGCATCTTCTAGAACTTTGTAATATTGTGTGATAATCTGTTTCAGTTTTGAATGAGGATTGTAAAGTACAGTTGTAAATGCTTGTAGACATCTGCCGCATGTATTAAGATTATTTCATGCCACAAATGTATAATAATAGGGCCCTTGATCATCTAGAAATGGTTGCTAATAATGTCAAACTCAGGGCTGAATGTGAAGCAAGGTTTGCATTGTAATTTTGTTTAGAAATATACTAAAAAATATAGCATTTAGATTTAACAAATATCATGATACAGTGTAGGTCCGCTATTGTTAGTGGATGTACAAGGGGGGGGGGGGGGGTGTGAACATATTTTAAGTATATGATCTGCAGGTATGCCTTTTAATGTTCTACCTTTCTATTCCAGTTGTAACATTCATGTCATATATATATTCATATAAGCTGTGGAATATATTGCACAGTATGGTAACATCACGGTAATGAGAGGAGGTAGTAAATGTTGACATTGCTGTGTAGAACATGGCTGTTATTATTCAATTGTTTAAGTTCTCCAGATGTTGGACATTTAATACAATGCTGCCAGTTGATGTTGCGTGTTAGAGTGTATCTTTTTATGAGCACCTTCATACTTTAAACATGAACACTTACAGTGTGTGTCTGCTGCTTTGTGATTGCCACCTCTGTTCAAACTTTGAACAGAACAAAGAAAAAAAAATGATTTAAAAGGCATGTTTGACACATGTACATACAAACAATCACACGATATATGTAATGTCTTTTGAAGTTATTAATATGTACATGATGCCTCAGTGTCCAATTTAACCAAATGGTGAAAGACATTTTGCAGTGATTCTACAATGTAAATTCATCAGAAGATGATTGAGATGATCAATACTTGTATGAATACTATTGCAGTGAATTTTGACTCGTGTTCACCCTTGTAGAGCCAAGTATGTTGTATAGGCTTACGGTATTACCGGTAACTCAGCAAATCCTAGTCTGAGAATTTAGAGCAGTTTTGTTCTGTGGACCTTGTCGCAACATTCCCACAGAAAGGTCTGTTAAAACAGGGCTTGACATGTACTGTAGATGCCAAATATGTTGTGAGCGTAATGTTTTGAGAGTCAAGAGTTGTGAGACAGTGCCATGAGATCTCAGAGACACAAATATTGTGCAGCTTGCATGCACCAGCATGTAATCATGCATACAAATGCACATCTAGTGTACGTGTACAGTACGGTATAGTAGGCTAGGCATACAATTGTACGTGTGGAGATGCTGCCTGTCCATGTTGCATGTAAATAATGTACAACATTGCTCTCATACTACAGTTGTAGCTAACTGTACTTTGTACTCAACAAAATAGGAGGACAATATTTTGGCAGGTTGTTAAATTCATGATTTGTTTTGACTTGCAAAGTTTACAGAATCCACCCCCCCCCCCCCTCGAAATTCATGAAAATACAAACCCCGAAAAATAACATTCATCATCTACAGTAGTACTGTATGAAGAGTACACATTTCAAAAGAATGCCGGTATGTTCAGTAATAATTTGATTGTTGCATATATAATGTAAAATACATGTACGTACATTGTAAGCTAAAAGTTTGATGGATTATCTAGTAGATTGCAATCTAGTATCCACGTTGTTTGCTAATGGATCATTACGATTTCTTCCACAGGGGCGTGGACATTCATGTATTTCGTCTGCTTCTGCTACCTGACAAACAAGTGGGTGACGATGCCGTCGCAGCTGAAACCCTCACAGGGCAAGAGTGCAAATGAAGCCGTCATCGCTTTCAGCTTTTTCTCAATTATAACCTGGGTGAGTGCATCTTGCAGTATGTCGTCTTTCGTCTTTTGTTTTTGTTTCTTCATGACCTTCTCGCCCAAATCCAGATCTATACACTTGCTACAAAGGGCAATGGGGGGGGGGGGGGATGGGGGAGGGTCCTTAGATGACCGAAGAGCAATGTGGGGTGGGGCTCTGTGCTGTGAGTAAATGATGGATTGTTACCTCCGTGGACGGATAGGTGTCGCGGGACTGAAGTGGTACATTAATCAGTGCGTTGGAGCTTCTGGAGGAACTGGCGAATTCATTAATTACCTGAATTATGTACCAGGTGATTGAGAGGGGGGACGGCAAAGATTGGCAGAGATGCTCCGAAGAAGCAACGATGCTTCTCTTTTCTCGTGATCAGCTTTCTTCTTCTTCTTCATTTCACGAAGCTTCCATTCTCTTCATTTGCCATAAATTCTTTGCCCCTTGTCCCACAGTGGATTATGCTAGGAAAGTAGCATTTTGACCGTTCCACACTTCAGTGTTGAGCTGACATTAGACATGAGGGATGTGTGAAATTATACAAATGTATGTATGTTGTTTTGTTTTTGATCTATAGATTTTGTGTCTTATTCTGTGTGCAGAAAACAAATTGTCTGCCTGGTGTACTTTATACACATGTATAAGAAACATTATAACTGCAATTTGTTGGGTGTTTTTTTTTTTTTTTTTTTTGGTGGGGGGGGGGGGGTGAGTTACGCAGTGGTACAAGTATGCATGTCACTTGACTATGTGTGCTGTACAGTAGCAGAGAAATGCACCTCTTTATAGTTTCCAATTGAGGGCACACATGCAATCTGAGAGTGGGATATTAAACACAGACTCCATCTCTCCTGCTTGGAGGCCACTTTCTCAAAATCTTCTGCTGTCCCGCCCAAGTTTGAATTTCTCCTGCTCTACCTGATTTTCTTCCACTTAAGAATATTCTCCCACCCAACTTTCATTCTGCCATTATGTTGAAAAAATAAGGCTATTGAAGATAGCACCAGTGAGCATCTACATGAACCCTAGAGTGCCTTATCTTTCACCTCTTGCAAAATTTTGTAACATCGTACTTACGACCATTTACTACTTGTATCTACTGTATGCACCATATACACTATTTATCTTAATTATTTGAATATTTGTGACAATCACAAGTCAACGAATATTCCCGTAATTTACAATTGCCTCGTGTAATAAAATTGATTTTTTTTTTTTTTTTTTTTTTTTTTTGGTGGGGAGGGGGGAGGGGGTCCCTATGGTACAGTAGGAAGTCACTAAGTGTCTCCCTTGAAAAGTCTAATCAATGTTCATATAGATCTCGTTTCATCACTGACACATTAAATTTGCAAGTCCCAATATGGAAGCTACAATGTGTCATACTGTCTAAATATACCAGCATAATCTATACATTATATGAATAGTTTACTGTTTTGCTGAACATAAGAAACTTGCCTATCCTGAAAAAGACCTGAAAGGAGCTGCTGAAAATGAATGCAGTGAAACCCAGAATGTTATTTGATGTGGCAATTTTCTCTTTACAAGGCATGCTTATAATGCATGTGACAAGAGTGTTTGGTTGATGGATGTTATTACATGAGTGAGTGGATAAGTGATTGATTTTTCATTTAGAGTCAAATGGCACCCTCAACCTTGGAACTGATGGATGTGCGACTTAATCATTCCAAAGGTGTGTTTGACTTTGTGTGATGTAAAGGGAAATTTTCCCTAATATAACTATTAGAAGCCAATTCAGTGAATGCAGTAATAGTAGTGGGACACATCAGTGAGGTGTGAAAAAAATCTGAGAGTCCATTCAAAAGTGTCATGAATTTTAAAACTTTTAATTCAATCCATGTGCCATCATTGCTGAATAAGAACACAGCAACAATTCATGATGTCACAGTATGACAGTGATATTAAGAAAATGTGAAGATAATTCAATATGTTTTCATTTTTCTAGCCTAATAAAAGAGCACTAGACATAACTCTTTCAGAAAGTTAGGTGAAATTACACCCTCACAACGTACAATATGTCGGTAGCAAGTCGAAGATTGTGTACTTTTCACACACAAGAAAGGAAACTTTGTGGAATTATACATTCACATGTACAGTATCTTTGTGTTCTCATGTGTTCTGCTGATACTTCTGCATGTACTAAATCCATTAAATTTTAGGTAAATTATTCCTTAAAAGGAGTAAGACCAGTCAACAGTACTGTAGTTGTCAGTGAAAAACTGCAAAAGTGTATAAAACATGTACATGTAACCCTACTCTTGTATAAAACTGTTCACGCCAAGAACACAGCAGTCCAGGATTGCTGTACAAAGGAGTCAGGTGGTTTATATCCCTGCTCGTTTATGGAAAAGATCCTTCACTTGACTTTGGTATGTTGAAATACAAGAGGTCAAGGAGTGTGACGTATACGTTGTCATATGACATACACACACAAAAAAAAACCAAACAAACAAACAAACACAAAACTGAACAACATAAAAACCTTGATCAAAGTTCATGCATAACTCTCACAGGCATAGGCCACTTCCAAACTCATGCTTAAAGAATATCAGTGGTGTACAGTTTGTATAGGATCAGATAAATACAACATTTCCTGTGATGCCCTTGCATAGCATTTTGAAACACAGGGAGTGTAATCCTTGTGCGAGTGCTGTAGTGTAGGGACACCTTATTGCATGAGTGCATTGGGCCTTGTCATATTTTTGTTGTTGTTGTTGGTGGTGGTGGTGGTGCCCTCAGTAGTACCTGTGTAATTGGATGACAGGTTTGGGTAAGAGGGGTTAGGGTTAATCGACACTACTTGTCCAGGCCATCTTCAGGGCACATAGTCTTCCGGGCAACTGAAGAGGACCTCCACTCTACCACAAGGGTTCTTGACATTTATATCTCAGATCAGTGAATGTATTACCGTATACCATGACTGTGTGTCTGACTGTGTGTCCTCTTGCTTCTAGTGTATGTGTACTGTATGTTTAATGACGTTACCATTGATATGTACACTTGTCTCAGCTATACATTTGAGTGTGTGTGTGTGTGTGTGTGTGTTTCTTTATGCAGCCTAATGATTGAGTATGCAGTGCATACACAAGTACACACATGTACGTCATCCCTATTAATATGTGTGTGTTTATTTTATGCAGCTTAATGATGGAGTATGCAGTGCATGTACACAAGTACACACATGTACGTCATCCCTATTAAATGTTCCAGATAACCCTGATAAGTGTGTAGTTAACTTCCTAGAAGTGCTAGTACAATGTAGTTCTAAGTCATCGACAGCTGATGCATTGTAATCTGCCCCCAAGGAGCTTATCTTTGTTTTTGCTGAAACTCGTTTGTTTGTCTGTCAGCAGTATTACTTGAAGAGTTAACCTACATTGTATTTGGATAAAATTTTGAGGATGCATATGAGAATACAAAGGTCCATTTAATATAGAAAGAGAATATCAGTGAATTTTTGATGGCAAGCTGGATCATGATGTGGATTGTTTTTCAGATGCAAGTGCAATACTATGGGATTAATTATCTTGTGTCATTTAGCAGAGGTTTGCCCAGTCTAAGCCCCTCTATAAAATATATATATTTTTAAAATCAAAACTGGCACAATACACACTCTGCCCTTAATCTTTTTAAAGCAGCTGGTGACTGCCCCAAACAATGTAGATCTGTCAATTGCATAAAATTATCAGTACCAGTAATGGTGCTGAGATGGCTTTAGATATCTGGAAACACTCACACTTGCCACTTGCGATTCCACACCATTGTCAAAGTGACTTTAAAAAAGAAGAAGAAAATGAAATCATAAAGGGATCGTCGTGCTCCAATGCTGAAAGGGCAATTTTTTTTTTTTGTATCTATTACTCTACTTTTTTTCTTTGTGTATCATGTGAATTTTTGTGTGAGAATCTCTTTCTTTATCGGTAATTAGTGTTTGTAGATGCAATTGTAGATGTGCTTGCTTTTGGGTTTAGTTGTGTGTGCATACATGGAGTTTGGATGTTCTATTTAATGTAAGTGAAAAAAACACACTTTTTGTCCCCGCCGAACGAGTTCGAGCAGGGGACTATGAAACGGGCTCCGTACGTGTGTGTGTCCGACCTTACGGTGATATACTTGTGTGTCTACCCCTTTGTTCTCCCTTTTGTTAAAATAGACACACAAGCAAAAATTTTAGCCACACAAGCCTGACGGAATAAAGGCCATCTATTGTGCACTATTGTTCTCCTAGCCAAACAAGCATACTCTCGTTAGCACGGACACACGGACGTCCGTCCGTGTGTCCGTCCGTGTGTCCGTGTGTGCGTCCGTGTGTGATCAAAATCTTCAATTTGCTACTTCTCTGTCATTTATGAGCCAATTTTGATTCTGTTTGCTTTATGTGATGGCAATAGGTAAGGGCTTCAAAACGTCTTTACAGAATTTTGACCTTTGACCTTGATTTTTGACCTGTATTGTACATTTTGCTACAAAATGCTACTCCTTCGCCATTTCTAACCCGATTTCGATTCCGTTTGCTTTATGTGATGGCACTAGGTGAGGGCTTCAAAAATTCTACACAGAATTTTGACCTTTGACTTCTTTGACCTTTGACCTTGATTTTTGACCTATATTGTACAATGGCTACAAAATGCTACTCCTTCACCATTTCTAACCCGATTTCGATTCCGTTTGCTTTATGTGATGGCAGCAGGTGAGGGCTTCAAAACTTCTACACAGAATTTTGACCTTTGATTTCTTTGACCTTTGACCTTGATTTGTGACCTGTATTGTACATTTTGCTACAAAATGCTACTTCCCGCGGGGACATATATTACGCACCGCGTAAATTCTACTTTTCCTTGTTTTTAATGTCATCAACTCTTAAAAAACATATATTATGTAGAATTCCATTTTCAGTTGAAGAAATTGCTGTTTTCAGTTTGTCCAATTGCTGCTTTTTATTTCTATCTCAAGTTTTCCTCTCAGTGTAAATAGATGTGACATACTGATTTGCTGCACTAAAATTTGACGGTCTTTTCAAATCTTACTACGTGTAGAATATGTTAGAAATTGCTTTTAGTTGAAAATAGGTTAATAAACTGCCAAAAAAAACAACCCAGCAACAACAAAAATGATTAATCAAATACTACTCAGATGAAATGCATACCTAGTAAATAATGAGCCAATGCCTAAAAAGTGCTTCTAGCATTTCCCCAGTAAAAATGCCACACAGAATGTATGCGTGTATTGCTTGGCTTTACTTAATAATGATGAATTCTGTATTACACTGTGCAATTCATAAGATGGCCCCAGAATCCTTGTCAGTGATGGATTTGAAAAAAACAAAAGGTGACAAGTTGCTAGGCTGATTTGGATGGCAAGTACAACATTGGAGACAGTGAGAAGTTGTGATTACGATGAAGTGCTTGCATGTTAGCTGTGTGCGTTGCGGACAGCAGCTAATTAGGAATGTCTTGTGCAAGCCTCATTACTCTGTCCGAGCCCTGGGGGTGCGCAAACAGAGAGAGACTCGCCAAGTACGTCCATGGAGTAAGCTACTGTGTGCTTGTATGTGTGTATGTATGTGTGTGTGCTCATGGGCATGTGTGTGTGTACACATGTATGTGTGTGTATCTGTGGTGGCGTATTTGCTCTCATGTAAATACAGTGTGCATTTTAAGATACGAGCAGCCCGATGACTCCAACTCCCAGATGTCTTTTGCCGCACTTTGAAATCACAAAACATTGACATCGCAGAGTGCGTGCTCAGGGCCAAGAGGAGATGAATGTGTAATACAGGCAAGGGATGCCTCCTCTCCCCCCCCCCCCCCCCACCCCCCCACGAGAACTACAAAACCTGTGATGAGTTATGAGCAGAATCATCTGTGACTTGGCCCGAACGTAGTAAATCTTTCGGGGGAGCCGGGTAATTAGATTAGTGTCGCGCGGACCTCTTCAGCCCGTCTCCGTCAGCAATCTTGAAACCGGAGAAGCCGCTCACATCCCCTCCAGGTCATTTTGACTGTCAAACGCACACGATTCGGGAGGGAATATGTGTATGTGTGTATACGTGTCTGTGTGTGTGTGTGTGTGTGCATGTATTTATGGCAGTGAAGGTATTGAAAGTGGTCACTGGATGGAGTTGAAGATCTGGGAGGCGGAGGGAAAGTAGCTCGTCAGTAGTGAATTGAAAAAAAATGCCATTCTTTGCATTACTCCTCAAAACAGGTAGTCTAGTCTACTACAAGAGGTCCTTGAGGCATGACATCTCACAAATGAGGTTTTAACTCATGCCATTAGACAGCTTGGGGTTTACATTGTATTCTGTCATTCAGTTGGAGGTGTAACCTCAATTTTTGATCACTGTCCCAGGGTTTGAATAAGACCCTTCCCCCCCAAAAAAAAAAAAAAAAAAAAAAAAAAATTAGAAATCAATCAAATTTGTACAAATCTGATTCGTGATGTGAGCCAAAATAGTAGAATGATCTATATGCATGTATATACATTAATCAATCAGTTTATAGTTTCTGCAGATAGGAGATAGATAATTTCTACAATTATTATTTTTTGGATTGTTTTCAGTGTTTATAGACCTATTTTGTGTGTAAGATTAAAGCCCGCCGCACACTATCGATCCAACTGGTCGTACGACCTTAAGACCGGAAGTGCGACGTCACCAGTCTTGCCAGTTTCCAGTCATATGACTGGGTCTTAGCGCCAGTTGTAGAGATTTGACATGTTGAATTTCCACGACCGGTCGTGGGCTTTCAGCCAATCAGGATACAGTAAAATGCAAGCACACGCAGTGTGCACTGGGTGCGCTTTAACACTCATTGGTAAAATGTACTGAAGGCAGGACAGTCATAAGCCTACTCGTAAGGGCAGGTCGTATAGAGTGCGTTGGCAGGTCGTACGACTGAGTCTTATGGTCTTAAGGTCGTATAGTCGTGAGTCGTATAGTGTGCGGTGGGCTTAACACCACTTTATTTTCAAACTTCCAGTTTGGAATTAATTTTGCATTTTAAGCACAGCGTGTGTTCTCTTGTGTACAGCATGTACCCTCAGCTCTCTGCATTTTCTAATGGCGGGAAAGGCTCATACATTGCATTTCCACATTTTGCCATCAGTTAATAGTTGTACAGGTAAATATGTATGCCTGTGTAAAGACAAAAATAAAATGCATAAAATGCATTTTGGTCAACAAGTATACTCAATCTTTTAATACTGAAGTGAGTGTGTGTATGGAGCTCCTTTTATGGAGAGATTACATTGTATATTGTTTGACGATTTGGAAATCAGTATTAGATGTGAAAATTGCCATGTGCATAGAGATGTCCAAACTACTGTAAAAGTGGTTTCTTTCGCGGTGGTTTTATTTTCGAGCTTTTTGCGCTTTGAGGTTGAACCATCACGTCAAAATGTTTTGAAAAGTTGCGCGAAATTAACCACACAAGGAAATGTTTTGAACTCGCTGCTTGTTACAATGCTATTGCGCACATGCACACACGAAGATTCCGCGCATTGAGTATATTGATGGTCAACACACACACAGCGATACCACGCAATGTATACATGTAAGTACAAGCATGTTATAAAGTACTCGAGAGACGGGATTTCAGGTAAGCCTGCATTTAATTTTAATTTCTATTTAATAAATAAAAGAATAATTGGATTATAGTCTGGGTTTTCATGTGCAAAATATAACAGTTTTTGCCGACTGAATTCACAGATTTTGCCGACCGTGAATTTAAACACACGTGAAAAAGTTGGCACCGATGGAAACCGCGAAAGTATCTGTATGCGAAAGAAACCACTTTTACAGTAGTTGTCCTTTTAATAATAATGTATGCATGTGCATGATGCTATGTGTACAACAGTCAATTATTAAAATGTATGTGTAGATAAAACAGGCAAGCAGAAAAATTTGGGGAAATTGGTGATTTTCATAGTCAGGAAAGCAGATCAAAATGAAGATTTCAGATCAGACTGGTTTAAAGATGCCACATGTGCAATAATGCTACAAATTGTGATGTGTCATCTTTGATATACTTTTGATAGCTCAATACTGTATAAAATGAATCATGTCTATTGTGCTGATCATTCACGTATATTGTGTATTTGTTGCAGTGTTTTTATTTTTGTGACTGTGTTAAGTCAACTGATGCGGGTGTACTTGCAAAGGAAGAACTTATGAAAAGTACTTCCTCCTGTAACAAAACTGCAGTGTACACTGTATTGTCTCCACAGTTTGAAATCACTAACTTCCTTTTTCTGAAAATGAATTTGATACTCGTTTGTTGTTTCATCGGTGTGGTTCCCAATCGCAAAGTCAACCACTCACGAAAGTATCATATGAGTCCCAATTAGCAAAATAAACTTCTGAAATTTATGACGTATACAGTATTTGAAGTATGTGAGGATGTATGCTACACAAAACATTGTGAGGTTCAAATTTTGTATAGTTTTGTGTAAGTGGGATGTCAATATCTATTGACCTTCTTTCAAGACTCTTCAAAACATATTTGACTCATTAGAACCTCACAACTTGCCTTAGGGTGTTATTGTAAAACAGTTTTTCACATTTCCAGTGGACCTGCTGTAGCTTGCATCTTGGGCACAGTGTGGACATGAACTTCATTGGCCTGAAAGAATTCCAGTTAGCAACATACTTTCAATTCATTCTGGTACATGTAGAATAAACAAGAGGCACTCAAATTAATTAGGGATAAAATATGAATAGGTCTCCATTTCTTGAGCCATTCCTCAGATGTTATATTAGATTGTATTCCCCCCCCCCCAATTGTTTCTTTGTTTTTCTAAAGTCCATTATTTTTGTAGATGCATATGTGTGTGTGTGTGGGTGTGTATGTGTATGTGCCTGTGTTTGTGTAAACCTTACATTGTGTACATCTATGTGCCATGTTGAAGAGGGTGGGGTGGAGACCATGACACCTGTAAGTTAGCACAAAAGATGGGAGCCAGTGCATAACCTCTGGGTTCAGAATTCCCGTAATGACAATCGATTGGGAGTTCAGAGAAGGTGCTGGTGTGGGAAGCTAATCAAATTGTCCTGCTGTGGCTGGGCAAGTGCACCATTATACGATGTACATGTAGAATGTTGGCTGTGAATGCAGCAGAGTTGTACCATCTTCATGGAGTACAAGTGGCACATGAAATAATAAGAGCTTTGGCTGACTTGGGGGCTTGTTTGTGCTAGTAGAGAATTCTGCTGGTTGATTTTGAAATGCTACCAACGGTGTGCCAATGTGCAATTGAACACATTGTCATCCATCTCATAATGCAAACATGCATGAACTGATCTGATAACCATGTAATTACACCACGTACATGTATAGTCCTACCCATTCTGCATGATATCCGCTGTGATGCATACATCTTGGGATATCAATGAAGTACAGAGTAGTTGACACCTTTTGTAGTCTTGGAAGAGCCAATAGATCATTCATTCATTTGTGATTCATTATTTGTCATTTTCAGGTGTTGGTGTTTAATCATTCGTGAAATCTACATGTACACTGTATCTTTTTTTTTTTGTTCATCATAGCTAGGAGATTGTGTGTGTGTGTTCATGACATTGCCCTGAATACTGCTACTTTATGCCTTTTGTAATCTGTATTCTTTGTGCTCATTCTAACGGCTACATTTAAAACATTGCAAGCAGCTAACTTTGTGCATCTTGCAGAGCTGCCAGCTGGTGCATTTTTATAGTGCTCATTTAAAAGTTATAGTACATATGTTTGGTTTTTTTTCTTTGACAATAGCAATATGTTACTTTAATAGTGAAAAATATGTTTTTCTGATATATTTGATTGAACACAGTTTGTATATTGTGCATAAATTTCCCATGTTTTAGCTAAGGTATGATTTTACATTTTGCAGAATACTATTTTTGTTTTGCATATATATAGCATTATATCAGAGATTGTCAGTCCTTCTCAACATTGCTATTTACACACAAGAATATATAGACTGTCAAATATGCAAAGTCAGTGAATCAAAGTGAAACATACGTTTTACCCGTCATCAGTTGTGTCGCTAGTACAAAGTCTCCGATTTACTTGCAAATGGGGCATGGAGACGATACATTGCTCTTGAAGCGGATGCGTAACAGTATCCGCAGTATCAGGGAGAGATGATCATGAGGATCTTGGGGGGGGGGGGGGGGGGGGGGAGCCACAACACTGCTGCACAGGGCACGCGTGCATGGAGACGTTATTTGAAAGCGCATTTGAGGACCAAATACTCTCCTGCCCAACGCAGTATGCAGAGGGAATGCCTATTTGCTCGCCTCCTGTGAATTGTGGGAGCAAATGGTGCATAGCGCTCTCTCAAGAGGTAGATCACCAAAGAGTTTTGAGTATCGAAGGATAATAAGTTGAATCCAATTTTTTTTTCGTACATTGAAATGATTAGAAAAAAAAATGCTTACACAAGAAAACAAAGAAAAAGAAATATATCTGTTGCACACTGACATTAACTGATGTCAGCTGTAAACTGAGTGCGAGTTGACAAATGTAATTTAAAAAGACTAGGTTTTGCATTTTTTTGATTACCACTTTATTTACTATTAAGGGACTTGAGGACCTGTGCAAGTTTGTGAGTGGTAGATACATTTATGCTGCACAGTTGGTTGAGAGATGAGTCTTTGAGACATGTGAACATACTCAGTTGAATGTGAGGTTCTTGTTTGTGTCATCCCCACCCACAGGCATTGCTGACTGTGCTGGCCTTCATGAAGTTCCGGCAGGGCTCCCAGTCTGCGTTTGCGCCCAGCTTCGAGCCCACCGACCAGCCGACACCGTATCCCGGCGGCGCCACCAGCGTAGGCAACGACTCCTACCAGCAGCCACCCTTCGACGCGGCAAAGCCCGACACGGAACCGTCACAGCCACAGTACCAGGCGCCGGCGTACTAGGAGACGGCCTCAGCCGTCGTTCGCGGGAGCAAGACTCATCCATCCATTTTGACATCATCAGCAGAAATCTCGTGCCGTCGTCACCTCGTGTGAGGTGTAGAAAGAATGTACCTTCCGTACTATACGTGTTCATAGTGATTGACTCCAAAACAGAAATTGACAAGCCGACACTCCTCCTGTCGGCCAGAAATAGACAAGGATGAAAAAAATGTTGCAAAATGAAAATGGTTTCCTCATATATATGTATGAAGAATGAATACTGAAAGACAAACCTGTTCATAACTGTTTTAAAACCAAGTTTGTGATATCACACTATGACCTATCCCACAACTGTCACGTACCCTTTGCTATGCTGTACTTCAGGAAATGTGCGTCTTTTCTTGAATGTATGATGCAAAACTGAAAGCCAAAGTCTGATGAGCATATATATATATATATGTGTGTGTGTGTGTGTGAGTGTTTGTCTGTCACGAGAAAGCAGTGTCATTTGTAAAGATTAGTTTGGTCACCCCGATGTTTTGATTCGTGAATAGAGGGAGGACGTTTCAGCACTAGGGTGCTCTGCAGGAGTCAGATAAGGGTCGAGTGAGGGGAAGGCTTTTGGTTCGCCTATTCCTTTTGGTCACGTCTGACTGGACAAAGGCAAGGGCTAAATCTTGTCTCAAGGTTCTCGCACCTGGACAAAGAGGATGCTGCCCAGTGACCACTTCTTCCTGTCCCCCCTCACTCTGTGTCCACTACCCTTTTCTAGCCCAAAGTGACCTCTGCTTGACCCGTTGACCCTTTAAAGGCAGACTCTCAACAGCTGCTTCTTATGTACCAGTACGTATGACATGGTCTTTCAAGTTTGAAAAGGGAAAAGAAAAAGCGAGAAATGTGACATTGTATCCATATGAGGTCATAGATGAATTTGTTTGCAGTTTTGGTAGGATGGGGGAGGAAAAGCCAAAATGGTTATGATTACCAAGAATAAAAGCGACATATTATAGTGTACAAAGATATTTCCGTCTACTTCATGCTTATATTCCATTTTCATGAATGCTGTTTACCAGAGCTGCTCATTACACATTTCATATGATTATTTCATACTCAGATATAATACCAGGTGCTTTAATAGACAAATCAGTTGAAAGATGTAACAAATGCACAAGATCTATTGTTTCATATTCTTTATCTTATGTAAGATAACTTTTCAAATATGCTTCATGAACCAGCTTTGTCGGTGTACAAAAAAAAAAGCAAATACTTTTCTTTTTCAAGTTATGCATCTTAGTTTTGTAAGTGGGAAAAACTTTCTTGAATGCCTCTATCCTTATCATTGTATCGATATGAGTTGGCACTGATTCATATTTGGCGAGGTCCTTTTTGTGATTTGGGATACATACATATAATCCATCTTTGTTAAAGAAGAGTTTTGTTAAGCGTTGGTTTCATCCCATTCCCACTGCTTTCCTACACAAAATTAAATATTGTAAGAAGAAGAAGAAGATGAGGTGGCACACACGCACACACACAACAAAATACATGATACCTTGCTTGGGAGAAATTGATCAAGAGATGGATGTCATTGATTGTAACCATGGTACATGAAAGTGGGAACCAAAAGGTAAGGAGAGTTTTGGCAAATAAATAAAAAGAGAAAAGAAGTATATCCAATGTGTTTATCTTCTTGATACACATCTACTCATGATGCACATATCCATGTGGAAATATCGTTATACCCCCATTCCAAAAGTGGTATATAGCTCTGGTCTCCTGCACTGCCTAACTTATTTACTAAAAAACAAATAAACAAACAAACAAACAAACAAACAAACAAACAAACAAGAAGAAAAATGGCATTTGAACTTTGACATGGCATGTGTGGAAATTTCAGTCATGCTACTCATCCATTAATTTGATTTCATCGGTTCTGAATTCTTCAGGGCATCTTCGCATTGCCTAAAATGCAGATGGTCACATTTATGAAGACTGTGTTTGAATAGTCAACGATAGTTGGATGTCTACTAAGATATTCATCCGTTAGGGGTCTATTTCTTTTGTCCTGGGTAGGGCAAAATGTGGGTTGGATGTCTGTATCCAAGGTCACTAATTGTTTTATATATATATATATATATATATGGGATATAATTGCAAATTTATCCAATTTATCTGACATGTTAAATCTTTGTATTCAAGGTCTTGTTTAAGAACGTACTGATTCACAGATATTATGATTTGCATTCTGAGAAAAGGGACTGTATTTATTCACCATGTTCGGAATTGAAACGACTTCTGAATTAGAAAATGTAATATTTCTAAACCAGGTCAAGGGGCAAGAACAGTTTAAATACGAGAAAGAAAAAAGATGGATGTAAAGTTACTATGTTTTCATGTAGATATTCCTGACTGAAATTGTCGTCTCGTAACCTGAATGTTGCAAAGTGATGATGTGTTACTTGGACAAAATGATTACTGTGCATATGTATAGAAATATTTGGCTGATACTGTTCTTTTGGTATTAAGGAATATGATGCATCGGAATAGAAAAGTCCAAAGGCTCCTAACTCTACACGTCTTGACTGAAAAGTAACAAAGGATTCCATTGATGTATAGGCATTGATTATATGTATCTTTTCTAGCCCCTGGATTTGTAATCCCCTCACAATCTCCCATTAACTGATATAACTGCTTCCTCTTATAATCAAACTGAACATACTATTAAAAGAATTATGAAAGTAGGTGTCCTTTTTGATTGCCTACAAGCCGAACTATCAAGCACTACTCTTTTGTGTGGTGGCAGTGCAGCATCTCTGCATGACACGGTATGAGTTGATTTATTGCTCCAGTGATGGCAACATTAAGTGCGAGAGAAGGAAATGGGAGTGGAGGTTTTATTAGAGTGGAATTTACCTCGCTAGTTTCGTGTGTCTGCATATTACCTCTCAGGTAGGAACAGTTCGAGTATGTCTCCCGTCAGTGACCCTAGCCTCAAAGTATATTTGTGGTGTCCAAAGTTAGTCCGTAGAATCCTAGACCCCCCGCCCCGATCGCATTTTATGTATACCTATGTGGCATTCCTGCATTTGTGCAGCCTGTTATACAAGCATGCCACAAAGTCTATCATTGTGTACACATTTTTTTTTTTTTTTTTCATCACTGCTTGAACACATTCCAGCTTCTCAAAATTTCTTAGTCATGGTAGGCAATGCGTTATGCATAAGATGTGTGAGGGTGTGACATACTTTGAATGATGTTTGTAAAGCCTTGCTTGTTATGATGGAGTCCACTTTTTTCAGACAAGTGTGCTGATTTGGTTCGACATGTGCACTGTGAAATGGATGTTGTACAGTAAGTAATTAAATCAAATTCAGGATACAGTATTATGCAAATATCAATATGCATTGTTCATGGAAGGAATCGGGTCCGAGGGGGGAGGGGGTGGGTCGAGGGCGGAGGTATGGACATGGTAATTATGGCATTGGAAGTACCAGGATACGCCACTCCATTCTGGGTGTGTGTGTTCTTCCATAGCTTCACAATTGTTCTTCCCCCAAGAGTCTCTTGAAAATATCGTATTTGTTTTCATTACACTTGCTAGACAGGTTTATTCTTGAGCCCACTCAATTCACTGATGTCTGTCTTTTTCCAATAAGGCAAAACACATACCAATAGGTGAAGTTACCGTCTGCCTGTAAGATAAAGATTTCAGAACAGGATAGACGTTAACATGTACAAACCAAATATCGAGCGACTTTACTTCTTCTTCTTTTTTTTTCCGGACTCCTCAGCTGCTTGTCGTAGTTCAGACTCTTCAGAATAATCCCCTCGTTAGGTTTGCCAGTCAAGGTATATCTGTGCTCCTAGTTGTCATCCTCTATTAATTGTGTATTCATGTGTACAGATCTCAGAAGGTGGTAACCTCTTTGACACTTGACCATTGAGTCCATCCCATTGTCGGCAGAATTTGTGGTGACCTTTTGTAGATTATCAGAGAGATTATATATCAGGGGCAGATCCAGGAATTCCGTAAAGAGGGGGCGCGTTTACAAAATTAAAGGGGGGGGGGGCACACGCACCCCTTTCCCCATTTTTTTCTTTTTATTTCTTTTGTTTCAACAAAAAATAAAGGGGGGGGGCGTGCGCCGGTTGCGGTCCTCCCTGGATCCGCTCCTGTATATTGCGTACATACGTGTATCTTTCGGAAGTCTGGATATTTTGTGTTGAAGACTCTTGGAGAGGTGAACAGTCGGGTGCATATAATCCAAAGAGTGGCCCAAGTGTAGAGTCATTGATTATCGTTTGTTGTTTTTTTTCCGCAAGATTGTTGGTAGGGTATCGAGAGCCTCGAAAGTAGAGCCGGGTTGTTGGTACATGTAGTCCAGTGTAAGTGCTATCATTGTGCTGAACTTAAGATGCGATGTAGATTGGTTTCTGTTGTCGTCACTTCGCTCATGCTTTTGTTTTTACATCAGTATAAGTTCTAAACTGTTTTGCTGTCGGTGTGGATTGAGATGGCTTGGAATGTATCCGTCAAAGAGGGAAACGGCATCATAGTGAGCTCGCTTATGACGAGGTACCGCTTTTAACGAGAATTCATCAGTCCCGATTTTCCATTTCTGTATATACCTGGTCTCTTTTTAGTACGTTTACAACAAGTTAGTGGTCATAACATGGTAAAATAGGTGATCCTGTGACCCTGTTATAAGAGGTTTCCTTGTACAACCTGCTGCTAGTAGTAGTTCGATTGAATACGACATTCGTCTTGCCTTCATGGTCACTTGGCACGCCTTGCTTCTCAACTCACAGAATGCTACCCAGTGTGTATTGATCAGAGTTGATTTTCAGATGCCCCAGAGAACTCGTTTGTAAATGTTGTTTAGCAATGCATTTCATGCTACTCCAACTTTTTTTTTCTTTTTCATCTCAAAAAACAAAACAAAAACAAAAACAAATGTGTGAGTGATATTTTTGGAATAGGATCAATAACCTCCTTTTCTGTGCAGTTTTATTCTTCCATGTTATACCATTCTCACCTGCTGTGCACCTCTTTATCCTTCTTCCTCTTCTCCCTTGGACCCCCCCCCCTTCTTCCATCCATTTTCTACCACTTCCTACATTGTATTGAATTTTTTTTTTCTTGCAAATTTTTGATAGGGTGATTGGGATATGTAAGAGAACTCATTTCTTTCTCTTTTTTTCTTTTTCTTTAAAGCACTCCAAATGTAATGCACCATAAACAAATCTGATATGTGACAATATGTTTACCCAGTACATGTACCTTTCATATTTCACTAAACTGCAAAGACACATATAATGCGGAGATAACAGGCCACCTATCTTCTGTACCAGCTGTGTTTGGGAAGACTTTGGCTGGTATTTTCTGTTACATGAAATATCAAAGTGTATAACAGAAGGCTCTGACTTCAGAAACATTTCTCCTTCACTGCAGGTGGAGCTGGTGTGTTCTGGACTTATATGAAATATAGTAAGGCATAGCCTCATTTTTTACATTTTTCTCTTAGGTTTTAGCTGCTTTTTCATCCTTCTACTCTTAAAATTGTGTGTGCATAGTTCTTTCATCCACGACTGATGAATAATATTCTTGTTGTCATCTTGTTTTTATATATTCATGGGTTGATGGAAACAACAAGCAAGGCTTGTGCAGTTGGAGGGTTGACCGGACATTGTCCAGATGATGATGTATGTCTTTGAAAATAGTTTTGATCACATTTGATACAGACTGGTTCCTTTAGATGACAGTGCATAAATTTGCCATCTTGTGTGCAGTACATATCGACTGTAAAACAGTCGAGTGTCATGACACACCAGTAGAAGATTAATATTCTTTTCTTTTTTTTTAAGGCGCAGCAAGAATACTGTTTATGTTAAGTAATAGATGCATATTATGCATTTTGGTACTTTGATGAACCATTTTCTTTTTGGAAAATTCTGTAAGCAGTGATCTGTAAAGGGTGTCCTGTACAGTTATACTTTGAGCCAATAACCAGACAGAAACTGGACTACATGTGTTACATTGAATATGATTTTTAAAGGTAAGTCTCAATACTATGCTGCAAAGGTGACTAATCCAACCAATGGAGGGAGAGGAAAAATAATAGAGATAAATGTACAAGTACTTCATCAAAACTACTGAGCATTTTTACCATATAATTGCACCACTCTCTGACTAATATGGTATTCACGATAATGCAAGAGGAACACAAGAACTGCGGGATGGCCTTTGACTAGGTGGTTTTCGTATTGGTGAACATTCAGACTTTAATATTGAGTTAAATCAGAATGTTGCCCACACAACACTGCATGCTGCACATGCCCCACTGCCTCTACATAGTACCGAATGGTTTCTTAAAAACAAAGCATTCCCCACTTGCTGAAAGAAATCTTCTCCCCCAGCTCCCTAGCAAAGACACAAATGAATAAACAGAAAAAGACAACTGATAGAGATGCTGAAATATCGTGGATGCAAATTCAGCAAGATGATGGCGATGTACCGGTAGTGGCGATCGAGTGCTAGCAAGCGCAGCGCAATCTTGATTACCCCAGAGAAAATTATCAGATTACACCACCCGCAGTGAATTGTGGGTAATGAGGAGAAAATAATGCAGAGGGGATTTCAGCAAGAGGGATTATCCCATGCCAAAATAATCAGTGGCAAAGAAGCATCCCCCTCCCTCCTCCCCCCCCCCCCATTTCTGCTGCCCCTTGGAGGTGACTCAGTTAGAAGTCAATTAGTTTGTGTACAAGAACAGGAAAACCGCACAGGTGCAGGCACGTCCCCTTATGCATGCCTGATATGTAAGATTTGTGGCGATGCTGGGGGGGGGGGGGGGGGGCATCTTCGGTCATGGTGATGTTCTTGGGGAAATGTCGTGTTAAAGAGAGTATTACATGAGTCGAGGTGGGGGGGGGGGATGGAAGAATGGTTTATAGCTATGACAGTATCAGCTTTACAAATTTGAAATTAGTCTCTCATCCCATGTAGTATTCTTGTTAGCATTTGAGAAAAAAAAGGAAAAAAGGAGGGGCAAAATAATAGAGATTAAGAAACAAGAACAAGCAATCATTAGACATGCAATCTAAGCTTTCAGACACCAGCACCCAATCAAGATTTGCATATTGCTTGATGGAATTGTTCAAGATGGTGGGTATGTCACAGCCGCAATATCTGCTCCATATTTACAGCCTATACTAAGTAGATCAATTATTGGGTTAGTCTTTGTGCTCAGACCCCTGAAATTTAGCCTTGTGAGAAGGGCCCCCTTGGGAGTGCAAAGTTTGTATGTATGAGATGGGTGACATTTATAGAGGTGTTTTTTTTTTTAATTGTATTGATTGGCTGCTGATAGACGTGCCCTTTCCAAAAAGAGATGTCGTGGAAAGGGGGAATACAGTTGATTCAAATATATGTGTCAATTCTCTTCAGCCTATTCCGCTCTCAGAATATTGCACGATACATTAGGCCTAGGGTGAGTATATAATTGGGCAAGGCAAATGTCAAGTCTGACATCTGACAGTAATGGATTTAACGAGGCCCACGGGGATTGGGGAGGTGGTTTCGCGTCATCTCGATTCATTTGACCTTGTGCCGTGTGTGCGAGAGGGCGAAAAATGGATCCCAGCCCCCAATCTGCTCCAGATAATACCCTCGCCATCTAACGAGGAGGAATTATATTCCAATTTTCATCTCCAACTTGTGCGTGTCTGACAGATTAAATCAGATTATGAGAAAGAATGGGGTAACATTAAGCTCCGACACACATACTGTCATCTCCCAAAAGCGAGGGTATAGACTTCTTTCGGGCAGTATTGAAAAAATCTTATCCATATCTGGAGACGTATGAAGCAGTATTTTTTTTTTTGTCAGTATGTTGCTCTACATACATTCTGTCCTATTCACAATATTCACACTTTTTGGAGGATGCTCCCATTGATGTTTCTACCAATAGGCAACATTTGTTGCCAATTTTGGGGTATAAATAAATGAAGCCCAGATTGTTTGTGTATCGATAAACAATTTATCACTCACTGCTGTACCGTGATTATATGTGTTTGCCGTGCACATTTATGCATCCAGGGTGGTTAGGTGTGATCAGCTCGGCAATTTCTGGTGCACGTCATGGTGCACATAAACGTGGCATGGGAGAAAATTGGGCCTGTTGCACAATCTGTCATGATTAATCCCCGATGTGACAGATCAATTCTCTCCCCCTGATTCCGCTTGTCACTGGGTAACAAAAAGTATGGAGTGGGGGGGGGGGGGGGGGGCGGCGGTGGGAGAAGAAAGAGAAAAATGCTGGCCGAACAGCTACTGAACAAGATTTGGCCTTGCATATTGGCGTGCCAATTTGATGGGTGGCATGTAGATTCATCCATGCACTGTCTGTAGCAGGGTTGTTTGATGCAACGGAAATGAATATAGCCGTGGTTGTGTACATCGTGCTAAGTGCTCCGGATAGAAGAACCCTCCACCCCGATGTGCACCAAATTCATTCGACCCCTCAAGGATACCATAGATGTAAGTTGATGATACGTCGTACATGTAGTAGCTTTCCCCTGCCACCGACTTTGCCGACCTGTGTAATTGCTTATTGAGTATAAACTTGTGGACCTTTGTTGTTCCTACACAGAACCCTTTCCAGTGTGGTGGAATTTGTATTGTGAGATTATTGAAAGTATCAGGACTGAGATTTATTACGATTTTAGTGATAATTGTGGTTATTATGTTATTGTTCCCCAGGATCCTAAAGAGTATGAGTTTGTGATAATGTTATGGTAATGATGAGCAAGAGATAAATATGTGAATATTATTGGTGGTTTTACCCCTTTACCAGAGCAATAAATATTAGCAAGAAGAGTGGGATATTGGAATAAATGTTTTTGTTTTACGAGAAAAAAACCAACAACAACCCATGACTGTCTTGAATCTGAAGTGTGTCATTCTTTGTGTATGTATTTTCATTCGTTGTGATTGGATTATGTGGAAGCTTGGTTGACCTGTGTCAGAATTGTGGCGAATTACAGGGATCTTTCATTCTGATAATCATATTGCTGTGTATAAAAACAGAAAAATCAGAGTAGATAAGAGGGGGAAAAAATCAGATACATAAAAAAGTTACGAACTGTGAATGTTTGGAGACTTAAACACATTAGCAACTCTATGTGATCTAGATGGTAAATAAGTCCATTTTGTTTGTGCACCCACACACACACACAAAAAAAAAATCCCCAATTTTCATTTTCCCCAAAGAAAAGTTTTCTTCAGGCTTGTTCTTGGAATATTATGAGAGTAATAAGTTTTTGTTTGTCTGCAGATAAGTTCTGTCTGTGCCCAAATATATGAGAAAAATGATAATTAGTAGAAAGTTGTGTATAAAACAAATAAAGAGAGCCCTGCTAAACACCAAGAGATAACGCACAGTTGCCAGTTTGTCTTACTCTCTACTAAAAAACAAACAAACTAACTATTCATTACTTTTTTACATGTCCAATTTTTCCCCATATTTTCTGTGATTTTCCTTTTTTTTTCATACACAGTAACACAATGATTATCAGGATGGAATTTTTCGCGCTTGGGCAGGTTAAGAAGAGTTTCGCGTGTTTTTAATTCCGCAGAATCAAGACATCAGCAACTGGACCATATGGCACGCAAAAATATTCATGTGCTTTTATTTTCGCACGAGCTTCTGGTTGCGCGAAATGCGCAAAAATTTCCACTTTTACAGTACAGTCAACTACTCATATGCCAATCTTATTGGGACATGGGAAAACTTGGGCGATATTCAATCTTTGTGTGCACAATGGAATAACCCCACATGAGGCTAAGAATGTAAATTTGGACTTGTTTTCACCAATTTTAATAGCCGATTATTTGACGTATGTGCCATCGACTCGGGCAGAGTTGACTGTACATGTTTAAGACAAAACACTTCTGTCACAGTTTGGAAAAAAAGACAAGGACTACTTGTAAAATATTTCATATTTCATTGTTTTTTATTGTGCCTCCATAGCAACACACACAACATAAAACTTGCCAGTAACCACAAAACACAGGTAGATTGGAACAATAGCAGACTGAGACAAGTCACAAGGCAGGCCTGTTTTTGTTTTTGTTTTCTTCTGAATGTCTGCCATGTCACAAGAAACATGATTAAGGCATCTGAAGTATCATGCTACAACAGTGTATCATCATATTCAGAGGTTAAAATCAGTCGGTACATGCTCAAACCAAAATTTTTTTGGTTTATTTGTTTGTTCACAGTTTGTTTTAGGTTGTTTGGAGCATTCCAGAAAAGAAAACAGAGTTATCTGAATGAAGTTTAAATTACAGAAAGCACAAAAAAGTGTTCCAATCATCCTAGGAAACCTCTTTCATTAAAGCAATCCCGCAATAAATTCTAAAAAGGATAAATTACAGTCTAGCTATGTATGTTCATCAAACAGGACATTTTCACATTTACAAAAAAAAAAAAAAAAAAAAAAAGACACACTGATCAGAGATTTCTTCCATGAATTCTTGGAATCTCTACAGGGGTTTTAGGAGATTAGTATTGCTTCTAAATTGTGGTTTCACCACTGTGTGATGGCCAAAGGATGTAACTGATTAAAAAGGGGAGAAAAAAAAATGTGTTTGTATCTCAAACAGTCTTCATGTCTATGGAGAAAACATTGAAGATACAATTTTGTATATACATGAATACAATTATCATGGAATGTTGTCAGCATTTACCTACATACATGAATTCTTTTTTATATTACTCTTTGTGAAGAATACCACATGCAAAAAAAAAATGACAATAATAATTAAATACAGACATATCAAAGTGCATTGAATAATATTTGGCAGCAGGAAAGAATGAGTTAGGTAATGAATCCACATATTTCCTCACATTCTATAAATATTACAAAAGTTTAGGTGTCTATGTTGCAATCCTGACTTTTCCTCACGAACTCCTCTACTACTATAACAGGTATGCTCTATCAAATAACGTGCAAGTCTTGTTTACTAGCAATCGTTTACTTGTGGTTCATTCTATCTTGTCGAGATCAAAATGAAAATAACCCATTGCACAAAAGATCATGCTCAGTCTTATGCATTTACATGGCAGCTAAAAATGAATCTTCAATATCTATTGTGTTGAGACAGAGACATACAATTTTATGTACAACTATGGCAAATATCTATTTTGTAATACTGTTGGTTACTTTGTAGAACAATCAAAACTGTACAACTGACATGAGATAAAAAAAAAGTACACTTCACTTTTATGACTGAACAAGTTATCACAGCTATCCTGATTTACTTTCTTCATCCTAAAAATTATTCAATCATTGCTGTTTAACATAGACACAAGTCTATTCACCCTTCATTGGCTATTAAAATTTCCTTATCTTCAAAAATCTGTATTCATCTTCTCAATTAAAACAGCAGCAAGCCACTCAAAACTACTCTGAACCTCTACGCTTTCATAAACTACACATTTTTCAAACATATTTTAAGTACTTTGACAGAGGGTAACTTAAGATTATTAACAACTTTCATCAGCATTTCAGGCCAAACGTTGCCCTCAAGATGCAGCTAATGCCACGGCATACTTCTAAGTAGCTTGTTTTTAATCTGCTAATTTTACAGTTGGTATAAACAAGGGGCAAATCACAAAACACAAGTAATAAATATGCCAATCAATTTAATACATCGAGCCATTACAGTCTTGTCAAGACAAGTTATGACACATCAAAACTTGCAAGGATCTCTCCCAAGGGTATTGTTACGACAGAAATAGCAACTGAAATTAGCAGTGATGGTCATACTACCCAGGCAGAAAAACAAAACAGATAGAAATACTGGAGAAGTGAAAGGCAAAGGCTGTTCATAAGAGTGTTTGGTGCACACTGGGCATTAGTCAGTTTGGCATGTTTGGTAGAGGTTTAGAGCATGCCGTACAGGAGATTGGGTAATCAGTGATGTCACAGGGGAAATCAGTGTATGAGAACTACTGTGGAGAGGAATGTATCATTTAAAGATATAGATAGATAGACTGATAGATAGAAAAGAAGAGGCAGGGATGGAGATAGGGAGACAGATTGATAGATAGATACATAGATTGATAGATAGGTAGATAGATAGATAAATAAATATAGATAGATAGATAGATAGATAGATAGATAGATAGATAGATAGATAGATAGAAAGGAAGAGAGATGGATTGAGATAGAGGGATACAGATAGATTGATAGACAGATACTATTGTATAGCGAGCTTGATATACAGATAGAAAAGTAGATAGGTACATGTAGATAGATGGATAGATAGAGAGACAGAGATAATAGAGAGATAAATAAAAAGAGAGATAGATAGATACAGATAGATAAATGGGCAGAGAGTGAGGAGAGAGAGAGGGGGAAGGGGGTGAGAGAGAGTATCTCTTCTTCCATTCACATGTTGATGTATAAATCAACAGCACTCATTTGTGTTTGTTGCAATCTGTTCTTTGGTAGAGAACAAGCCCTCTGTGAATGAAGAGAGCCCCCTCCCCCTCCCCCAACCCCCCCCCCCCCCCCCTGCTTGCAAACAAGATAGCAGTGAGAAATATATGCATGGGCAGACAATTACTCCTTGAACTCATGCCCTCACTGTAAAGACATTGCCAGATAGATATCCACATTTATATGGTATCTTTCCTCATTAGAAGACAAGAACACCAGACTCATCTTCAGGTTACGACTTTTGCTTCAATATCACATGTGTCAAATTCAGTCACACAAGTGTTCTCTGGCCGAGCAAGCAAAACTGAAAGTTCTCATTCATTCTAATGAGCATCATTTTCAACGACCAAAAGGAAAGAGCCATTAAATCAACACTGGACATGTTCGTCGTGGCATGATTCATTTTTCACAGGTGTGGCATCATCTTAGGATTCGAGGCAAGTAGTTTCCAAAATCAGCCAAGTGATACCAATACACACCCTAAAACATGAGGGTTAGTGAATTTGAATACATCACTGAAAGCAAGGTGGTCATATCTGTATGACATAAAGCACTTTGCTACACTGTTCACATTGATACTAACACCCCCCCCCCCCCCATTCTTTCTCTCAAATCATACACAATCAACCATGTGAAAGTTACCACATTGTAAACTAAATCTTCACAATGGTTTCATATCTAGTTTGGCTCGGTAGCTGACTTGCACACAAGTCACAAAGTCAAGGAAGTTGAAGCCTGTGGAAGAGCCTTTAAGAAGGGATTAACAAGGAACACAAAAGACAAGGGAGAGTGACTATAAACTCAGAGAGAATTGAAATATTATTCAATAATCATGAATACAACGTACACTGATTGACATATTCCTGCTTCTACCCCTATTGCACACTACCAATGTTGATTATTTCCAGCCTTTAAAGGAGCAATTCAGAACATTATTGGCAAAACTTCACAGCCTACTGGGCTCAGCACAAAGTTAATTGGACCATGGTATGAAACATACATAATTTGGCCACTTCACCAAAAAAAGAAAATATAAAGGCCAACGGTATGAATTACACATAATTTGGCCGCTTCAGGAAAAAAAAAAACATAAAAAAAGACATACCAAAAAAAAAAAAAAAAATGAATAATCAGCCAATGCATGATTTTTTATCTTGCATTCAAAATTCTCTGTGATGGTGACCTTTATCAGTGCAATTATGACAAAGATTCTCATAAAACTAAGGTCTATGCAAAGAACTCAGTTGATATTATATAATCGTACAAAACATCTTCTCTCTGGACTTTAATACAAATTGTATTACAGGCATTAGTCGGCACCAGTCTCTCTCATCAAATTGCACGTCTCCAGATTTCAGTAACACCTCAAACCCGACAGGGAGGACTGTTTAGCGACAAGAAATAATAGCCGCCAAATCTCCACAAATGAGATCCTGGACATGGAGACAAAATTGTTCTCCATTATTTAAACACACGAGACGTACTGTAACTGGTTGTTATGCACAATCATGTCAACAAAGAAAGTGTGTAGTAAAATACTTCACATTTTTCAAGGGCTCAAAATTACAAGCATTTAGAAAAAACAATTTTAATTTGGCACAGAGAACAAAAAACAAAACAAAGGAAATCGACGGAAGTTGTAACGCTTAAAGCAATCTATCAGTTCACACTGCATACATGTGGAAAATGCTACAAAACAAAACAGAAAAAAGAAATGTAAATAAAAAGGCAACAAATCAATTCAGGTCATAACCAATATTATATGTAACGCTCAGAAAATAGCTTCAAGTAGCTTGTTTCGTGTGACAAAGTGGAATGACATTCATTAATCTTTGTTAGCAACAGAATGCAACAAAATGAGAAAGAAATTCATAATTTTTTGTAAGGAATAGAAAATAATTATGTTACTAGAAGCATTCACTGTCTAAATATCTCGTTTTTGAGCTGGCTCCATTATGGGCTCAGAATCGATCACACTGCTTTGCCTCTACCGTTTTGGGTGTTTCACACTGCTGTGTTCTGTCTGCAGCAAACTATGGCTCTTTAACTGTCATCAGGCTAACTCACTTAGTCTTTAAATTGCAGGCACACTCCTAGCAAGAACGATGGCAAATCAAGAAATTGCAGCTGATTAACACAACATCCACAACTCGTGCATGTGGCACACACACACACACACATATATATATGAATTACATTGCTGATATTTACAAATACGTACATCACACAAAGATACACTGATGGATAGCAAGCCACGTGTAAACAAGTCACATTTTTTTTTCTCTGTTGTAATAAAAGCTCTCAGTATCAAAAAAAAGAATGCACACACAAACACACACAAAAAAATCATCATGTACTAAATCAACACTACTGTATATGTTGGTGTGTATGAAACATTTTGTGAAGACACACCCAATGCCCTCCCATCCATCTACTAAACCCCCAAATAAAGATGTACCCCCCCCCCCCCCCCCCCAAAAAAAAAAAGATAAATAATCAGATCAATAAAGATCATTAACAGAAAGGAGTTTTAATAAAGCAACTAGAAATAAAAAGACAACCATTTACGAGAACTCACACTAAATTTCCTGGGAGAACAACATGACTCCATTCCTGAGAAAACAGGGAAAAGTATATCCATACTGGTGACAAATAAGTCACGCTTGGCATGTGAAATTCTGAGTGGTGACTAAAAAAGAAAATGAGTTGTTTGTGGGAAAAATTATCACATTGGCTGGAAGTACAGAGTGATGGGAGATATAAACTTGGAGAAGGAGATATAGGTACGAATAGGCACAAATTTTCTCCACTTCGATGGCAAGGAGAAGAGAGTGTGTTTGTACCTTTGCCGATCCACACACAAATATAATTTTCTCACACTTTGATGTACAAAAGTGTTCATTCAAATGCTGTTTGATCTGAGATTCATGCTATCATATGAATGCCAGGCCTTACGGGACCACGCCGGGCCATATGGCTGAAACCGGATAGGAGCTGGCTGTCACTAAGTAGACTATGTCTTTCACATAGGCAGTTGGATATCATGGAGCGGTGAATGATGAACTGTTACGAAGTAAACATGGTGCGTTCACATTGGCAGAAATATTGTTAACCCCATGGTAAACATGGTGCGTTCACATTGGCAGAAATATCGTTAACCCATGGTAAACATGGTGCGTTCACATTGGCAGAAATATCGTTAACCCATGGTAAACATGGTGCGTTCACATTGGCAGAAATAGTTAACCCCATGGTAAACAAGGTGCGTTCACATTGGCAGAAATATTGTTAACCCCATGGTAAACATGGTGCGTTCACATTGGCAGAAATATTGTTAACCCCATGGTAAACATGGTGCGTTCACATTGGCAGAAATAGTTAACCCCATGGTAAACAAGGTGCGTTCACATTGGCAGAAATATCGATAGAGTTTACCCCATCTCTCATAGACCAGCACTTTAAACCATTGCATTCAGATTCTGTGCACTGAAACCCCAGACTGCCAGATTAATTTGTAGACACCAGAGCACCATGGAATAGCAGTATGCATGAGCACAATAAGTCTGCAACAGGCGTGACCCACACAGAGTCGTTCTCACCAAAGTGGTCTCACCTGATCACTGCTTTCGAGTGAAATGCGTTATGCGAGATTTACAGACACCTCAAACTCAAGGGTAGAATAGATATTAGGCGA
This sequence comes from Diadema antillarum, assembly GCF_040938485.1. NCBI lineage: Eukaryota > Metazoa > Echinodermata > Echinoidea > Diadematoida > Diadematidae > Diadema > Diadema antillarum. The sequence continues at coordinate 314,994 of NW_027272601.1, read as the reverse complement.
GTACCACGTTTTGTCAATTCAGATTAGTACAAGGCGTGATCAACACCAAACTCTGGTTCTTGCTGTGTTCGTTAGTTTAGCTTAATCCCCTCAATTACTCCCACTGAGAGACCAGGAAGCTACGATTAGTACGCACGAGCCTGCCTGCGTGTGAGAGTGAACAATACAGCAGAGGAAAGCACTCCCTCTGTCTCGAAATTGCATTTGTGCAGAAAGCCACACGTGGCAGGCTAGAGGTCATGCCAAGAATTACGATTGGGCCTGAAGGAGTTAAAGGCAACCCAAACCCAAATATGTAGGTGGATTGAGGGGATGCAGCAATATTAGAACACATCAGTGAAAGTTTTGAGGAAAATGGGATAATTCATTCAAAATGTATGAATTTGTAAATTTTCTGCATGGTCATTGCTGGATGATAAGACTACTAATGTCCATGATGTCATTCTGGACAACAAATTTTAAAAAAAAAATGAGGAGATTCCCACAAAATCTAATTTTTCATAAAAGGTACACATTCTATTGACTTACCCGCATATGTTTAGGGTAATATTATTACCCCTGCTTTCTGTAAGAGGTAAGTCAAGTGCTCTTTCACTATGCTAGGAATGTGAAATTATGTTGAAATTTCTTTGTCTTCTTTATATTTTGTCCATAATGATGTCATGAAGTGTAGCAGTCTCCTCATCCAGCAATGACAGCAACAAAACTTTACACATCCATAACTTTTGAATGGATTGTCCGATTTCCCTCAAAGTTTTCACTGATGTTCTGCAAATGTTGCTGCTTCGACTCAATCCACATTTATATCTGGGCTTTGGGTTTCCTGTAACAGTGAAAGAAAGTCTGCCCTGTCTTCAAGCCGTGATGCTAATTTCATGGCTACAGGGCCATCCACATGACAGCAGAGTGTGACGTAGTGTTTTGCTATGCTTCAAGAGGATTATGTGGATCCCTACGCCCCTATTGGGCCACGTCACATCTACATCCTACAAATAGTTGAACTTCGCCAATGACACCGAACCTGAAAACATGGTGTGAATGAAATTGAGTGAGCAATCCAGTATCAGAATGCGTGGTAAGCCTTTGTTTACAATGCTGCTGGCCACGAAGCTACCTAGCAAAGCCATCATGAAAATTTTTGTCGTCACTGTTGTTGTTCTTTTTCTGGATACAAAAATTTGACATGGTAGACGCATGGCAATATGCGGCATATCATGTGTCATGTGGTTGATACGAAGCAGAAACGTGGTAACCACAAGGCATCACACATCTCTTTGATGGTGCTCATGTGTCATTATATGGGTCTACCACTGCTGAATTTGTGGTGGCTCTGTGGCTCCATTAAAGTTTCATGCCCCTTGCAGCTTCCCATTATTTGAGGGTAATTATGCTCTGATGTGAGTGAAATAAATATTTTCATGACAGGCCTTGACATACCTTTATGGCTAATCATTGGGCAACAGGGAGTCCATAAAATTACAACTGTGCAGTTTATGGGTGGTTGTTTGTTGTTGGATTTTTTTTCCAGAACAGAAGTATAATAATAATATCCAGTACGCAGGGAAGTTAAAGGGATGGTATAGTATTGGTTGAGGTGAGGATTCAGCTTTTAACTTTTTGCAAGATATTTAGAAAACACTCTACGAAATGTTAAGGAGCATACAATTCTAAGGGGAATCGAAGGTTCATTTGATGAAAATCAGTTTTGAAATGACGGAGTTATTGAAAAACAAGGTAATACAAAGAGATCCTAATGAAAGTTGCGGCCTATCACATTTTATTGAGAATGCTTTTTTGATATCTCAGCCATTTTAAGACCAATTTCCATCAAATAAAATATGAATTCCTCCAAGAATGACATGTTCTTTCATATTTCATAAGAGCTTTCTGATTATCTCACAAACACATATGCACACAAAGTTTGAAACCTGCAGCCCCATCTAAACCAAAACTGTAACATCCTTTAAACACTGCCTACCTGGTTGCTCATTGTGACACATACATTATGCAGAGACTAAGATATGTATTAATGGTCATATATCCTCACACAGTACTCGTATCTTTGAACGAATCTTCAGTTGAAGGGCAAAAAAAGAGGTATCTCAAAATGCAGCAAATATAAGATGATGGTAGGTTATGAAATACACAGCTTTGAAATAGTCCTGCAGCTCCCCAAACAGTACAAAGTCACACTTTCATAAAATCAGACAGATTACGTAGTAGAGTTGATAACAGTGCCTGAGGCCAGTATCCAGAGGATGCCAATTCTTTTTACAAGATATTGGTCACTAAATTTGTGATGTGACCCTCTACAACAAAAGGATCCGAAAGTCGAGGGAGATCGATTTTCTAAAAACGGCATGACACTATTTCCTCACTACTCCGCTTTAATTTCATTTATAACACAACTCATAAAAGTACTCTGTTGCGGAGATATTGATGATTTTATGAGACCATGTCGAGTGGTCTCGGAAATCAGTGTTTACGGAAAACCGCTTCCAAAGTTTTCTTTCCGACGCAATCGTGATCACGGGGAGGTAAGACAGTTTTCACCTCTGGACAATAGAAGGTCTTCTCATAGCAATCTCCACAATGTTCATTCAAGTTTAGCACCAACGATCTACGCACAACCAATCAGTAGCAAGAATGCCACGCACTGACCAATAAGATTACTCCCTTGTTGCTAGAAGTGGAGTCTACCTGCGACGCTAAATCCAAATCTTGGAAAATGTTTCTGTTCCGTTGAAATCATGGTCTAGAAAAATGCTAATTTCTTGCCTTTCCTTTGATCATTTAGCTCCGAAACTTTGGCAGGTGATAGACGAGACATTAGACTACAACATTATACCAAAAACAGAAATTCTATGGTTTTGACCGATTTTGATGATCTGACTTCAAACTTGATTTTCTCAGCTCAGCCATCAGCAACTTTTGGATTCTTTTGTTGTGCCGGGTCACATTTGTTCTTAACATAGTCGGCATTTCTATACATATCTACCCAACACTTGACGGGGACAAAATTGCAACTTCCTCCTTTCTGTCGGTCGCTACAAAGAGGCCTCTTTTTGCAAACACCACAATCATAATGCCAAGAGATCATCTAGATTGAACTACCTCCTTCCACAGTCATCAGCTTAACATCATTCAAGCATCTGTCATGACTCACATGATGGTCAAACACACCATCTGACCAGTTTCTGTGACCATTTTGGGTTGACAGACCACCTATCCATACATACCACCCATTGCAAGACTTTTCAGAGTAGTTGGTATGAAGTTGGACTTGAATGTACAGACCATGTTCCCCAATAAGCCTTGGCTGAACGGCAAGGACATGGAAGAACCTGACTGCGCTCAGTCCATCTGAAGGCTTCTTCTTCCGGGGGTATTGCAATCTGAACTTTCAATAGGGAGGTCCCGATTTTGTAGTCCTGCCACAGCACTCGTGTCCTTCAACAGGACACCCTCATCTTAAAACATTTCTTCACACCTAGGTCCATAGGTAGATCATTGGCCAGATACAGCACTATCACGCTGTTGAACCCAGTTTACATGTTCCTTTCAACAGGACACCCTCATCTTAAAACATTTCTTCACACCTAGGTCCATAGGTAGATCATTGGCCAGATACAGCACTATCACGCTGTTGAACCCAGTTTACATGTTCCTTTCAAATAGCAGAATGTGTGTACCTTTAAGGTAGCAGCCCAACTGGAGTGCTTTTGTGTTTTGACCACCTCAATGTGGTGAAAATGTCCTATACATAGAAAAAAAAAAATTAATCATTATCATCCATTTTCATTTTCCCCACCTGCATGCTAGGCTAATTTCAGTACACTTCACTTGTGTACAGTTTTGCGAGAAAATGTTTCTTTTCACATTCTAATAGCCCATGAAAATTATCAATGCATTGTGTGAGTTTTTGTGGGAGATCAGCACAACCCACAATTTATGTGGATTTCCACACTGCAAAATAGTCCACATTTACAGTATCTAAGCTTGTCACAACTGCACCTTCATTCAACCTTTCAGTGGTTAAAGAATACCCTAGCAAATGCTTGGCAAGCCTGGCATTCAACTTCTAGTGACCCATCCCCCAGCTATTAGTGTGCTGCCACACCATGCGGATAGAACATCACTATACAGGTGCACAGAATAGGGAAGTAGTCTAGACCTAGAGCAGAGAGTGTACCCAAAGATATCATTCTAACTGATGAGGACATCTCCATGCAGGACTGCAACTAGATGCAGCTTCATCGTGTCGCACCACGCACAAACTTGCCGATACCATCGATGCTTCTTTGGAAGTGACATGCACTACGTAAGCTTCATAAAGAATATCCCAACTTCAGCAATATTAATGGCAGATGGATACAAAAAAAAAAAATAAAATAAAGACAATAATTGATAAGAAAAAGATGTTATAGTCTCTCTCAATGCTGAGGATGCATCTCTGTGAATGTTTGCACAAAATATACAGCCTTCACTTGTCTTAATCAACTGGCATTCAGCTTCTCTCATTAACACTGCAAGCTGGCAATGCAAGCACTGGCAACACGTCTCTTTTTCGCAGGCGATCACATCGCGATACCTTGAAGAAATTTTAAGGCAGCACTGGTTGTGTACATCTGGAATACAGCAAAAAATATGCCCCAACAGTGACCTGCTCATCTCACAGAGCCACGTAGGGGGGTTGGAATTCCTTAGTCAGAATACCAAATGTCTGGACTTGGGAGCATTCTGGTGACAGATCCTCCCCAAGTGACCCCCTTCATCATAAGAGCCCAGCAGCGTCAATGTTGTCCTTGACGATGGTATCCGTGACAACCTGGAAGACCACCTCCATGTTGTTGGTGTCCGTTGCCGTGGTGAAGTGCGGGAACACCTCTTTCTTTGGGTTGCGGTTACAGAGCTGGAAGCGCCTTTGGATGTACTTTGCAGCAGCATCTATGTCATAGTCAGGACCTAGAAATGACAAGGTCAACAACAAATCAGTGTACCACAGAAAGACATTAAAGGTACTCATTTACCTGTGTTTGCATGCTAAAATAAAAGAGAACATCGAATGTCACAAAAAAATAAGGACTACGGGCAAAACATGAACTCTGAACTTTATAAGGGCCTATGTACATTCACATTATGGGACACGTTTATCAGCTTTGTTTTTTTTCGGCAGAAACAGGTTTCCAAACGGCTTTTAGGGATTTTTTTTAGAGATGATAAACGCAAAGCTGTTTTGATTATGGGGTTCGGAAGGCCATTTTGAAAATTGCAAATTTGTGCTTTCCGAAACAGGTTTTAGCCAAAAACATATTTCTAGAAGAGAGATAAATGCAAAGCTGTTTAGAAACAACTTTGTACTGCACACGCTGTATATGACCCCTTCTGAGAAAACCTGTTCTAACAAGAGAGGGCACTGACACTGCACTTCCATCTGTGCTGTTTAAATCCACGATGCTGAACTCACCCTGAAAATCTGAAATGCACCGATACAAAGTTGCATGGGTCATGTACTGGCAAAATACTACCATTAAAAATGAAAGGTACACAAGGTACTGTACACGCTGTTATTTTCGCGTACAGATATTTTCGTGAATGATGAGGTCATAGACATTTTCGCGAGATGTTGTTTTCGCGAATCGACGCCACTGCTTACGTTGATGCTCTATTAACACAGCACATGGAGTCATTTTCGTGTGTTGTTTAATTCGCGATCCAACTGTGATTTGCGAAATTCGCGAAAATTAAACCCTCGCGAAAATAACAGCTTATAGTACTGTTTTCCATTTCTGCCGTTTAAATCCACCAGTCTGAACTCACCCTGAAAATCTGGGAAGTATTGGTGAAGCTGCCTGTTGGTGTGCAGGATCTTGTACTGGAACAGGTCGACTTTGTTCAGAAAGAGGATCATCGTTGTTTGCCGGAAGAAGCAGTTGTTGCAGATGGACTCGAAGAGCTTCAGGCTCTCTTGAAGCCGATTCTGTCAAGAATACAATGCGTAAAATGGAGTATTTGTGGATGGAAAGAGCAGATTCAAAACTTTCATGAGGTTTGCCAGGGAAGAGTAAAAGAAGATAATATAACACATCTTGCACATTTACATAAAATGTGTCAGCCTCTTACAAGAGAGATTATAAAAGCACCTGAATATTGGACTGAAAACTTTCATAGATTCCCCAAAAAAAACAAAACAAAACAAAACAAAACAACACACCACAAGACTTCATGAAATACACATTAATCTCGTGAACATGACAAACATATGACTCCAAATTTACAACACTTCACTCCAAGTACTGCACAGCATTTTAGAACAGACCGATATTGCCTCCTTTCATTCAGCTCTCATTCGTAAATAATCTTGAATCCATTGTTGACAAATACTTGATGGACACACTGAGTTAGCAAACTGAGCAGTGATTTCATCTATATTTGATTGATTAACTCAGACATGAGTGTATTCGCCCTTGCCATGCCAAAGGTCGAAATCTACCCAAAAAGTGCTTTGGTAAATATTTCCAGAAATGAAAAAATAATGCAATGATTGGAGCTCAGAATGGAGATAATGCAGTTTGTGTACTCTGCCTTTGGACTTGACCTCAAAGCATTACTCTGCTCACCACTTCAGGATCTTCGAAGAGGACCATGTCGTAACCGCTGAGGGAGGCGACAAAGAGCAGCGCCTTGACATCGTCAAAGCACTGGATCCACTTCCGTCTCTCTGACCTCTGACCTCCTACATCGTACAATCTGTATAAAGCAAAATATTAGATTAGAGATGTGGAAATAATTTCTGTATACTGAAAGTTCTAGTGTCCCTTGTGCAGCCCTGAAAATTAGATTCCTTTCATAAGCTGGTAAATTGTAGAGGTAGGTAGCTCAGATCTTTTTCTCAGAATAAAACTGAAAAATTCTTAATGATGGAGGTGGAAACAATATCACAGCTTTTATATGAATTTTATTTGAACTCTGAAAAAATTCCAACTGTTATTACCTATACCTATATGTGATTTCTGTATACTGAAAGTTAAGTTCTTGTGTCCCTCGTAAAGCCCTGTAAATTAGATTCCATTTATAAGCTGGTATATTGCAGATGTAGGTAATTCAAACCTTTCCTTAGAATAATTACACTGGAAACTTGTTTATGATGGAGGAAAACGATATCATAAAATTTCCAGTGAATCTATTCGGCATCCAAAAAAATTCTAACCATTATTATGAACACACTAAGGGGAATGTATTCTCAAGTGACATGGAGTTAGTTTTTCATTTCTTTACACTCTTAGGTGTATTTTCTGCATTAAAGGTGCATAGTCCCTGTAGTGTAGAGGGCGCCGTTGATGATACTGCCGATCACCGTTAGCAATGATACGAAGATTACTGAAGTCGAGCTGTCATCAAGAGTAAAGTGCGTAGGTGTTGCTAAATTACGAAAGTAACGTTGCCTTCGTTGTCTTATCTGCGCATCACGCAGTCTCTAGTAATGTCAGGGTGCGTGCATATATTGTGCTTCCTATTATTACATCACAAAAGAAGTTTGCTAAAGCTGCCATCCCCCTCAGCCAAATCATGAGCCGGACTGTGATCGGACCACTGACTACAGTGAATTGGACTTCTTCGGACTCGGGAAGTGGGCCACAGCGTAAGCGCTAAAGAGGAGTTGATAGCGTAGCTAGGTCTCTACAGGAAACTTGCGCCGTGCGCCCGTGTACACTTTTGACTATACCACCGACTTCAACCATGCAAAATTGTTGACCTTTGCAAAAGGGATATACAACCTTTAACTCTTTAGCCATGCCCCTTCCCCCGCCCCACCCCTTATCCCGTTGAGAACAAGTACCAAGTAGTGGACCTCCCCCCCCCCCCCCATTGGGTTATAAAATAGTTTCTAATGCAAAACAGAAACTAGAAATGTCGCTATGGCGACAGATGCCTCCGCCATAATGCATGATTCTCCCAATAGGCGTATAGTAAAATGTCTTCACAATGTGTGATCCATAACAGTTTCACATAACTGGCAAAATATTGAAATGACAGGTTTGTCAGAAATGTCTTGAACTGGGTTTGCTATAACTTTCTAAGAGTGCAGGTACACATATTTGGGGAATTGTTTTTTTTTTTTTTTGGGGGGGGGAGAGCATTGAAACCTGGCCTTTGACCCTTAACCTCTGACCTTTGACCTTCTGGCTGGAGATTTCCAGGAGAATCTCCATTAGGTAATGCATGTATTAAGTTTTGAAACTAATAATGCAAGCATTATATACTAGTATGTGAGGGAAATAGTAAAATTTTGAGTTGATCTTGACCTTTGACCCCTGACTATTTACTCATGACCCCTAAATTCCCTACATAATCTCTGCCAGTCAGTACATGCATATGTACAAAGTTCCACGAAGATACATTGAACCATTTGCGAGAAAAGTGATATTGCAACATTTGACCTTTGACCTTTTTACCTTTGACCTTATGACATGAAACTCTCTTTGGAGAATCTTTACGCAGTAGTACATGTCCACACCAAGTTTCAAGAAAATACCTTTGGGTATTGCATAGCAGGCATGAGACAGAGAAAAGTTGAAAAAAGAGGAGAGAGTTTGCGAGGGAGCGCAGCGACCAAGCTGCTAGGGAGCGTAGCGACCGAGCGGGGGGAGGGTGTGGGAGGGGGGGGGGGGACTTTTTGAAATTCAAGGTATGAAAAAACTCATTTTAATGCATTTTACAACTGAAATTTACTATTGTTATGAGGTACATTTTACAGAGAAACATTGTGATAATTGAACTCATGAATGACACTTGCAAAATCTAAAGGAAGGAAAAGTATACTTAACTGTTATACCTAGAGGCTAGGACCTACTCAAATGTGAGGCCATAATAAATCACAGTAATGTACACCCAGGTGACGTCTTGCTGGATTCAGTTCATACGGGTACAAAAAAAAAAAAAAAATTAAAATAAATCACAGCTTAGCATTGCCATTGTTGGCTGTCTTTACCTTAGTCCATTAACAGTTTACAGTGCGCAGACCAGGCAAAGTACATTTGTACTAGTATTGCTGATCTTGGTCCATGTAGTCTAGTAGAGAATCATGTATGTATATAAGACAGCTGAAAATAAATCATACATGCAGCTCAGCATTGTTGACCGTCTCTACGTCCATGCAACAGCTAACTTTGACCGATAGATCGGTCTGTATCTGTCCGTCGGGGAATGTTCCGCGGAGACTGCGTCTGGCTTCACGGATCCCCTCCGTAGGACAGCGTTAATGGCAAAATATAAGAGAGTCCTCCCAATTGCTCCGGACAGACGGATCTTTCTGTCTACAGCTAACTTAGACTGCCTATAATACCTTACAGGAGGTACAACAATTTGTAGACCCGGTTAAGTCCATAAACAGCTAATGTAGACCAAGCAAATGAAGTATTGTTGGATGAAGTCCAGAATGTAAAGCGAATCCTTGCGGCGGATGATGTATCACAAGTTCCAGGTGCCGAGGAAGTCGATTGAATCGCTGGCCTAACGTGGTTAGAAGACGAAACTGGTTCTGGGAGATCAACTTCATATTCCAACCACTGCCACTTGAACTTACTACTGTATTGGAGACAGCTGTGTCAATATCCGCTACACGAGGGTCATCCTTATCGAAGGTCTTCATTTTCTCGTTGAAGAAAGAAATATTCTCACCGGTCCACAAAATCACGATGACAAATGTAGGTCACGCCAACGTAATCAACTGGATACAAAAGCAGCGCATCGCGTAGACAGAAAGATCCGTCTGTCCGGAGGACTCTTTTATATTTTGCCATAAGTTATAACGCTGTCCTCCGTATACAGAGGAGATCCGTGAAGCGAGACGCAGTCTCCGCGGAACATTCCCCGCGACGGACAGATACAGACCGATCTTTCGGTCAACGCATCGCGCTGAATGCTGCGGCGTGCAGCACATGCATGCCGAAGCTCCTTGACAGTAATGATACACGTAATACGCAGTTACAGCCTCACACACGTGTGATACATGTAATACGCAGTTACAGCCTCACACACGTGTGATACACGTAATACGCAGTTACAGCCTCACACCACAGAACTCTTACACAAGAGTTCTGTGCCTCACACACGTGTGCATCATATCACACCAAACTGCAAGCTACAGTATAGTACCGTAGCTACAAGTTGATCGACACGCACGTTTCACATCCATTTCACGCATGAAACATGCAACATCGCACAGCTGCCCGCTGACAAAATGCACTCGAATCACCATTCACACACGGCGAGATATGGTGGCTGCAAAAAAAAAAAAAAGAAAGAAAAAGAGGAAAATCACGGAAATTTTCCCGACTGTGTATTTTCTCCCCAGAATTTCAAAATCCGCGGAAATCCGCGGATCCGCTGAGAAGTCTCATGCCTGCATAGGTATGGGGGAAATTGCAACATTTGTAGCATTTGACCTTGACCTTTTGACCTTTGACCTCTTGCCAATGTCACTAAAATCTACTCAACTAATTGTCCCATCTTACATCATCCTTGGACCAAGTTTGGTGAAAGCTGCTTCATCCAGTTTTGAGTTATCACGTAAACAGATAAATTTTAAGATTTGACCTTGATCTTTGACCTTTGACCCTTGTCCGATTTCACTGAGAAACTAATCAAGTAATTGTCCCATCATACATCATCTTCCAACAAAGTTTGGTGAAATTTGCTCCATCCAGTCTGGAGTTATCGCATAAACGGATACAATTTCATGATTTGACCTTGACCTTTGACCTTTATAGCCAATTTCACCCAAAATCTAATCAAATAATTGCCCCATCATACTTCGTACTTGGACCAAGTTTGGTAATATTCCATTAAATATTACTCAAGTTATCGCGTAAACGAAAGCGGACGGACGTACGGACGGACGGACAACCCGAAAACATAATGCCTCCGGTACCACTTCGTGGCGGAGGCATAAAAAGAAAGACAGAAAGAACATAAACTGAAAAGATTTCTTGAATGCCGAGATCCGGGTGAGAACGAATGGGTGGATGGATGGGTGGATGGGTGGATGGATGTATAGATGGATGGGCAGAGCCTATGAAGTGATGCCTCTAGCACCCTTCAGTGTAGGCATGTAAAAATGACTAAATGACGCATAACCAATTGTCTGTCGCTTCAAGTTTCAAAAAATAGATATCAGCTTTGATTAATTCAACCATTCCATAGATAAAACTGGATGGTAGTAGTGATGCCGAGGTATTGGAGCTACTACTTTGTACCATAGGACAGATTGGTAAGTTTCCTACCTGAAGATGATTCCCCTGATCTTGAAGTGGGTCTCCAGGATCCCCGTGGTACGAACCCTTGCTCTCAGCACATCCTGGGTGTTGGGTCGGAACTTCTCCGACGTCAACCGCTCCATGTTCTCAAAGTAGCTGCATGAAACCACAAAATTTGACACCTGTATACATTTCAAAGTTTAGAGCAACATTGTACACAGAGCTACCCAAGTACCCATGCACAGTGCCCACAAAAACACACATCATCATCATCACTATCATCATCAACTCGCCTGTGGTATTACGGTCTGAGCTTTCGATCCTAGCAGAATCTTCATCAGAGGCAAAATGACTACCAGGCAGGGAAAGCAATCACATATTATAAGGACTACATACAACAAGAACAGTCAGGGGAGGGCTAGGGACACAGAACAAAGAAAACAAAAGGGGAGGGTTTGAGGTCATGGGCAAGGAGCCCAACAGGTAAAGGGAGGGGGATTAAAGCAAAAGGGTGGACAGACAAAAGGTAGAGGAGGGTCAGTGATGATCCCAAGGATCATTAGGGGCAACCTGTGAAGGATATGGATGATTAGGGAGGCAACATCAAAGAAGATAAGGAACAACAGAGGGATAAAGAAAAGAGTAACATAGCAAAAGCATGAGTTGGGGGGGGGGGGGGGCTGGAGCAAGCAGCGAGCCCGAACCTGTTGTACTAAGAAGAGGCAGCAAAATGAAAAGTGAGAGTCAATCAACAAATGCAAGTTACCAATTATTACCAGTTATTTTAAGAATGTAATCTATATCATCCTGTGTTCACTGTAGATATATTATTAATTGTGACCTTTTTCAACTGAAGCTCTTTGCATTGTTGGACGAGTCCATTAATATCATTACTGGTGTCAACTGCAAAAGTCGCAAGCTGTCATTTGCCCCAAATTGACAAATTTTTTGAACCACGCTGTGTAAACCCTGATCACAAAAGCTGGAAATTTACTCCTTTATGTCCTAAAGTAGGAATTCCAAATTCACATCAGTGATATGCTACAAACAATGTACATGATGCTTTGACTGGGAGCATAAAGCATAGAATGAAAGCCCAGAAACATTAAATCTTACATGCCTTGAACCCACAAACTGAAGTTTCATACACTCATAATCTTAAATTTCAAAATAAAAGACCTGAATTCACAAAGTTGTGAAAATTATGAAATCAGTCCGTGGAGTAAAAATTAGAGAGAAATAGGCATGCACCTTCCATATGCGCTATCAGTGCACATTCATAATTGAACCTATGTTGACGTATGTGACATATCACGCACATTCAGGCACGTGAAATGTGCATAATCTAAGGGCTAATTGTAAACCAACTTTGTAAATTCGGGCCGAAGAGGCTGGAGACCAATTTTCAAAAACACCACAGGGTAACATGTGGGCTTTCGAGTGCTGCCCTGCAATACTTACTAAAGGGCGGAGTCGTTGAGCTCGTATTCATGGCCCCGCGAGACACAGAGGCGTATCCCATCGTCGTTCCATAGGGCAAGGAGTGCGGTGGCTATATCGGGCTTCATCACCACCGAGTATTCGTCAAAGCAGCGGTGGCACTGGAGGATGGTTTGGGCATGATACTGAGGTAGGGGGTGGTAGAAAAGAATGGAATTCATTTTCCATGTCGCTCTGAAATCTTGCCTTGACACAAGCTTAAAGAGTACAGCCATTCCCCCGCTCACACTCATGAATAAAGTAAAAAACTGCAAAAGTGAAAACATGAAGCTAGCGTAACAATAAAAGTGTAAAATTCTAGGCATATATGTAATATCATTTTACATATTTGATCTCAAGGTACATACATGTAGACCTTATTAAAGTGGTATTACTGCTATGCCATTTGTATTTTTTTCACCTTCGATAGTTCTGTCACATGAAGGAATTTGCTGTTGTAATGCAGACCAGTTGCCTTTTACTGTAGCGTAATACCTTCACGTAATAACTCTAGTATCTGAAAGTCATACCTTAATGACAGTACAAAGACGTGAATTACTTTCAATGAGGACACCATTTTGCTGGCTTATTCCATGTCAAACTTAAGAAGGGATAATCTGGTAGCACACATGATATATGAGGTTTCTCTACTAAAAAGTTTATTGCAATACAATAAACAGAAAACATTGTACATGTAATACCATGTGAAACACTCAAACAAGCCGAGGCTTTACTAGGGATTAGAACCTAATTAACAACTTATGCAGCATGTGCGTGACTGGATTTCAAAGAAAATTCTCGGTGAGTAATTGATGTCAGAGCACTTTGTCGTTGCGGCTCAAACTCTTGATCATCAATGACAATTGAAGGCTCTTCAACCAAGTTCCTACAACAGCTGCACACAGCTGTCTGCATACGCCTGCATGTGAATTATTCCTTGCCCCTATTTTCTTTGAAGTCTACACCTCACTACCTTTCGATAAGAATGTGACAAAGAAGTATGGTATTTCCTGCTTGCTCACATAGGTGAGGCCATAATTGGTGCACAGTTATGATTAGGTCATGCCCATGGCACAATTATTTCATGATTTTTATGCATGCTAGTAAAGCATTGAACGCACATTACAGAACTATACAAAGAGATTGGAATTTGATTTAGCATCATACACCATGTTCTACATACATTCTCCATTAGTAGGTATATAAATGGCCACTGGCTGAATGCATACATTATATATACGTTGTATGATTTTTTTTTTATTTTTTTAAATACACTATTTTCTTTTGGTAATATGATTACGTTGCTCTACTGACAGAATAAAAGCCTCATTCCTAATTCAAGGCCTCTTTTTAATCCACAGTAAATTAAATTTCTTATATCTCATACCTTCGCAGCATATGATATCTCACTAACTACACCAGTTTTATTCCTATCTTCTAGATGTTCATTTTTTAAAAATCAATTCATAATTTTCATTTTTAAAGGCTACCCTAGATATTTATCACCATTGAGATTATGCCAGATTACTCCAGGATGCCTAACATACCTTATTTCTAGAGTTGGCAAGCGGTATGCGTAGCAGTCCCATTCCGTTCAGGACGTACTTCATGGAATTCAGAAGGTTGTCCAGGACTGCAGGCTGAAAGACACAAACACACACAAAAAATCACAACAAACTGCCCTCCTCAGTGCTTGATGACAGAATAGGCCTATTCACAAAGCTACCAACAGTGGCCATTTAGTTGTGTTGTTATTTGGCTTGTGACGCACACATTGCAATTTTTTTATGTGTGTGGACATAAATAATAGCGACTGTTAGTGAGATTCATATCGCAATTTGCCCATCTTTAAAAGTGCAATGTTTCTTTAAAAATAGTAATGATTATTTGTGGTGCAAAGTGTGTATGACTGATGCACGAAATAATTGTACTGTATCTTTATTTTATTTATTTATTTATTTTTTTGCATCCAAGAATGCTACTTTGTTATAGGTATGTGTTGGACACTTGGAGACAGTCAGGTCAAATTCAAGTCAAAATCCTAGACTAACTCATAAGTCATGTGCAGTTTGGACTCGCCTGGACTAGTGTGACTTTGGTTTCTCTGTGGACCATTGTGATTTGAGTTGCAATTTTTTTTTTTTGGCCTGTATACCTTTAAACAAGAGCACAAAAAAAAAAAGTCCAATTCAAATCTTCAGTGTGTGTCAATGGGCATACTGATGAGTCAACTAAATAAAATTTAGCTCCACATCTACAATCAACACAAATCTTTAACAATTACTGAGCCATCAGTTGACAAACAGAATGGCAAATAAAAAATTAGTATGAATAGGATTCAGTGGCCCCGAACGGCCCCAATTTTAGGCAAGTATGGACATTATAAACACTGATACAAATTAGTGGGGTAAGCTAACCTTATCAAAGGGTGTTTTATAATGGTAACTAGTCCAGTATTTTTCATGCATGTCACAGCAAGACCTTCAATTGTTCATCATATCCGAATACCCATCTGAGAGTAAACAAACTGAGAAATCGCTGCAGCTGTTACGTGCAAAAATGGGACAAGTCAAGATATTTGCACAACGGGGGCGCTGCTATTGTGTTAGCCCACACTGTAAATAGGGAAAAGAAGCCCACATATAAAATCACACGCTGGTTGGATAGATGTGTGGAAATGTAAAGCAAATATACAATACAAATAGAATGTATGATCTCCATTGGCGATACAGACAAGGTATTCAAAGAATCAGTCACCCTAGAGTGTGAAAAAAATAATAATGAAGTACTGTACTTACAAAGTAAACATGAATGTGTATTCTGGCCAGCACCAGTGCATTTTATTTATAATTAATAAATTGGGCGCTCTTCGCGAATTTAAAACACACAAAAATATCAACTCTGATCTCGACATGAATGTGGTGTGCACGCACACATTTCTCCGTTCAGTGTACTCCACAATCGCGAATTTAACCACTTGCGAAATTGTTGAAAACTCCCGATTACTGAAAAATTAGACTAAATATATGGCATATACAGCACTTGCTGAACAGCATGTTTTAGTTGCACCATGGAAGCAAGCGGGTACAAGTGTATAGGCATACATGTACATGTCCTTAACATCTCCAATGAATTTCCAGCACATTACATGTACATACAGCTGTACCCTCTAATCTACATAACATACAATGTACATTGTACAATCTGTTTGAAAGAAGCATCCCATTTATTCATTACTTGTTACATTATAATTGGCTTGCATGAGAATAATGAAAAGGGAAAAAAATGAACACCATAATCTTGAGTGATAATAATTATGATTGTGATCGTGCTGATTATGATCCTCCAGACTAAAGTGGAAACAAAATGAAAGTGAATATTAGCAATATCAAACTGCTTCTCTCTTGAGCACGAAGTCATTCTACAATTTATTATGAAAAGTTATGAACATTAGTTCTCCCCAAAAGTACTGTATATTGTTTATTACACAAACACACAGTAAAAACCTGTAATGCCATCAAAGACCCTGTTTACAGTGCAGGGCTGGGCCGAGCCCGGGCTGAGCCCAGGCTGAGCCTGGCCTCAATTGCGGTACTCGGCCCCGCAATTCTGTCCGTTTACAGAGGAGGGCTCGGCCCAGGCTTTTGTCATTCAAACCTTTCAATATTTTGTCGGAGTGGCGCTCTGCTTGTAAACACATGATTATTACGGGGAGCGCGCTGGTCGCAATTTGGTACCGCATTTGGCCCAGTTTGCGTTTACAGTGAGAAAAGGCCGGGCCGAGCCCAGGCTGAGCCCGGGTCGAGACTACTTCCAGAGCTTGGCCAAATGCGCAGCCGTTTTCGGTACCGCATTCGGTCTTTTGCGCGTTTTACGGTGAAAGGAAGGCCAGGCTCGGCCCGGGCCAAGCCCGGCCTTTTCACTCACTGTAAACAGGGTCAAAGAAGACATTTCCACATTCAGACGATGGAGCCACTATGTTTTCGAAAAGGTAGCTCCATGTTCAGACACTGCAGAGTGTAAACACTTTTGTTTATAATGCCATGTTCCCCTCACATTCCGCAAACAATCAGAAGTGCGGACAAGTCATAAACACCTCTACAAATAGATCTGATTTACAGTCTTACAATTGCATGCTTTGATCAAACCTCAGGAATGTGTGTAATCATGTCATTCTTTGTATTGTGTACTTTTGTAACATACTTGTAAAATAGAGAATGGTATGCAGACAGCTTGTTTATGAGACTCCGACTGTGGGAACAGATCAGACTCTGTCACTTCTAAAGCAAAGATCAGTCTTGCTTAAAGCCTTCCTTTTTTTTGGGGGGGGGGGGGCATTCAGAAGTATTGTTTCCATGCGGTTTGTCTTCGATGTTATTTGTTCTTGTGACATTAAAAAAGATATCACGTACATTGTACATATCAAGTAATATCAGCAACATTACTGTTTTGAGGAAATGGCATCATTCTGTGTATGTAGCCTATTTCTAATGTCAGGATCAAACATGAAATATCTTGCTTACAAATCACGATGTTGTTAAAATTGTTTTAAAAAACTGAAAGAAATTCGTACACTTTTGGTCATGCACACTGTAGCATAATACTGTACATTGCAAATTCCCTTTGGACTGATATTGGGTATAAAACACCTATGACTGATTTTTCTCTGACAATACAGTAGAGACTGCAAACAAACCTTGTGCTCGAGATCAAAACACAAAGAGCTTGCCCCTTTACCTTATACAGTGCTTGTGTATTTTCTTTCTTACTGTGAATCCCTGGTGGCCACAGCTTGGCAAAATATGAGCAATATTTCCCACGAAGGTCAGAGGAGGGCTGATAAAACATCTTTTACAGGGAATATGACCTTCCTTTTCGTGAAACATAAACAGACATGACACACTGGTGTATACAAACACACACCCCAGTTTGACATATCACGCAAAGATTGGTCTATGATAACAGTGTGCATCTACCAATACAATAAAAATGTATGCATGTCTGGGGCTTTTGAGATTATGCTGATACAGTGCCAAACAGCCTGTCTGTCTGTCTGTTGTCATTTTTTTCACACACACACACACATACACTTTGCTGCTCAATAATTCTTGAATAACTGGGAGCGTGAACAATATTTTATAACCACTGTGTTTACATTGTCTTTGGATATATCTCAGTCATTTCAAAACTCATTTTCATCAAAACTTTCAATTCCTCTTAGATCTGTACATGCTCTTTAATATTTCGTATCAATATTTTCTAATTATCTCACAAAAAAATTAAAATCTGAATTCCCATCTCATCCAAAACTATACTATCCTTTTAATGCGTCCACATACAACTTGTAAGTTTGCTTTTTAATCTATGGCTGACTATTCTCAACTACAGTGTAGGGATGGTCATCACGGTATAGCGCCGTTACAGTACTTTACCTTAAAACTGAGAAGTTCATTCTCTGTGAATCCGTCACTGTGAATGATTTTCATCTGCTTCACTAAGGTGCTCTTTCCACTTTCACCAGCACCTGGAAGAAGAAGATAAAGAAAAATTTTAAGGACAATATTTCCTCTTGTCTCTTCACAGTATTAAGTCATGTTTTTTGGAAGCCACCCTGGAAACAAACAGGAAAGATACAAGAGACGATAATTGAAGAGTATGATATGTTCATGCTCTATGATAAAGACAGATGAGAGATTTGTAATGTCATGGTTCATACCAGTTTGCTAGCAAATATACAGTGACAACATATTGACAAGATTTTTCAAATCATGCTAATGTCTGGAGGACCAGTATGCTAATGTCTGGAGGACCAGTTGATCTACATGGTGTTCATTTGTATCATATCTACACTATACTTTCACCAATGATTGCTGGTAATCATGATTACAGGAACATATCAAATTTCAACCTCTAAATTTCTTCTAGGATTTTCATACACAAATTACAGCTCTGTATAGGCCTACTAAACTCATAGCTTACATAGATATACCACATTTGTGTTTCATTAGTGTTCAAAACAGAGGATGCCATTTGACCTGAAAAGAAATTGACAAGCATCTTCAACTAAAAACATTCTGTTTCTCATGTACTGCTTCAAACTACCAAAATATAATACGAGGTAGAAGTAACTACCATTTATATAATACGAGTGCATAATTGCAGTGCGATAAGTTAATGATTGCAGCAAAATCAATTTCTTTTCCTAAGATCTCAGCAAATGCAAGGCACATACAGGCGACTTCTGTGCATTGTGTGTAATCAGTCATCCGCGCTTTCACCTCAATGGTGTCACTAGCCACATGGAATTTCCCAGGCCACTGTGACAGGTTGAGAAATGATGGGAGCCTACCTACACACAACATACAGGATATGCTCTATCGCCGATCTATTCAGACTTAACAATAAAACCAAGGTTCTTTCTTTTCCCCAGTCCATTCATAATGTGCACCTGGTCTTTACTTTGATAAGACACCACATCTTAGACCTAAAAGGAGGGCAAGTATTAAAGGAAAGAATATAACTAGAAGTGTATTGTTTTTTTTTTACTTGACAAAGACTACCTGTATTACACACAATGTATTGAAATTTCTTTAAAATTACACACATCCTGATTGCAAGATAAATACTGTACGAGTACAACACAATCTATACAACACAGGAGTTTTTGAAAACATTCTTGTTCGCAGAAAATCAAGTGAAAGGTGATGACATTTCTTCCAAAATCCCTGATGCAGCACTTGGTAGCATACACATGATTGCAATACATAGCTGTACTTTCTTACAAGCATGTATAACACAGAAAACATCCTTGCTCTTTGAATAGCAAGTACAGCATACAAAATAGTTCATAATATCAAAGAAATTGTTAGATAAAAGGGCTTTTACCATCTTTTGCAGATATTTGCTTAACACTGGTTAATGCCACTTTCTTCCCCACATGTCATACAAATGTACATAACGCTACATTATGACAGCTTCTTGCATAGACTACAGTCAAGTATTAATATTTCATGAACCTGCTAGTTTGTGCGTACTTTTAAGATGATGGAGGCTGTGCGTGAAAAGCTAAAAAGCTTTATAAAATGGGTCCAAGAATGTAGCCAATAGGAAGCGCTGAAATGAGTCATGTGTGCTTTGGTTATTCTAGTCCCATCGCACTGCATGTTAAATCCTATTGCCGATCGTCTGTGCGCGCGGCGGCTCCTTTGAATTGCATGCATACAGTACGCGCTGTCAATCCTGTAAACAACTTCTAGTTCGGGCTGCCGGCCGGCCGGCCTCTTCCCTTGTGCATGACATGTGTGGCGTACTTATACTCTTATACGTACACTTTGTACAGTACTGTAGACCAAGCATTGTGGGACGGACGCGTACATGGAGTCACTTTGAAGGGCAAATCCAACGAGTTAGCAGGTTAATTCTCACACCGTTTTCAGATTATGTTGTCTAGTAGGCCTATATGAGGAGTCTATATCAAGTCTTTAAGGTAAAGGGTGCATATTCTATGTAAAATAAGTAAGTTTTCATGCGGGAACTGAAGTGTCCGGAAACCCAACCCCCCATCATACTTATACTGTATGTGCGGGATTTCCGAGTGCGACGTGCGTAAATGTTTGGGACGAACATCTTCGGACGTCGACCCACAAAGGTACGTGAAAAACGCTGAAAAATGCTGTTAGTTTTCGAATTTTCGACCCATTTTATAAAACAAATGATGCACAGGATTATTTCGTGGCGTTAGTGGAGGCGTAGCTCACTCTCGGGTATTTACAATGTAGTGCAACATGCACTCATACGCCTCCATTAACGCACTCTATCCTGTGCATCATTTGTATAATAACATGTGACAAGTGTACTCTTCATGCACATCTGAAATTGTGTGCACCAGACAATTAAAAAAGGAACAGAACAGCATTTTTTTTCTTGTTTGTACAGTACAGCTTTTTCAAACAAAATCTCTATTCATGAGATTTTACCCAAAAGGGAATCACAGCTATCCTGAACAGTGATGATGAGAATAGATTCTACAATATTGGCAAAATTAAAATTTCTGTGCAATGATAATATTCCATCTCTTTATCTTGTTCCATTTACACTCTGTCCTATATATTTTCCTACTATCTGGTTCCAAGGGGTTTTTTTTTCCAGAGTAAACTTACCATATTATATAACATGGATTAATGAAACCGAGCCTAGACTATAATCATGATTATTTCATTAAGTTTAGAAACTTACCCAAGAGAAGAATCTTCACAATATTCTCCTCCTGCCTAGCCATTGCAACCAAGTTGCGGTCGATCTCTTCGCTGCGCTGCCGCGCACGCTTCTGCTCCTGGTCGATGCTCACGCACGTTCCCATGGTTCATGATGGGAAGATGAGATAACTTGCAAGATGGTGTGCTGGTCTCGACTTGATCTGAAATCAACGATAAAGATGTCATAAAAATGTTAATAAATGCCAGCTTGGATTTTAAGCCAATTCTCATTGAATTTGATTTGACAGATTCTACACCGGCACCTACGGTATGCCTTAAGGCATGAATATTGAATTATAAGTAACCAAAATCTGCTCACTGGTTACGTTACGTTAACACATGTTCCAAGCGGCCAAGGCAGCCCCATCTGTTTGGCAGAAATGTAGCGTGCCATGGGCAGGTGGGTTAAATTCTCTTTTCCCCTCCCCCCCCCCCCCCCCCATCCGTATTCTAGTCTTGTTCGTTCCAGTCCTTGCTCCATCCAGTGAACATGTAGCCATCAGATGCCGATTCTCACAGCATCGTAGTTAGGCTAGAATATGCATAATTCATATATTCCTGACGCGTCCCGATACAAACCACCTCCCAGTTTTGTTACGGCCCGTTTGAAGTTTGTCCATCCTGTCCCCCCAAACAGCCCATCCCCATTGTCTCATGTCCATCCCGTTTTGTCCTCATCAAGTCAGTTGCCTGAAACAGCACCACTGGCATTGCTGACTAATGCTTAGACAGAAAGATCCGTCTGTCCGGAGGACTGTTAAAATTATATTTTGCCATTAACGCTGTCCTCCGTAGACAGACGGAAGGTACCAGTACCCATTGCTGTGTGGATGTTCTTAACCACTGTCTCTATGGAAAATTGGGTGAGGTACCTCACCCTTCTCGATTGCGTCTAATTCACGGCCCTAGGTCGGCAAATTTAAGCTTGTATGGTGAAATTAGCTTTTTAAGAATACGTTACACTCACCAGATTAATGAATAATCCAACATTTTAGGAGAATTTTCAACGTAAAACACAGCCTGTCGCGTCGTCACATTCAAACTGCAGAAACATACACTATGAATCTATTAGCCAATCACATGCGAGGTAGCTTCTACGTGTTTGTTTTACTAAAACACGTACCTCGCATGTGATTGGCTTACAGATTCAAAATGGCGACTTACTCCTCACGAACAGCGATGTTGCGATATCGATAAAATTTCTGCGTTATAATCGAGGTTATGTGAGTATTTCGATTGCACAATGTGAGAAATTTATCCCAAATATTGCTGCATAATGTGTCATGTCATGTCAAACTTGTTTGAATGTAAAAAAAGCTGTCTGAAATTTGGTTTATCGTAACGTTTGATCTGTGCGCGACTGCTCCACACAGGAGCCGCAATCATTGACTTCGGTCTGTATACGGAGGGGATCCGTGAAGCCAGACGCAGTCTCCGCGGAACATTCCCCGACGGACAGATACAGACCGATCTTTCGGTCAAACTAATGCTGTGCCATAGCCACCAGGAACATGGTGTAAACGTAGTCATATTCACGGGACACTGCCATAGCAATTGTCATAGCAATTATATCACTCACGGTATGATGTCACCCATACTCCACTCTCTCACTCTCAGCCACAGGTTTAGACGGAAAGATATGTCTGTCCGGAGGAGTCTTTTATTTTTATTGACGTTATCTCTCTCTGAGGGGATTTGTGAAGCCAGACACACT
The DNA here is from genome assembly GCF_040938485.1 of Diadema antillarum. Classification (NCBI taxonomy): domain Eukaryota; kingdom Metazoa; phylum Echinodermata; class Echinoidea; order Diadematoida; family Diadematidae; genus Diadema; species Diadema antillarum. The sequence goes on along the minus strand of NW_027272601.1, from coordinate 292,288 downwards.
ACAACAGTCTCCGCGGAACATATCCCTGACGGCCAGATACAGACCGATCTTTCGGTTAACAACAATCAACAGGTTGTGAAACGTTAGTAGTAGTACATTTAAGCTGCTTAATTTCCCTTCTACTTCTAACACTAGTAATTTAACAGTTAGTTGTGGCCAATGAGCAAAAATTCTGAATTCTGTAGTGAAGACTTAGAACCTGAATAATTTACACATAAGCATAGGTGGTAGTCATACGCCATTCAAATATCACCCAAACAATGGAAAGTCTATCTATCAGTATCACAGAACACACCGTGTTAGGAATCTAAATTACACCACACACACACGGGCAAAACCACGGCGTGGGATCAGCGGGAATTAAATTGCTCGCTAGGCTTACCATCACCACTTGCACTGGCACTGGACGAGTTCGTATTGTAAGCCCACTCTCGATCTCAGACACGGCACTAATAATGAACAGCTGAAGTCAGATGAACGAGACGATGAACTGCCACAGCGGAGGTTTGTAAATTCGGTATTCTGTAATTTCTTTTCTCTCTGCTCTTCCGGTGTTGTCCCGTCAAAACACGGCTCGCTTCTAATAAGCGTGTCACGCACGACAACACCACCACCAAGGGCATACAAGGCACAACAAATGAGCTGGTGGTGTAGGTCGTTTTATTGGAAGGGGACAATTTTACCCCCACCGAGCACAACACCAACGCGTTGCAACGGTTTCGTTGCCCATGCGTGTACCAGACAATGGCCTAAACGTCAACATCAACATACTAGGACAACCAGGGAGGTGAACACCTCCCTGGTACAACGTACACACGCCACCACACGTACACACAATTTACACACACACATACACAATACACATTCAGCTCAATGCCACGAACTCACACACGTCGTGTCCATCCGTAGCGCGCGCAAAGTACCTGTAGCGCTACATCTTTATCAACGTTGAGTAAAATAACTTTCAAGCCGCGGATGCCGGTGTTTACAAAGTTGTTGATCGCCTATTTACCTGTCTCTTTACAGGTTGGTCAAAAGCAGAGTATAGAAGCTAGGTTCTAGATACTCTTTGGTCAAAAGCATTCCTCCGTTCCTGAAAAGGGGGGGGGGGGGGGGGGGGGGGTGAAAGAGATCACGAGTCCATCTCCGGGGTCATCTCCTAATCGACGTGCGTGTATGTTACCGGTACCAATAAAAATGTAATGACTAAAAAGTTACCATGACAGCAGCCAGCAAACGAGTTATCACCTGTAGAGGAATATCTTAGCATTATATTTTCGGCTGAGGAAGCATCATTTTGATAAGAGCATAGTTTTAAAATTCCAAAATACTCGTATCTTATTACGTGGTCACAAAAACTGATTTAGACAATAAGGGAACATAACCTTTTTATTCATAATAATTCAATTTTATGAACAAGTAAGGTCTATACTACATATTGAGTGGGTAAAGTTCCTAGATCAAAGCCAATTACTCAGTGTACGTCCTACTTGCTCTGAAATGCAAAACACCCATGAATTTCCAGTCCCGCAGTACCCCCCCCCCCCCCCCCCAAAAAAACCTCTGAAATCATCTCATTTTCATATCACAAAGTCTTGCAGTAAACCAGCAGAATTAAAACGTAATTCACCTATAGGATATTTTGCAAATTCTTGTGTGCTTTTTTTTTTCACGAAGACTCTCAATGCTATCACCAATTTCTTCCCATGAACTCAGAAATTATTGAGATCTTGACAATGGATGTTTCACCATCCTTGTTTCCCCCCGGTGATTATCAAACGTATGGCCTAGATATACACTATGTAATGGCGGAAGGGGCGCCTTTACAAAAATTTTTCTTTTTATTTCTTTTGTTCTAACAAAAAATAAAAGGGGCGGTGCCGCATTTATAACAAATATGCTGAGTATATACTAGATTTGTCAAGTGTCATCCATGAAAATTGTTCTGTCCGATGCGAATGTGCGACATTGCATGAAGGAGACGTACTTGCGACTTTCAATATCGTTTATAGAACTGTGTATATAATAGTTTTACGATTCTTTGGTTCTGTTTCTGATGCTCAGTTCATCTGGTAGGCGTATGTAAACTATGGAATTAATGACATTGCTAAATGAACTGGAAAGACGCTAAATAATGACACTGAACAGGGACCTATTCCACTTGACTAAAGTTCTCATTCAACTGATCATCGTTTAGGAGCAATTTTGTAATCAATCAGCCATCAGCCACTAAGCCATTTGGGAACAAAACAATTTTATGCACACCTTGCCACATTATAGGCATATAGGATGTAGTTCTATGATGCCGACCTTGAATGTCTATTAGGCCTATAAATGCACCTTTCCCGACTCTTGACTTGAATCTGTCCCAACTTCGGGTTCTGATCGTTTTGCTCGGTGATAGTTACTATGTTAGTGAGACAGGGCCCAAGTCTATAAATATTTCAAGGATGTATATAGTCACATATACAGTCCTTGGTTTTGTTAAAAAAAAGGTCATATTTCCGCACTAAAAACTATATTATGTTTATACTTATCGCCCAGTCGAACTATCTGCTGACTTAAACGGCATCCGAATTCAATCAATTACATTTGTTATTTAGATTCAAATTTCAATAGATTGATCGCCACGTTCTGTAATCCCACGTTTGTAATATTTTATGCATCCAATCATGCATTATTTCGTTATAGCCTATCTGATGTATTTTCCTTGAGATATGTTGAAGTGAAATGAAGTGAAAACAGTGCCAGCAGTGGACTCAATTTGCGAAAGCAGTTATAAGCCTGTAGGAAAATGGCTATATATTTCAGATTTTACACACGTGCAGCATATTTCATACAGAGGGGGTAAGTAAATGTGAAATATACAATAAAGTAAGAGAATTCACCAAGATCGAGTTAGTAATTGACGGATCAAACTTGTGAATCCTAACTTTATCAGCCTGCGGGACTGAGGGGGATGGTTCACCTTCTTATATGGTGCTTAAGTCAGGATGTGTGATGTGTGATGCAGAAATAGGCATCCGCTTGTTTTTCTTCTCTCAGTCACTTAAAAAAGTTCAAAAAGAAAAGAAAAAAAAAAAACTTGCCAGATGAATCTAGCTCGGAAGAAACCAACTAAAACAAATTAGCTCATCAGCTGATGGGGATCAATGCTGAAATAACCTCCCCTCCCCCTTTCACTTTGATTGTTTGGGGTTTATTGTATTTTGTTTTGTTTTGTTTTGTTTTAGTTTTAGTTTAGTTTTATTTTTGTTGGTTTTATTGTGGTGATGATGCTGTTGTTGATGTTGTTTTGTTGTTGCTGCTGCTGTGCGGATTTTTTTTTTTTATTTTGTACTTTATTTCATTCATTTATATATCATCTATATATATATATTTTTTTAATGTCCTTTGCAGTTCAGGCGTGAGGTGCGATGAATGTGCTTGCTTGCCAGTTTCTGTTTACCACTGATGACGCAAAGAAAGCACTATGGCCCTGGGCCCTGTTTCATAAAGCTGTTCGTAAAGTTACGAAAGACTTACGAGCGACTGGTGATCAGTTCTGATGTGCTATACTTATCAGAATTTCCATAATTCAGCACAAGAACTGATCACCAGTTGCTCGTAAGTTGTTCGTAACTTTACGAGCAGCTTTATGAAACACCCCCCTGAGCTGGGCAGCCCTGGCTGGCTGGCTGGTGTGTAGCTCGCGCGCTGGACGCACACTACACAGACTCTTTGGTCAACTCCCATGGCCCAAAAAGGCATTCTGTGAGTGCGCATCGGAAAGCAGCATCGGAAGTAGCGGTGGATTCAAATGATTCTGTGATTGACTCCTGGGGATTGACGAACAAGTATATTTTGTCAATTCTTCTCTCAAGATTTCTGTAAGACAATGTGTACCATGCCGAATGACTGTAATTTATCCCCAGTAGGCCTCTAAACTACGTCTCTCTGAGGTTGAAACGAAGTTGCAGCACAGTGTCGTGATCAACTCTAAAAGAAGCACATCAAATTACACGCATGGGACTAAATCAGAGACAGACCCAGTTCAAATGCAGATATTGCTTGGAGTATCATGGACTGAAACGTAAGTGCTTTCCATCCATGATAGACAACTCTGACCGAGCTAGGTAGAGCACGTTTACTTATTTAATGATGGTGGGCAGATTTCATATCAAAAGAGCTTTGTTAGGAGATGTAGAACTAGTAAGTATTGTCATTAAAGTCATCTTTTGTAAATTACAGCAGAAAACACCACTCACAAAAAGCTCTATTCACTAGGTGTATTCTATTCAAGAATAAGATATTCACTTTGTGTGGAACTTCGATGCATGATTCAAGTAAGGGGAAGGCTTCCATATGTTAGCCCCTACCAAATTCACTGTATCAGTCCACCTTTTACAATTTGATTTGTGTCAATTGAACACATGATTTTTGTGTTAAAATGTCCTCGAAAAAAATAAAAATAAAAAAGTGAGGTCACGTCAAAGATCATTTTTGGCCACATGATCCCACAGCACACCCGGCCCCAGCCCGGTACAATTGCAATTAATAGGGTGTCTGGAGCATTTTTGTAACTTTTGAAATTCTGTGAGAAACGAATTGTGAATTATTTCATATGAAAGAGACTTACATCATTAAGACATATTTCAAATTTCATGGCGAAATGATGTTTCTATCTTGAGAAATTTAACTTTGAAATCACAGCAATATCACCCCCTTTTTTTACGAGCACGCATGAAAATGTGACCCAAATCATGTTTGCAAACAACGCCGAAAAGCTGCATTCGCGTGTGGATCTCCAGCGATCAGATAATGAGCGTACAGCGGTTAGAAAATACGCGTAACAAGCGCAGAAGCCACTCCCCCTATGTCTTGTGGCACATACCCTGCCTCAGGCGCGCCGAAAGCAGTTTTGGATTGGGGGGGCAAACATTGGAGGGGGCTCAAGATTAGACCATGCATATGTTACACAATATACACATACACACACACACACACACGCACACACATCTATTATATATATATATATATATATATATATATATATATATATATATATATATATATATACATATATATGTGTGTGTGTGTGTGTGTGTGTGTGTGTGTGTGTGTGTGTAAAGTGGCGTACGGTGGGTCGAAACATGGGGGGAACCATAAAGTAATTTTGACGGTCTGTATGCTTGTGCGTGTGTGCGTGAGCAATAACGGGACTACAATACATTACGGAATGTGATACATTCAACAACGCAGTCATTGAGGAACATTGCAAGTTTTCCTTACATAGATTATGGAATGACGGTGTGAAACGATCGACAAATTATATACTGTCAGCAACATAAGGTGAATGGCGTAACAATAAAATGCGAGCGAGCGAAGCGAGCGAGCTTGAAAATTTTGATATTCTACAGTTCCAAAACTGGAGTTTTAATTGTAGCTATATATTTCGCTTTGGAAATAAATGGGGGCGCATCGGGCGCAGTTCTGCTGGCAATTATTGGCAGCAACATAAGGAGAATGGCATAACGATTCAATGCGAGCGAGCTTGAAAATTTTGACATTCTAGAGTCCAACAACTGCCGTCGTAGCTATGTTTTTCGCTTTAGAAATTAAGGGGGAGGCGCACCGGGCTCAACTCTGCTGGATGCGAGCGAGCGAAGCGAGCGAGCTTGAAAATTTTGACATTTTACAGTCCAAAAGCTGCCGATTGTAGCCATATTTTTTCCCTTTTATTCATATATATACATATTTATTTTATTTTCTTTGTTATTCATTTGTTTTTATTATTATTTTTTTTATTTTTTTATTTTTTTATTTTTTTTTTTGGGGGGGGGCTTTTTGGGGGGGCAAAAATGCGTTTTGCCCCCCCACTTTTTGGATTGGGGGGGCGGCCGCCCCCCCTGCCCCCCCACTTCCGGCGCCTATGCCTGTGTGCGCTGCGTGCGTACGTACGTGCTCGGTATTCAGTTTACATTCGATTCACATGTACCGTATTGAGCGCCCTACAACACGTACGAACCCCGCGTATGTATGCAGGCGCAGCTAGCTAGCAGCAGCTAGGCAGCTAGCGCAGCCTAGCCCCGCCGGTAAAGTTCGGGGAGCCGAGCGGAGAGCATCGCGATTGTAGGCCAGGGGAGCCGGCATGGCGAGCATGGTTCGAAGAAATATGCAGTCGATTGTCGAGAGCAGGTGCACGCAGCTCGCGTGAAATGCACAAGCTACAACCTCTACAGCCACAGGCTTGGAATTGATGCCACATTACCACTATTCGTACATGCAAAAATGGCCAAATAAGAGTCTTCCGAAATCTTTTCCACGCCCTTTTTGTCGATCGGGTGTTCGTAATACACCGCTGCCGCTACCACCACAGTAACGTTAGCTAAGTCCTACTTCGTTCGCACTTGGCTAAGCGGACATGATTGTATTCACAACCGATTTCTCGGCTTAGTGCCAGTGACTCGAGCATTGCGAGTGCACTTTCAAAATATAAATGAACAACGATAAGATCATAACCAATCCACAAGTAAACTAATAGTAGTAGACAGAAATTTAGTAGAGTCTGGTTGTTTTGCAAGACGTACGTGATTTGTGAGCGTGACTGTATTCGATATGTACAGTACAGAGTGCATGCTATGTGATGCTTGTTGTAGGAGCTATCGCAAGCGACAGCCCAGTTTCCTGCCTCGTGATATGCACATCATACACAACACATACACACACAAACGTAGTGACACACACACAGTGGTAGCTCTCTAGCTCTGCTGGCAGCATCTGGCGCGCGCCGCATGCACACGCGATCCATCCCCACACAACCGTAGAGGCCATGTGGTTTGAGACGGCGATGCGTAATCAAATTTACATATGCATTAGCCCCTTCGCGCGAAGTTACTATGGATTCTTGCATACGAAGCCCCGCCTAAAACGTTCGCTGTGACCAAAAAATTATTGCAAGGGGTATCTTCAAGGCGATATCCCCACACCTAGGCGTGGAGCTAGCGAAAAACTAGCGGCACCATCGGATTCAGCATGTCCTCAACTACTAGTATGTCTCACGGCAATACAAATACCGAAGCAGACGCTGAGATATGGGGATAGATGTGCTTCTATCGATTTTTACATCAATTTATCGTCGGATTCATGTACCGCCGTTCTGATAGAATATGGAGAAAAACTTCCTCTTTCATATGATACCAAATTTGTTAGGATTCGTTAATGGCATGGTCTGGGGATTTGGCAATAAAGGCGAAATTTTGCTCAAAAATGCTGGGTCAAAACGGCGTAGGCGCGCGGCTCCATTGCATTCTATGGGACTTGCGTGTTATGAGATAGGGGCGCGTTTTGGTCGAGGGTTAGCAGTGCGCGATCAGACACCCTACAATTAACCCATTGAGGACGAGTCCCGAGTATACTGTAAAACGAGGAATGTTCGCGTGCATTTTAATTTCGCGAATTTCGCGAGCGCCAAGATTTGCGAAATCAAAATGCACGCGAAATTTCTTATCTACACTATACATGTATGCATTGAACGCAAGTGGCAATTCGCGAAAATTTCTTGCCACAAAAATGGCCGTCGGCTCCAATTCGCGAAAATTTCGTGCCGCGAATATATCATGTTTTACAGTACTTGGGCAGGTGTCTATGGGAAATGCGTGTTAAACGGGTTAAGATGTACAGATACAATCAATACAATCAATGATGTTATTAGAAATGCTTAAAGTATCTGTCAGTGTTATCATTAGCACTTGTAAATGTTGAATAACTTGTACTGTATGTATTGTATTTTTCTTTAAAGACACTGCAGTCTTATGTAGTCAAATCAACAGATGATTTCAGGGTGGTCCACAACTTGAAATTTGAGCATGTTGCACGCTCAGAATCTGAGAATATTGCAGAAATTGTTTGTGCGCAAAGCGCTCATCATGAGTACATAGTAAGCAATATTTCGCAGCTTATATCTCTCTTTGTGCTGCTTTCATGTTTTGCACACAAATATCCAAGTACCAGGTAACTTGATGTTTCTTATGTTTTGCATATGTTTTGCACATGTTTGAACACATTTTTTTTTTTTAGGTTGATGCAAATTCTTGAGGATGTTGCACAAGAATTTGAGCACGTTGCAGCGACATGCTGAAACCCCTCGTGGAACACCCTGTGATTTGACAAATCAAGCTTTTTTTTCTCTCTTTTGTTCTTTTTTTTTTTCTTTTTTTTAAAGGGCACAATGCATCAGGGAGAAAAGCAGAGTGGAGTATCAGGCAAGCCTAGTGGTAGCCCTAATTCCTTTGCCCAACTGGCAGCTGTGAAGGAGCAAGAATGGCGGCAGCTTCAAGACATGCACACCAAGAGCCTTGAGGTCATGCTCAAGGAAAAGGACAAGATTCTCGCTGAGCAGCAACAAAAGTTCCACGTGCTGAAAGAAGATTTCAAGTACAACCTGAAACTCCTTGCTGAGAGAGATCAGGAGCTGGAGAGGTTTGTATTTAGGATTTGGCAGCTCTTCATGCATAACTGATCCAGGTACATTCAAAGTTTCATAGAGCTTATGTCATGGTGGTGAAAAAAAAAAAAAACAAACAAAACACAACCGAGATTCCTGTAGAGCAGCTAGGCATGTACAGGATATTTAACATTTTGCAGGGTAATATATTCTTGTTTGACGTCTTCTTTTCCATTTTGTATTTTAGTTATACTTAGCTCATGGTTCTATTCAAATAAAAAACAAACAAACAAACAAGCTCTTCTAGCGTCTTTAACATCCATCTTTCACAGAAATATAAATGTACTTCTACATCAAATTCAAACAGATATTTCAAGTTCTTTGAAATTTTATTACACAAAGCATCAAATCACACTTTCTTTTGGTAATGCAGTTTAGTTTCGGTAAACATTGTGAGTGCATTTAAAAAATTAAGTAAACAGATGGCAGAGTTATCTTCTAGAGAAATATTTGTTGCCATGAATCCTACTTCTCTGTATCTTTTTCTGTGACACTGTTCAAAATGAAGTCCAATAAGAGGGGTTATGACAGTTTCTGGAATTTGTGAAACTCATCTTTTTCTTTTATATATCTTTTTCTTGTGGCACTGCTCAAAATGTTGAAAGGATCATTGAGGTTGTTTTTTAAAGATCATAGGTGTTTAAATATGACAGTTTTAGATGATTTTAAAACACTCATTTACTCCTTGTAGACTCGAGCTGACTCTGGATCAGCACCGGGCCAGGCTGCAGGAGAGGGAGGCCCAGGCCAGTGAACTCCGGATCCACATTGATGAGCTGAAGACCGGTAGACGCCAGGATGAGAGCTCTATCCAGGACCTCCAGCGACACTACCAGCAGAGGATCAGGGAGAAGCAGGCTGAGGTGGAGCAGTACAAGGCGTAAGCTTTCTCTTTTTATTTTTATTTTGTTTTTGTTTTTGTTTTGTTTTTTAGTATCTAACTTTCATTAATTCAAAATAGGTACTTGTCCTTGTCTCACTGCTATATGTTCATTTTTGGCCTATCAGTAATCTGACCAGAGTGGAAAATTCTATTTCTTTGCTATGGTAATGGTCATTTCCATGAGATTAAAACACATAAGTAAATGAAGTTAGATCCTTTGAAGCCCTTTAAATTTAAAGAGAGAGAGAGAGAGAGAGAGAGAGAGAGAGGGGAGGGGAGAGCTAGAAAAAATACAAGCAAGTCTCTACATGGTAGTTTTTAAGAGAGTAAATTCTGTCAAATTTTAGACTTGATTTTCCTCAAATATTGGTTTTCTGGTTTGTCAACTGCAAATCTTAATTTTGTGTCCAATCTTTGCTCTTCCTTAAAAAAAAAGTTTTGAAATGTGCAAAACTTCCTGAAGATAACTGAATAGCTCTAAGTCCGAAATGACAGTGAATTCACATTCTCCTCTTACATACCCACATGTGATTTGGTATGTTTTATTTCAAATTTTAGAGCTACATGTACCACCTTGCAGGTATCTGTAATTTGTCTTAAAAAAAAACTGATGCAAATTTCCAGAAAATTGTGGCATGATACAGTAGCTTGCACGGTAGGCATATTATCTGTCATTAACCATGGTTTGTAAGAGATCTTCTGAAACAAAAAAAAATATTAGATTTCATTCACCATGGAAGTAACAAGACTCATATTATTGCAAGAGCCCCAAACTGTTCATGCTTTGTAGTTTTAAGAACATTGTTAACACATGAAAAAAGTGACAGAATATTGTATTTCTTTGAGCTGAAAAATAATGCAATTTACCCATTTACAAATAGAAGTGTAATGGTTCTCTTGTAAAGTCTATGAGTTTTTTGATCTTGTAGGGACCATGTTACTCAGAATGTCTGATAAATATTTTGGGATACTGGTGCCACATTCTCATGGTTGAAAGCAAGTATTAACTGCTGTTTGATTCCTACACGGCTCATTTTTTCAGAGCCAAGGATGCAGAGCTGAGGGAGGAGAGGTCCGAGCTGGAGGCCTTCCGCAGAGACACCCAGCGGCGGATCCAGGAGGTGGAGGAGGAACTGGAGATTCAGAGGAGGGAGATGGTGGCGGGATTCGACGACGCATCCCAGAGACGGGAGAAAGAGTACAGGAGCAAGATTGATGAACTCAGTTCCACTGTCCTGGCTCATGAGATGAAGGTATGGATGAGCTGAAATTTTTGTAGTGGTTTTATCCTAGCAATTTTGCAAATCGCCTTTGAACTGTGAAAATGATGTGCACATATTAAAATGCACAAATACAAGAATGTGTGAAAATAGTATCATTTCTATAGAAAAGAAATCAAGCCATGCCATCAGTGGACTATGTAGTAACCATTCTGGGTCCAACATGCTGCGTGGGCCATACGCAGCAATGTATGTAGGACATACCAACACCCTAGTACAGAACTTCAAATGCAGAACACACTACTTGTTTCACTGAGTGAAGACATTCAATACTTGTACTGTTGCTTGTGTGATATTCTTATTTATTTCATGAAGGTGAAGTAACGATTACTTGACCCTTGCAACTATGAAATTAACAACATTCAAAAATATCTGACAAGTAACAATATGTGAAAATATCTGCATGTAAAAATTTCAGCTCATAGAGTAGTCATGAAAAATGGTTCATGATGCATTGTATGTAATGACCAATGGACACCATGAGTTAACTCTGTCACTAATATCACTCAATCAGCGAAGGGAATGGTGCAGAGAAGGTTACAGCTATATCTCTTATTAGCGAGCTTTAGATCTGTGATATGAATGCTGAGACGACGCTAATTAGGCAAAAATTGGTGTTGTGCACATGCAAGACATAGCTATTTCCATTGTCCAACCCTGGAGGCTGCATCGTTATAGCATTCATATTGCAGATCAGAAGTTTGCTGTTGTCTTCAAGGCAGGTATTTTCTATATGTGTCTACATGACAAAACGATCAAAGGGTTTTGGAGTACCCTTATTTGACTGCCATGGAAATTTGTAGGAATGCCATCCAGCACCAGATGATTTACAGCACTGGAGATACGAGTAGCTTTATGACGCAACACGCAATGTGGGGATCCTGCTATGGGATGGAAATATGTCATTACCACAAATGGCAAAGCAAGTCTATTTTGATAAGGACAATCACCTTGAATTTTCCAGAAGTTCATTGACTTCTCTAAGCTCATGGTTTTAGTTCAGTCACTCCTAAATAGGATTACCCTTCTGTCTGTTTATAAACATGATTTTTTTTTTAAGTTCAGTCAACCTCAAGAATGGGACTATGGGACCTTTTAGGGCACATATTGGTAATATGTTCATTTTGGTGTATACTACGAAGGTGATATTGCACATTTCCTCCATTCTGAATGATCGCAGGTGAAACTGCTGAGCAAGGAACTGGACCTGGTGCGAGGGGCCAGCCAGGAGACGACGGCACAGCTCAGCCAGAGTGACGCTACCCTGGATGACCTCCGGAAGAGACTGAGACAGAAGGAGTGGGAGCTGGGAGACCTGCGTGGCATGAAGGATGCCAGGTGACTTGGGCTCTCGCTCTCTGACCTTTGACATGCCCTTTGACACTTGGCCATAGCTTTTCCAGGGGCTAATGTGTTATGCTACCTGTACACCATGTTCCTGGTTGCCACGGCAGCCTCGTTTGCCCGCGACGTAGGGCACTGTGGATAGATGAGATATTCTCCCTGTTTTTCCCCTCGTGTTCCAGTCTTGTTCATTCCAGTCCTCGCTTCGGTGAACATGTAGCTCTCAGACACCGTTCTTACAGCATCTTGTCAGGCTAGACTACATAATGTTTTCCGTCACGTCCCAGTATGGACCACATCCAAGATTTGTTACGGCATATAACGTGTTGTCACGATTTGTTGTGTTCACCCCATTTTATTCCTGCCTACAAGGTTTCTTGTTAGCACCAGGACTGCCGTGGCAAATTTTTTGACAGTTTAGAAATCTAACAAGGCATCCATGGCAATCACGGCCTGTCACGTTTGCCCATCCTGTATCCCAGTGTTGTCTCACGTCAGTCCCGTTTCATCCACGGTTGGCTGAAACATGACTGTCGTGACCATTGGGAACATGGTGTGAATGTAGCATTACCATTTGATCAGGAATTCATATTTTTGTACTTTATAGTAACCTGCTTCCTTCAGTCCTGGAGATGTAGATATCAACCTTTTTTACATTTGTGTTTGACCACTTCATTGATATTTTGCAGTGCTCTTTACGAGAGAAGTGAAGTTGGTTCTTGTACTCTCATCAGGTACAGCTCGTCTACACACAGGACTGACAGCTTTAGTTCTCCTCCGAAAGACTTGGTAAAGAGGACAAAGTGCCTTGCCAAAGGGCACTACTGATGGGCTGGGAATTGAACCTCATGCATGCATAGAAGCCTGTAATCTTATCTGTGTGGTCTTTACTGCTTAGCTCCAATAGCTTCTCTCAGCCACAACAGCTGTTCTTACGCTGCAATAAAGATTTTCTGTTTGTCACTCTGTTTCTCATAATCATGATCACATCCTTATGTGCTGTATACTTTTTTCTTTTTTTTTCATTTTATTTCAGTATTATAACATTCCAACCAAACTGTTCCTTTATCCTCCATGACAGTAATAATGATGGTTGATTTATTGCTTCTCAATGCAGAATTGCCGAGCTTGAGTCCCAACTGCAGCACGCTCATCAAGCTGTAGAGAGAGCTGGAGAGGAGTTTCAAAGAAAGTCAGTATATGATTATCTGTAAATCCATCTTACTATCATCTTATTCCTGTGTAAACATTTTATCTCTCTATAAATGATAAAGTGAAAATCTGTTCTAGCAATTTTGCTGTGTCCTAATGTGAATGAGGGATATGCTTGTTAGTGCAGAGCCGGTAATTTCAACAAAGACAGGAACAGTTATTTTGTTTGTGATATGCCACAATATTTACTGCAAAATTTTCTGGTTGTGTATTTTCGGGGAACATATATTCTTTCAGTGTAAAAAAAAATTTTATGTGAGGCATTTGTACAGAGAATATTTCCCATCAGATGCTGTCTAACTATCACAGTTCAAATTTGGACTTTCAAGACTACTATTTCTACATTGCAAAAACTTATTATGTGTGTTTTAAACTATTATATGTGTGTTTTAACAAGACCAAAAACTTCAGAGCATTCCCTCCGTAGCTCTTTTATTTTGCAAGAAAATCAATAAATGTATAAATGCTGCAACAGTTCTGAAAGAGATTATCATAGGTCACAGTAGTTGATACGAATTTCACCTAGGAGTTTAAAAGGGGTAGTCAGTGTGAAATTATATGAGTATGATTTGCTATGATACTACTTTAGTTTGGTAAAATATACTGTTTGAGAGGGTGACATTGGATACAATACTTTGCTGTCCTGAACTCATTCTAAACTGTCCTGCAGAATCTGTAACCAAATATCATTATGAGAGCTAAGAAGCATGGTAGGAGTGTCATGAATTCTGGAGATTATGAGAATCCAAGTGATAGAGAAAAAATTCTACCACTGCAGGCACCAGGAGCTGGATCGCCTCGCCAGGGAGAGGGAGGCTGCTGTCGCCTCCCTGAAGGAGGCACAGGCGGAGGTGGAGCGCAAGCTTCGGGAGGAGATCCGGGGGCTTGAAGGAGACCTGGAGGCGAGGGAGGTGGAAGGGAGGAGGCTTGAATGGGAGCATCAAGATGCACTGAAGGACAAGGAGATACTGGTGGAGAAGTGAGATGGTGTAGGGGGCGTGGCATTAACCTTTGATACTGGGTGATTTTTAACCCGTTGAGGACGAATCCCGAGTATACTCGGGCAGGTGTCTGTGGGAAATGCATGTTGCAGCAAAATCAGTCCGTCCTCAACAGGTTAAGTTCGGTGCTGGTGCTATTGCCCAAACAACTGCTTAAAAGTGAGCTCAGACACCAATGGTCCGATTAACGTGACAATACCGATCAAAATTATCGATCCCCAACACTAGGTGCTGGCATCAAACCACCATGAAGTGTGTGGTAATTGCACAACGAAAAAGGGATGGCATATAGTCAAAGTCATTAATATGAGGTCAAACTCACAACACCGACTGATTTCAAGTTAGGTTTTAATGGTGGTGCAAGTGCTGAGATAGCACAAGCACTAGCACTGAACTTGAAATCACCCTCTGTGCTCTATTCATGGAATGGCATGTCCCCTGGAGTGCTCTCCTTTCCAATTGGCACAGATGTCTGGGCACTAACAGCCAATTAATAGAGATTAACTAATCCCCCTAATCCCTATTGTGTCATCATGACCTTCCTGTTGGACTGAGACATTGTTACACTTGAGTGGGCTGGCAGGCTGACTTGTTAACCTGTTTAAGACTAGTATACTCGGGCAGGTGTCTATGGGAAATGCGTGTTGCAGCAAAATCAGTTTGCCTTTAAATGGGTTAAGAGGGATTAAATGAATGCTGATGAAAACGCATGGCAAGGTATAGCCAAGTGCCTTGGCACATGAAGGTTGCATGCCTTATGATAAACATGGTCATTAATTATTTGTTCAAAATACAAAAGGGTGAAATTAAGACTAATCTTGTGATCAGTCTTTCCTGAAAGATTGTGATATGATATTGATATTGTGCAGAACAACATTTTCACCTAAGTATTTGCTGGTTGAGACATTCAAAGAATTCTCCATGGCAAATGCTAGTATTTTGTTTTTGGTTTTTGTTTGTACTTTTGTTATTTTTTTTTTTTAACCAAAATGAAGATGCTGTCTGATATGAATTGTGTCAAGCTGATAACACATATCAAAAGACTTAAAGTGTGTGGGGGAAATTGTCATTGTTTATGAAAAGAGAAAAGTCATTTGATTTTAAAGCAAATTGTCTAAAATGACTTCTAATCATTGCACTCTACACTTTAGACTCCATGAGGAACTGAAGGAGTTGAAGGGACAGTTTGATGGTCAACTGGCCAGAATGTCCAAGGACATGGTGTCCAAAGATCTGGTCATCGAATCTGTGAGGAGTAAAGAGAGCAAGCTGAGGGCCGAGCTGGAGTCTCGGAAGGAAGACATCCAAAGGTGCTATATGATTGATCATTGTCTCTTGTTGTTGCTGTGGGTAGAATCACTTTATCTTTTCTGATATACACCAAGATTGTAACAGAAATATTATAGGGTTGTTAGCACATCATATGAATGTAACTTTAATCACCATCATTTTCATTGAGAATTAACACGTCATATGAATGTAACTTTAATCACCATCATTTTCATTCAGGATTAAACTTAAACAATGTACAAAATCTCAAGGGTTGTTAATGCATTATATGCATGTTGCTTTATTCACCAAAATTTTCATTTTGGACAGATTAGCAGTAGTCTACTACTTCTATTATTGGTCTTTCACTAAGCTATGTAGTAAAATTAGAATGAATATATGAAATGATTGACACAGTCTGCAAGAATCTTCAGCTTATTGAAGGAGGCAGACTTAAGCAGAAGAAGAAGAAGACATGGAAAATAAACCAACAAAAAATTGAAGATGTGTTGGAAGTCTGGCTTGATGTGGTACATGCTAAAAAATTCTGTTTGGTTCCAGTGAGCTCATGAATTTGTTATTGGTCATTGTTAAAAAAAGATAAATAGTTTAAAAATTCAATATCATCAAAAGTTTGGCACCTCTGTCTATGCATCATTTCATCTTGAAAAAAAAAAAGAAACATGTAATATCTTAACTGTTTGTGAAGAAATCCTAATGACACAGTTTTGTTTATTTGTTTGTTTGTTTGTTGGGTTTTTTCAGTTGGTATATGACATGTCACAATGTTTCACCAAGGAAGTCCTTCTTTCCTTTTCATCTCCTCTAACCACAGGTACAAGCAGGAACTGGTCCATGCGGCGGAGAAGGAGCAGAGCCTGGAGCGGTCCAAGGCCCAGCTGGAGCTGGACTGGCAGCGGAGGTACGAGGATGCGGAGAGGAACCAGTACTCCAAGTCGGAGGACCTCATCGCCCGACTCACCAAGTCCAGGGACGACGTAAGGCAATTTAGTCAGCCCCACAGGGACTTCTTGGGTAGAGGTTCTCTGAAGTTAGAGGCTGGTGTCTGTCCTTCATAGGGGGTTATGAAGCACTTTTAGCCCATGGATATATTTCTCTCTTCAGGCAAATTTGGCAGATTCTACACTCCCATGTTCATATTTTGAAGGCAGGAAGGTCTCATGTTGTGATTATCAACCCGTTGAAGACTAGTTCCGAGTGTAGTCGGTCAGGTGTCTATGGGAAATGCGTGTTGTAGCAAAATCAGCCCATCCTCATTGTGTTAAAGCATTATATTTGTCTCTTGTGCTTCAATTCTTTTATATGTAAGCAAGTTTACACTATCACATATAGTTTTTATATAACAACTTACATAGATCGTTTTGATTAATTGCTGTGATCAGTATCAAAATATGCATCTTTCATTCTCTTCTTCAGTCGTACTTGTAGTCAGTATTTTTTTTTTCTTTTTTGATCCAGCTGGTGTGTACTCGAGCCAACTTATGTCATGCGTTTGTGACAACATGTGTGAGGTGTACATGTGTCTTTCCCTGCATGATGGTAATGTGTTGAGCTAGGTCTTCTATCTTTAATTAACCCCCTCACCCCCATACACATTCTGCCCAACTGCAGGCTGTGGCACTGAACAAGGAGCTTGAGAGAGAGCTGCAGCAGAGGGACGACCTGAACCGAGTCTTGGCCCGAGACAGAGACCAGGCAGTGGCCACTCTGAGGAAGCACAAGCTGCAGATTGACCGGGACATTATACCAGTTAGTTCAGTAGTCCCCCCCCCCCTTCCCCCCCCCCAAAAAAAAAAAAAAAAAATGAAAATTCCATCAACCCTGCATTATTGACATTTGACTTATCGTAATAATCATATTTACACATGCCTTAATCAGATCATTCACATGTTATTGTTTGAGGGGAAGAATGACATTACATGATCTGTACAGTAGATGCAAGGGTTAATTGGAGTCTAGCTCTTCAATTCCCCAAATGTTTCCTCAAGAAGAAAAAGGATGATCATAGATCCTTCTTCTCAAGTGGAAATGTTCTATGACACTATTGGAGCATTAGGTTGCCGCATTGAGTCAAGTATATGCTTCAATGCACATATTTGCTGACGGGCAATCCTTTTCTAGCAGGCCTGTGCTATTTGGGGTTTTGGAATGTATTGGTGTGGGCAGAGAATGAAGAACGATTTAAATTGAGCCCCCCCTTCTCTCCCCATGCTGCTGGATTTTTAATGCAGCACACCATCTATAGAATTGACACCTTCCAGGTTCTTCCTGGAACCAGTATTTTAATTCAAAGTATTTTTTCTTTGAAAATGTGATCCTATTTACTTTTTCCTGCTGCCTATATTTCCATTCAGAGCAGGGACACAGGCCCCGAAGATCCAGCTCTGGCGTCGGATCAGATCCAGGCCCTGCAGGCCCAGAACGAGTCCCTAATTGCCGTCATCCGCGACATGAAGCGGGAGATGGACGAGCTCGCTGGCCAAGCCGACGGAGGGACTACGAGGGTGAGAAAAGACGGGGAGGGGCCCAGAGGGTCAGAGGGTCAACCTGGAGAACATCTCTCAGACAAGGACAAGCTACCTTTTACAGAAGGTATGGTGGAGAAAAAAAAAATTTAGTCTTCTCTCTCTCTGAGACCAAAGAAGAATAGAAACTTTGTTTGTTCATTTACTTGAAATGCATGTTAATGATCTAACTTGATCATGTACTGTGTGCATTCTTCTTTTTTTTCTGACAGAATATGTGAAATCTATGGAAGGCATGGTGGAGAAAAAAAAATGTGATCTTCTCTCACTGAAATCAAAGATGTGTAAAGAACAATTTCTGTTATGCAGTCTCTGAGTAATAACTTGCCTGTTTGTTGATCTGTGTCTATGGGAAATGCGTGTTGTAGCAAAATCAGCCCATCCTCAACGTGTTGACCCAAATTGCTTGCTAACTCTCTATGTACCACATTCACACATCCGACTCAGTCGACGGCGTGCCAACTTCACATATTCTGCTCAAACACACAAACCCGCCCAAACCGATCGATAAATCGCCAAATGCCACAGTACAACGAAAACTTTTCTCGCGCTTCCGTTCGTCCACATATAACTTGCATTTTTATATATAGTTACTATCAAGCGGTGTTCCCTAACAGATTTGCATGTCGTCGGCTGCCCGTGCATTGGCCGCTAACGCAATACAAATTGTATTGCGTTAGCGGCCAATGCACGGGCACCCGACGATGTGAATTCCAAGTTTCCCTCATTGTTTTGTGTGCAAAATTTATGCCTTTACAGTAATGTACCTATGTACTATTCACTTCAAAGAAAAACAATCATCGTTTTGTCATACTATTTTCATCAAAGCATAGCTTCTCCTACATGTCAAGCTTAATAGAAATGTATAGAAGTTGCATAGATTTGAAAAACAGAATGTTTTCTCAAAGCATGACTACGTTGGTATCTCAGAATAATGTGGCACACAGGGGGTTTCCACCATGGCACATTAAGAGTTTTTGATATTATTTAATCATGTACTGTGTGCATTCCTCACTTGTTTTGTTGTTGTTGTTTTATTTTGTTTTTTTTACACTTGGCAGAATATGTCAAATCTTTGGAAAAAGAATGCAGAGAGCTGAAGGTGGAGAAAAGGAGACTGGAAGAGAGGTTAGCCATGCTGGCTCAATCCATGCAAGATGGAGGGGTGTGGTCAGCCACTCGCCATGGAGGGACTGCCATAAACCTGAGTGAGAATGATGCCATCAAGAGCCACATACAGTCACTCAATGATACAATAGGTGAGCTAATTTTTCATTATTCAGTTATTTTCATACGTGTTTGTTTTTTCTGTTTAAAAAAAAGTACAGAAAACAAGCCACGGTCACACTGTCGAAAGATGGAGAAGTTTAAAATCGTGAAATCTTCGCGATCTTTTGTCATCTGTTCACACTAGCAGCCAAACGTCTCGATTTTTTGATCAAGAAGTTTGGATCACTAGTGCTCATTTTCAAGAAAGAAGAAAGAGCTATGCAGTCTGATGGCGAGTGATTGTGTCTCATTAGAAACAATGCACACCTATACATCACAATGGCCACACATATCGCAGGCACCGCCTGAAAACAGGTGATGGACTGGTCACATGACAAACTTCACACAGTTTTGGTTTCTAGCATTCACACTGGCAGAAGATGGAAAAAATTGGTGGGGATGGCAGAAATATCCCTAACTAGAGTGGGAAGTTTCGTGAGTAGTTTTACGGAAGTCTGCTGGAAGTTTGTGATCACAGTGGCAAAACTTTGAGATCTTAAAGATCGTGCTCTTTTGCCAGTGTGAATGCGGCTATAGTTGAAGCTTCCGCTCTCATGGTCATGAGGACACAATTTACTATAATGGTAAATGAAAACTGAATTCTTTCTTTCAGTTCATCAATTGCATGGCATGCTCTATGATTGCTTCATGATTTGTTGATATCCTAGGAGCCCTTCGGGCAGACAAGGTGACTAGTGCTGCTGAGTTGAGGAAGTGCCAGGCTAGACTGTCTCACCTGGAGGTGGAATTGACTCAGAAGCAGCATCAGGTGAATGGAGTTTTACTGTTCTTTTTTACACTTTGAGACAGAGATGAAAGAAGAGCATACCAAGAAAGGTTGTGTTTGTTTTAACCAGGAGAGTCTTCCCTGTGGGCCTTGCACTATATCAATGCCACACTAGTTTTTGGCAGAAATTTTGTTACAAAAGCTGCAAAGATGTATAAAGCTGCCATGAATATAATGAGAACAATTACTCCAGTTGGCTAGTTTGTATGTTTGTTTCATTTGTCAAGTTGTGTTAGGTATTGTTGTGCTTTGCGTGCAATGGTAGTTTATCCATACAGTTTCTGTCTGGCCTGGGATTAGATATAGTTTATTGATTATTGATTAACAAACATATAAAGTGGCTTTTCTTGAATGATTATCTCAATGTTTTGAAATGATGAAAAGCCCAAAAAGTGTGCAACATAGAGACAGAGTTGATGCTGTGTGATGCATATTTGTCCCCGCCGAACGAGTTCGAGCAGGGGACTATGAAACGGGCTCCGTACGTGTGTGTGTCTGTGTGTCCGTGTGTCCGTGTGTCCGTGTGTCCGTCTGTCCGTGCGTCCGTGTGTGATCAAAATGTTCAAAATGCTACTCCTTCGCCATTTCTAACCCGATTTTGATTCTGTTTGCTTTATATGATAGCACTACATGGGAGCTTTGAAACTTCTATACGGAATTTCAGTTGTGACCTTTGACCTTGACCTTTGACCTATATTGTACATTTTGCTTCAAAATGCTACTCCTTCGCCATTTCTAACCCGATTTTGATTCCGTTTGCTTTATATGATGGCACTAGGTGAGGGCTTCAAAACTTCTACACAGAATTTTGACCTTTGACTTCTTTGACCTTTGACCTTGATTTTTGACCTATATTGTACTCAAAATGTTCAAAATGCTACTCCTTCGCCATTTCTAACCCGATTTTGATTCTGTTTGCTTTATATGATAGCACTACATGGGAGCTTTGAAACTTCTATACAGAATTTCAGTTGTGACCTTTGACCTTGACCTTTGACCTATATTGTACATTTTGCTTCAAAATGCTACTCCTTCGCCATTTCTAACCCAATTTTGATTCCGTTTGCTTTATATGATGGCACTAGGTGAGGGCTTCAAAACTTCTACACAGACTTTTGACCTTTGACTTCTTTGACCTTTGACCTTGATTTTTGACCTATATTGTACATTGCCTACAAAATGCTACTCCTTCGCCATTTCTAACCCGATTTTGATTCCGTTTGCTTTATGTGATGGCACTAGGTGAGGGCTTCAAAACTTCTTCACAGAATTTTGACCTTTGACTTCTTTGACCTTTGACCTTGATTTTTTACCTATATTGTACATTTTGCTACAAAATGCTACTCCTTCGCCATTTGTAACCCGATTTTGATTCCGTTTGCTTTAAGTGATGGCACTAGGTGAGGGCTTCAAAACTTCTACACAGAATTTTGACCTTTGACTTCTTTGACCTTTGACCTTGATTTTTGACCTGTATTGTACATTTTGCTACCAAATGCTACTCCTTCGCCATTTCTAACCCGATTTCGATTCCGTTTGCTTTATGTGATGGCACTAGGTGAGGGCTTCAAAACTTCTACACAGATTTTTGACCTTTGACTTCTTTGACCTTTGACCTTGATTTTTTTACCTATATTGTACATTGGCTACAAAATGCTACTCCTTCGCCATTTCTAACCCGATTTCGATTCCGTTTGCTTTATGTGATGGCACTAGGTGAGGGCTTCCAAACTTTTACATAGAATTTTGACCCTTGACTTCTTTCACCTTTGACCTTGATCTTTTTACCTATATTGTACATTTTGCTACTAAATGCTACTTCCGGCGGGGACATATTTTACGCACCGCGTAATTTCTACTTTTCCTTGTTCATTTTTTTACTCTACCCCACGTTTTCTTCATTTTTTTTTTCCATTTCATTTCATTCTATTTCATTTTCACATATCTGATAAAATCATGTATGAAGAATGCAAGAACATTATGTGAAACATAGAATCAGTACAGGAGAAAAAAATAGAAACATGTTTTGACACAACGGCATGAAAACAATCATTTCAGTAGACCATTAGTTTTTCTAAGGCTGATCCCAAGATCTACAGCAAAAGATAAAATTACATTAACACAACACAAAAACTAGACAAGTGGAAAGCACCAAAAATAAACTCAGAAAGGCAAAATCAGATCTTGAAAACAAGGCATGGCAACTGTATTTTCTCTCGAATTCAGCCCTCAGAGAAACAGATGGAGATAGACCAGCTCCGGTACGAGCTGTCCACCCAGGCCAGACGCCACGCCGCCGAGGCCTCCAGCCTGGCCCAGCGGATCGGTCAGCTAGAGCTGCAGCTGGCCGAGGCCAGGAGAGAGGCTGACGAGTACCACGTGGGGACACTGCAGACCAACCTGGAGGCAACTGCGCTGGGGAAGCAGGTGAGCGGTGCTAAATTCATCCTTGATGGCTGCACCCTGGCACTTGGGGGTTGCTGCCTATTAGACTTGCTACGCACCTGCATCCTATAATAGCACCGTAAAATGGCTCTCTCTCTCTCTCTCTTTTTTTTAATCAACATTTATGGCTCTTATTTTATGATATAAAGTTTCAACATTCATTTCTACATCTAGTCTTGTGGATTATATACAATTAAATCTGACATTTGTCTATAAACTGAATTCCTTATTGTATTACGGGATAGTGTTATTTTGTTGTTATATTCCAACTAACTCAAGAAGCATTTATTAAAAAGGTGCAATGTATTGAGGGAAAATGTCAATGAGACAAATGGCAATATAGCCCAAATTAACGAAGGTAGATGAAATCAAGTCCATGGTTTCAACCTAGATTTAAACATCCTCTGCTAACGTGTCACATTGCGTGTATGCATCACATACTGTAAAACATGATATATTCGCGGCATGAATTTTTCGTGAATTGGAGCCGACGGCCATTTTATGCCTCCGCAACGAAGTGGCCGGAGGCATTATGTTTTCGGGTCGTCCGTCCATCCGTCCGTCCGTCCGTCGTAGCGTCCGTCCGTCCGTCCGTATGTCCGTCCGTCCGTCCGTCCCGTTTTGTTTTTGTCGATATCTCAAGAACCGTGTGGTGGTTTTACATCAAACTTGGTATGAGGGTATATCCTTGGGGGATAATACTTTGTGTGGATTTTAGGGTCACAGGGTCAAAGGTCAAAGGTCACAGGTTATTTTGTGAAAAAAAAAATGAAATTTCATGTTTTTCTCCATATCTCGCAAATGGTTCAAGGTATCTTCATGGAACTTAGTATATATGCTTGTACCGATGGGCAGTGATTATCTAGGGAAGTTGGGGGTCATGGGTCAAAGGTCAGGGGGGTCAAAGGTCAAGGTCAACTCCTCAAAATATCACTACTTTCCTTATATTTATGCAATGAATGACGGTTTTTTTTTTTTTTTAACTTGATGTATACATGTATTACCCAATATATATTCTGTGGGAAGTTTCTTCTCAAAAGGTCAAAGGTCAAAAGGTCAAAGGTCAAGTGAAAGTGCTGAATTGCACTTATTCCTCCATATCTCAAAAGTAACTCAAGGTATCATCATGAAACTTACATATTTATGCATGTTCAACCTAACAGTGATTCTCTTTGGAACTGTGAGGTCCAAGGTCAAAGGCCAGGTTTAGATAATGCTATTTTCCCATTTGATACTGAAATTATACTTTTTCTCAATACCTTGAAAAATTACTCAATGCATAAACTTATAAAAGGGTCAAAAGTCAAGTAAAAATCATCAGTTCCCCAAATACCTGCACTCTGACATTTTAATCATTCATCCAATTGAACCTAGTTCTAGGAAAGTGAACATTCAGCACATTTGTGTCAAACCTGTCATTTCAATATTTTGCCAATTGTTTGAAACTGTCATCACACATTGTCAAGACATTGTACTATAGACCTATTAGGAGAACCATGCATTATGGCGGAGGCATATCAGTCGCCGTAGCGATATATCTAGTTTGCGGCATGAAATTTTCACGAACTGCCACTGCCAGTCAATGCACACAGTGTAGACAAGAACTTGCGTGTGCATTTTAATTTCGCGAATCTTGGTGCTCACAAAATTCGCAAAATTAAAATGAACGTGAACATTCCTCGTTTTACAGTAGTTTGTGAATAACAAACCGATCATGAAGATGTGAGCAGTTGTGATAATGTATATATGTAGAGATTTATGTGGTTTCTTTTTCACAACAGGTGTCTCAACTAAAGGTAGATCTGGCTGGTCGTGGACCTGCAGGCAGCTCTCACGGCACACAGGTATGCACTGTCTTCAGGCTTTTGGAGGGGTTTTCCTAATGGCTGGTTCTACATGTATCCAAGTGCATACTGTAAAGAAAATGCCAGTACATGTACTTGATGCAGCATATGCACTGCACACTGTGGTGCATTATTGTCATAGGCCATGTTTGGTCAAATTTTAATGTAATATGACAATAGATACTGCGTAAGCTTTCTTCAGATAAGTTGATTTCAGAGGCATAGAAAACAGTTATACCCTGTCCGGCAGAAGGGCCCTTGGTTAAAAAGATCACCTAAAATGATGATCTTATCATATAAAAAAGCTGTCAAAACTCTGTCAAATTATGTCATGAACAAAAATTTGATGTTGGGATGAAATTTCATGTTAGGGCCCTTCTGCCAGTCAGGCGACAAAGCATTCTTTGCTATTACCATTTACATATTGCTGTTTGTCTCATTGGCATTTTCCCACAATGCATCATACCTTTAAAACAGATACTTCTTTAAGCAAATTTTTACTCAACTATGACGTATCATCCATGCTGACCTTTCCATGTTGCTAATAATGATGCTCATACATGCTGGCCTTATGGTGTTGCAGATATCCTCATCATCTTGATGTAATATAATTGGATGTGTTTAGCATGGTTGTACACTATCTTCTGTCCATCACTCTCAGAATGCCTTGATAGCACAGCTCCAGAGGGAGGTGCACAACCTCCGGGCCCAGCTGTCCAGAGTCAAACCCCTGAGTGGGGATCAAGAGGATCACAGTGAGGTGAGTCAGTGACATCCCTCCTGATGTTTCATACTGTTTCCAAATCCACTATGCCGTGGCACAGGTACCTTTATCCATTTGGCACGTTCTAAATGTTACTGAATGGGCATTACAAATTTTGTCTACACCAGTTACCTCCGCCAAGGGGGTTATTTTTTTTTTTTCAGTGTTGAGTTTTTTGTCTGTGTGTCTGTTTTTTGTTGTTATTTTTTGTCTGTTTCCAAAATAAATCAAAAAGTCATGAATTGATTTAAATAAAATTTTCAGGGAAGTTGATAATGACCCAAGGAACAGATGGTTAAATTTTCGTAGTGATCTGGATCATCATCTGGATCCAGGAATTTTGTTAAATTCTTTTAAGGAGTCTTTATATTTGGGAAATGGGGCCATCAACACGAGAATTCAAGCTGCACATATTTTAGATGTGCATACGCGCACTGAGCAGGTGCTCAAGGCATAGAAGGAAGCTAAGGTTATTAGAGACACTAGAAAGGAGATTCTTTATCATTGGGAAATAGGGCCATTTTTTACCATATGTGTATATGGGTGGAAATGAGCTGCTTGGCAGAGGTCTACACTCTCCAAGTGCTATTCTTTTAAAAATGAAATAATTGCCAAAAGTCCATTCATGAATATGGAGTTTAACAAAGCAACAGTAAGGCTAGTTTTTTTCTTTTCATTTGCATCACATATTTGACCTTGACTGTGCTGATGAGTAGCACACTTTCTTCGCATATAATGGCTGGGGATGCTCATGTGGCGAGCATGACAGGGTCCGTGAATACATGAAATGTGAATGCTTAGTGAATGTATCAATCACGTTATCTGTGTCTCAAATGCACTCCAGCTTCGCACCAAGCTCAAGACGGCGGCCAGGCACATCGGTCGGCTGGCCAAGGAGCGGCAGAAGCTGATCGAGATGGGGAACCGGCTGAGGGCGGAGCTGGCCCTGTACCAACCCCACCCTCCTCCAGTCCCCGTCAAGGATCTATCCCCACAAGGGCGGGGCCAGCGGGGCGGTGGAGAGGGCGCCACCACAGCAGGGAAGCTGGCCAGAGATGTGACTGCAAAGCTGGATCACCTTGAAAAGCTGCAATATGCCCTGACCAAGCAGGTAAAGACTTCTGCTTCCTCAGGATTTATAAGTTCTGGGATATATGTGAGAAATACAGAAGGGTGTATCTTACGTGATAAATTGTCCCAGATTTTTTTTCTTTCTCTATCTGATGTATACAATCTTGTGTTTTAAAAAATAGAAATCTGTTTACACTGTATTTGCAACATCTTTTAACAGGGACATTCCATTCAGTTCTGCTGATATCCAGCAGGCCTTCCATGACCCATTTTTTTTTTCCTCAGCCAATTCGTTTATTGTCTCTTGCTGTTCTATCTCTGACCCATGAAGTTTTCAGGGCTCATTCTTAGTAAAGCATCATAAGTTTCAAATGGCAAGGTTCAATTAAGCAACAAAAGAAGTTTTTTCTACATTATTATTTCATCTTCTGATTGATTTGATCAGATGAAATGTTCTTGTTATTTAATTTGATTTTGAATCTGGTTTGATTTTATTCTATTTCTGCATTCATCAGGAGCTGCAGTTTGCCCACCAGAGGTTGGGACAGGACCAGGGGGATGTTGACATCGTGCAAGTGCAGCTGAGTTCGTCGTCAGATTCAACCCCAGAACAGACCCACAGGGACCATGAAGGGCTCCCTCGAGGGATGGCGAACCAAGAATTCCAATCCCTCTACCCAGTACAAGGTAATAGTCAGTGCAGTTGCAGTTCTCAGAATGTCAATCACTTGTGCATTCTGTCAATCTCTTCATCCGTACTGTCTGTTCAGAACCAGTGGTGCTGTCACCATATAGGCTTTAAGCAGTGTTGTTTTCCGTTCTACACTACGACTCATATTTCTACCATCCCCTCACCATATTATATTTAGATAGAAAAGTACTCATAACTCATTGCATTATTCACATATCAAATATGAATAAAATATTGTGTCATGACTGAAATTGTTGTTGATACACATTGAAATGTAAAGATTTTCATCGATTTTGTACCTCATCAAATATAGGTTCCTTGTGACAAAGCTTGACGAGAAATTAAATTAAATTTAATGTGAGCTGAACAGTCAGTGTTCACATCTTTTTCCCCCATCTCATATTCAGTTAGAGTTTGTCCTTCATAGTTTAATATTTCTATCACTCAATGAAAGTTTCTATGTTGCACACATTTGATGTGTCCCTTCAGGCCAAGTCTAGCCAGTAGACTGAATGTTTGTTTCATCATCCATAGTTTTCTTAAAACTCTCGTTAAGATGTCCTACTACTATCACAAACAAACAAAACCAATACAAATCCCAAACTTTAATGAAATTAGTCAGAAAAAATTCCTCTGTACTGATTTATTTTTCTTTAAAGGATCAAATCAAGCCCAGACTCTGAGGCATTCACAGAGCTCAGAAGGTGATGCCCCTAGCAGTGATTCCTCAGCCAATCAGAGGCGCACTCCACTGGTGATGTCATCTCTAGGGGAGGAGTCAATGCAAGATGTCTGGCGACTCCTGGAGGACGGTGCGAGCCCCGCCTTCTTCCGGTCTCCATCACCGATGCGCAGACCAGGTTTGGCAGATCATATTTGCTATGTTCTTCGCTCATAGAGTGCTACATTCTAAGTACTTGTACTTGACTAGGCAGGCTTCAAGTTAGCAATGTCCTCAACACTAGTCTTTGATGCCCTCACATTTGTCATAGTGGTTCCCACCTGCTGGGAAGCTGGTACAGTGCACTCTCGTTACAATGAACAGGGTTATAATGAAATTCTCGATACAACAAAGTAAAATTTCAGGCCCAAATAATCATCTATATATCTTTATATATTTTCCTGTTCAGCTGTAATAAGATTTTAATATAACGAAAAAAGAACTGCCGGTCGAAAGGACCATTTTTAATTTTTGTATTTTTTCATCTTTTTCTTCTTCTTTTTTTATAAGGGGAGTGGTCTGTATAATGATCCCAGCATAGCAAGGAATCTATTTGTACATCTGGATTATAGCAGACATCATGGGTAAAATATCTTGTGTAGTGATGTATGCCATAACCAAGAATAGCATTAAAAAACCCTGGTATACACAAATCCAGAGTACTCTCTAATACTAATATTATTCTTATATGTTCCAACCACTTCCCTGATCAACACCTTTGTGTCTCTTTAATCGTACTGTCGAAGACTCTGCCATGCTGCATGTTTTGTCTTGATTCTTACAGATCAGTCGCCTATCCCAGAGGAACCCCACCCTACCATTCCGTCCAGCCATGACTCACAAGCTCATTCCACTTTGGGCCTAGCGGTTGCAGGGACAGGCACGCACTCTCAGGACAGAGGGTCAAGACCCAGCCAGAAGCAGCAGCTCTCGGCGAAGGCTGCTGGACGGCTGCAGCCGAAGCTTCGTCCCGCCAAGCGCAGGGTCAGGAACTATGCCTACAAAGATGATGATGAGGACAGATGACATAACATTGACTTCGTCAGCCAATGACGATTGGACTGACAGGCCAAGTGATGGACTCATTCAGGCACCATGAATGATTACTGTAACACCAGACATTTATGTGTGCATGAAACTTTCACAAATTTCGGGAGGAGCCATGATTCGCAAATGTGAATTATACTCGGAAAGTTGTTTCTGTCCGCACAATAATGCATTGAATAGCAGTACAATGCTGTACATCATCATGGTTGGCAATTTGTGCAGGTTTCGTGGCACGAAAAAGACCGTCCGCACCAACTAGAAAGTTTTATGCTCTGAATGTTTTTGGTTTTGCAGTATCAACAGATAGAGTCATGAATACACTATTGTGCATTCCAGGATCTGCAATATTTGCTCTAGAGTTAATGGCAGCTTTGCATGAGACTGCAATACCTACCCATATGTAGGCACTTTCTGGTGCTTCTAATTGCAGTGTTTTGAGGCTAGTAGTTGATCTTTTACCCTTGCAACAATGTTATAACTAGTCTGCCTAGCATTTAGCCAGTTCATACACATGAACTATTTTCATATCTTACTAGATGTGGACTGGTAAGAAATGTCCATCCCATTAATGGGACATGGGAAGACTGATAACTTATTCTACGTGAAAATTTCCATACCATGCTTGTGCTTCTAGTCGAAAATTTTGAAATTCATTCTGGTTGATGTTGAAATTCAGATATGTTTTCTGAATTATTGCAAATGTGTTGTATTTATTACATTGTAGAAAAACAAATGAAGTATTTTTCTATCAATAAATCTATAATTGAATGTTCAAAGAATGTTGTACCGTATTGTTTTATTTAAAACTTCAGACATGGCCTGGAATCTTTGAGGTCTGTCAAATTTAAATAAACTTTGCCAGTTGTGAAATATTGTGAAATAAGGTGCAAATATTGTATCATGACAAAACTGTGGACCACCATTACTGGTAGTTCTTTTGTTCTGTGGAATCCACCCCCTGTATCTGCTTACGATGCTTGGTACATAGTCTACTCAAAATTTTACTACACGCATATTATGAGTATTCACTTTTGGCCATGTATTTGAGAAGGGAATGAGGCAAACATTCTTGTGCACACACGGTCACACACGCATCCATTCAGACCTGCAAACATGAGCACACATGCATCTAGTCAGACCTGCAAACATTACATGGTCACACACGCATTTGTTCAAATCTGCACAACATTGTCTTTAGTTGTTCGTGTGTAAAGTGTGTGTGTGTGTGTGTGTGTGTGTACTTATTTATGTTTTGTTGGTGCTTTCTTACTTGTGGTGATTTCATTTTTTTTTTTTTTGGGGGGGGGGGATGGGGGATGGGTCTATTTCTTCTTTCACATCTAATCTTGAATTCAGAGCATGTGGACACAAACCTCTCACACTTCTTTTTAGAGAATAAGTTCATGACTGTGGAACTGCTACATCCCTACTGTTGTGGTTCCACTTCACTACAATGCAATTTTATCCAGAACAAACGCCTCGATGGGGAGCTACTTCACGGGTGTAGACAGTCCCAAGTTGGCAAATGTCCACAGAGAGCTAGTGCACATTCCTTTATCAAATGTGTGAAGGCATTAGGCTGCGTTCACATAGAAGTATACTATTCTGGTATTCGGTGCTCGTTTTCGAGGGCACGCGAATAGCTTGAATCGAACGATAGGATTTCCTAACACCGATTCACATAGGAGGGCACTATTCGAAAGTACCGAATAGCTGCGAATAGTATAGCACAGTGGGAATCGAGCTTGTTTGATTTTCTTGCAGCATATACCGTCTCTCGTTTATGAAATAATGACAATTTTGGTCTGGATTTGCCCTTTAGCAAAAATAAACATGTACAAGCATGTAGACTGACATTCTGATGCAGTTTAGAAATTGTTAATAAGATTTGCTGGGATGTAGGAGGAAGAAATCCTCACTGCATGGGATGGTGAGTTGACGGTGCGGGTGATGGTGTTCTGGGTGCCCGAATAGCGAATAGCGAATAGCAAATACTGTATACTTTAAGACATGTGAACGCAGCCTTACACAAATGTTCACAAGTACAAACACGTGCACACAGACAAACAGACAGACATAGACACACACATACATACACACACACGCATACGCACAAACAAAAACTGTACAAGCGCATCAGTGCACATACTAAGGAGTTGGCTTTCATGAATGAAATGTACATTATACTCCCACATGATCAAGACCCATGACTAATGAATCACATAGAGCAGATATTCAAAGGACATTGTGAGCAAAAGGAGATCTTTGTACAGTCGATTCCTCTTGAAAGCTACTCTCTGTGCTCAACTACAAAAAGCCAGCCTAGTAGAAAATGGCAATTTACACATGATGCACATTTGCTGTAACATGAATGCACACCATATTGCAAAGTATTTGCATGGTTTTGTCTCAAGAGGATGCTTTCATGATGTGTAGCCAAAGAGCTAAACCGAAACTAATGGGACATACTTAACCTTAAATAGTTTCTTTGCAAATTTTCTATTAAAGCAATGAGGACTCCTGTGTACACAGACAATGACAATAACTGGATTCCTTTCATATGCATTTTCAATGTATTTATTACTTTAAGAATATCTTAATGACATCACATTCACATCAGAAGCTCTACACCAAGTCTATGTAGGAATCACAGACCTGCTCTGTGTCCAGGTGGTGATCTTGCAATGTCTAGATCACAGACGACTTGAATGAGACTGCAGGAACCCGTAAAGTTTGACGGTAACGGTGCCTATGTAATAGATGTTTCGATCCAGCCGCAGCTGTAGATTTACCGGTAATATTTCCACTCTATTCTACTACCTTTAAAATATGCTTGTTGTACCACTCTTTCCAGCAATACACAACGTTGATGATAAGATAAATTTTGATATTTAGATGAAGGCAGAAGATTCTTTTAAAAAAAAATGGGGGCAGGGGGTGGGGAAAGGGGAGAGAACAGTGGTCTCTACCACAAAGAGGATACCGGGATAGCCTCAAACTCCCCTTCATCATTGTGCTCTAACAAGCAAGACTGCAAATCTGCCGTGGTAGGGAATTCAAGAAACTTGTCACCTCTTTATCAAACCATTACTTCCGCTGTATTCAAGCTGCCCAGAACAGGAGATCACCACACACTTGTGATTTTCCTGTCATCCCGACATTGCACCGCAGATAACGTAGACATGTTTGGCTTTGTCGGGTTTTTTACCCATGATCCACCTGAGACGCATGTTGTCTGATCTTCCACATTTCAATCCCAAAGACTATGCGATCTCCCAACCAGCACGTCGGGTGGAATACTTCAGTTCGCATTGTGTCATTCACTTTTGCCTAGAGTCTGTCTCACTACATCTATCTGCGTCAGTCAGTCGTCGATTGAGACGCGCCGATCTTGTTTGGTAGCAGAGTGTAATCTCTTCTCCCGTAGACGCTCGCGATTCATTCGTTCCACTCTGTAGTCATGGCGATAAGAGAAAAGTTGAGAGAGAGAAAGAGATTATTAACACATTCAGAGGAGTGAATATGTACCATGACAGATTTTTATGATCAGTTGTCACCCTCTGTACAAATGTATATAAAGTAAGATCGCAACTGCTGATCATCATTTTTAACAAACATGTTGGAAAAGGTCAAAGAAAATTCTACTGGCTTCTTTTT
Organism: Diadema antillarum; assembly: GCF_040938485.1. Lineage (NCBI taxonomy): Eukaryota > Metazoa > Echinodermata > Echinoidea > Diadematoida > Diadematidae > Diadema > Diadema antillarum. Next base: position 259,973 of record NW_027272601.1, on the reverse strand, counting down.
CCGACACGTTTCTTAAAAATGTCAACCAGCAGTTGCGATCTTAAATTTGTACTAACGATGACACTTAATATGAAACATTGTAATAGCACAAGAGAAAAGTCGCTAAGGTTGGTAAATGTTGGCAATTTGGTTGTCTATAAAGGTGAAGTACTACCCTAATTTGCAAAATATTTTGAAGTGTTCTCTGACAGAAAATAGGCTCAGAGTGGATGAAATTGACCACTCATTCAGAAGACAGAAAAACATTCCACACATCTGAGAAAGCAGAATGTGATCCTTTATGGTGACTTACGTTAGCAAAGAGAAAATACAGCTGTACAGTGTACATGTAAACAATTATGATAATGGCACCACTGACCTTATTCTCCTGACAGCCTCGTCTTTTTCACTGGGCGGCTTGGGCTCTCGCTCGGCCTCTGCGATCATGTCTCGGATCTTCTGGAGGCAGTCGCTGAAATTGCGTATCCTCGACCTCGTTCTCTCGGAGGTCACGATCAGCTCTCCTTTGTTGTTGATTCTCGTCTTTTGCTGATTAAGATACGGAGATATGAGAAAAGCTAGATCAGTACCACCGATTGTAAAATATTACTGAGAGTATAAAAAAATGCAGCTCACGTAAGGTTTGATGTGACAAAAAAAAAATAAAAATAAAAAATAAAACAAACCTTGGTAATGCTTGCAGATCTTCCATACAGCCTTCACTGATACAGGCAAAATATATACTGAAAATGCAGAACAAATTTGTTTGGAAATTTTCACAAATTTCGCACCACTCTGAATTAGTGCAACGATAAGAAAACAAACCTTTGGAGAGATCCTCAAATATATGCAGAACAGTCTCATCCATAAAATACACAACAAGTCTGATGAAATTGGCCCAACCCAACAATTTATGAAAATTTGCCGCATTTACATATACAGAAACGAATGTCGATCAATTTTTCAATTACATAGACATCTTTAAATGTAACATTCAACAAACACTATACAGTGGTCCAGCACAAGGGATAAGAACTTACAACACAGGTCATTATGAAATTACTATGTACGGTGGATAAGATTGTGTTTCTGAAGAAAAAAAAGTCTGAATTTTTGTTCTTCATGATTCTATGCACTGTTGAAAGTATTGAAATGAGGAACTGAATACCTGTTCTCCTAGCTTTTCCCTCACTTTTGTCGGTAACCACTCTGCCGTCGAAACTGCAAACCTGACATCGACCTTGGATTCAACTGGAGCACGAAAGTGAAGTAGAAATGGTAAAATATAAGCCAGATGAATCCATTTAAACCACACTAAATGTCTGTATGGTGCATGTTTATTCCCAAGACCAACAAGCCTAAAACAATCATCACTATATTCTTCTAGACACACTTTCAATATATCCATTTTGTAGATAAAAAGCAAACATGGTGAAACCTAGCGTTATAAAAAAAAATTCTGCCAAACATCAGTATACCAGATAAACTGTGATACACATTTAATCATTGACACTAATCAGACATTTACAAATTTGGCATGAGTGCACCATGTGAATTGCAATACATACTTTTCAACAAAAACCATGAAACATACAACATTCTCTATGATGACTTCGCATATAACCACTTCCTCCTATTAAAGGATAAAATATCAGTGTAACCAAGATGTTCCTCCTTAGTTGAAGGCATAAATGCATTCAATCTGCACAAGGTTAGGTGTATGATGCAGAAATGTTCCTGGCTAAGTTCCATTCATTTCCTGTAGTTCTCCATGATCTACATTTACCACTTAGTATAGTGCCACTTGCATCCATACCTTTATTGACATTTTGGCCCCCTGGTCCTCCACTTCTGCTGTACCGGATTGAAAGTCTGTCTGTATTCAACAACAATAATAAAGTGAAACAAAAACAATTCAAGGCAAACACTGGAAAGATTGAAAAGTAATAATAATCATGATGATGATATCAAAACTATGTGACAATACTAATTTTCACTTTAATGATGATAAAACAGCAAAGATAATCTTAACAATATGAAAGGGTGCTTTCGACAACTTTATGATCACTGATGCCACAATATGGAAAATGATGGTCAATGTGTTTCTTGTACATTACACCTTTCATTTACATAGACATACAGGTATAATGTGCACTAGTATAAGATGTGACTGTGGTGCATGGCATTTACTTTTGTCCTTCATTATTGGGATTGATAGCGTTGCGTCATATAAAGATAGAACAGGCATTAATGTAGGTGATGAACCAGAATCATACTGGAATGGTCTACAGTCAACCTTGCCTAAGTCGAATCTATTTGGACTGAAGAAATACAATGTGTAGCTTTGACATAGAGAAAATTAGACTTATGAGGGATTAAAATCAATAGAATATAAAGAGAAGAGGACTTGAAAAGACCTTTGACTTAGGCAATTATTTGACTCATGCGAGGTTGACTTAAGGAAGGTTGACTGTATATTCAACATACAGTATTGCATTAAATTTACTATCACACAATACTGTAAGGTTTTCTACATCACACGAGTAGATCTCCCTCTATTTCTTGCATTGATACAAATCTAAATGTATTGCAGCAAGCTAGTCTTATATGTCATGATCTTGTGGTATGCATTAATCTTCAGTGCATGCTTCATGATTGCCAAAGTTCCCCCCCCAAAAAAAAAAAAAACAAAACAAAACAAAAAACAAAACAAAAGAAGAATCACTGCTTGTTCTGACCAGAGGAATGAAAATTGGCCAATATGCAGACATCGCCTCCGTGTATTAATTTTACAACCCTTACTTTGGACAGCATCATAAACAGGCATACATGTTATCTGAAGTACAAGTATACAAATTTACATTATCACTAATGGCAGTTATGTGATTTACGACTGTATTCATCTTGTGGTCACATATTTATATTTAATCCTAGCTATACCAAATTGCAGACACTTACTAATCTTAGCAACAGATTCATACACTCTGGCGTTAAGACAGTACCGGTATCGTATTCAAAGGATGCCTAAATTTTATTTACCATTAGTGTTACACCTTTTAAAAAAAAGTGCTTAACAATAGTGAATCAAGAAACTATGACTGACAAAATGTGCAGCTGGGACAATTTGACTGGTTATATTACACATCTCTTTAATTTGAAGAACCAGATTATTTGTACATGTTTCTTACCCACAGGGATGTGTCCTGCAAATTTTCCACTTGAACCTGCATTCTACGATAATGAAAGGGAGGAAAAGTGTATAATTACATTTGTAGTCTGGTTTAGTGAACACTGTGCACAAACTACCTGCTGTTACAGTGCTAGCTGTTATACAGCACAGATGGCGTCAACAGATCTGTTTTCTGCATCAGATTTTGAAATCAGCTTTGTATTTTCATTGTAATAATTCATAATTGTAATATCCATGAACCGTCAATAACAAGGGAGAGAAAGCCTTATTATGTCCCCCACTTATTTTGAAATGGTATTTACACTATTACCATTCTACACTGTGACTACACTGCCCTACAATACAATGTGTACCGGTACGTTAGTTAACTCAATACGCACGGATGCAAGCTAAGTAATTTAGGCCTACTGTAAAAGGGACAATTTTCGCAGAGTGGAAATTTTTGTGCATTTCGCACAACCAAAACTCAGCTAGCGCGAAAAGAAAAGCACAAGAATATTTATAGATGGCGTATGTTCCAGGAGTTAAAATGGTTAACATACTGATTATGGGGAATTAAAAACATGCCAAGTTCACCTTATACCTGGCTGAGCGCAAAAAAAAAAAAATTATCCACTTTTAAAGTTTACAGTAAATTAACTGTTAGTGTTAGACCTGTCTTCTTCTTGTTCTTGGAAAGTAAATTTTACAGTCCCGTCGGTCAGTAAATTTACAACTAACAAATTTAAATACCATCAAGGACCAGATAAACATAAATTACTTTACTTAGCATGTACTGGACTAGCCTTACTGGTTAAACTTTACTTGTGAAAACACTCGACTCTTGAAGAGTCAAATTGATCAAATCGGACTATGGTAAATTTGTCAAATGGTTGACTGGCAGCTGGCTGGGGCATAATGATCATGAAGCAGATGGGGATGGGGACAAATATCTCTAATCAGTAATCTTTCACTTGCTCACTCAAATCAGCCTAGATTCTAGGCTAGCATGAATTAAAAATCAATAAGAGTTTCATTCCAGATAAAACAAATACAAATCAACCTACAACTTTACAGCAAGATACATTCATCGTTCATCGCCATCGGTCATTGATTCGGCACCGACCAGACGTAGCTAGACCAGAGCATTGAGCACCTACCTCATGCGATTCTCGCAGTGGTATCGTAACGTCAGGATTACTCTGCGGGTATAATTTTTCTAAACTGTAGCTACTCTGAAAGTTCCCACAATTAAGGGGATATTGACAGGTTGCAAAGTGTCTATGACGTAGAAGAAGGCATCCGGCCCTTCTCATCATCATGGAGTACAGAAGTAAGAGTCTTTTGGGCTACAGAATCGAATGAATGGCAGAGAGAGAGCAAGAGACACGTAATACGAGTCTACCAAGTTACAGCAGTGTGGTGTGATATGATGTGGTGTCAATGGAGTCAACAAACGTGTACTGAGTATTGAATACTTGCTAACAAATTTTAGCATATATGGGACTAATAGCAGCATGATCGCAGGCAGCCATTATGTAGACAGGAGCAGGCTAATGCACTTCAGAGGTTATATAATATATGTTCCCAATGATTCGCATAAGGTAGCGTGGCCGAGCGGTCTAAGGCGCTGGTTTAAGGCACCAGTCATTTCGATGGCGTGGGTTCGAATCCCACCGCTGCCATATCTTTTTGCTTTTGGGGTACCTTCTTTTTATTAGGTGATCCGAGAATCCTCTCGGATCACCTATTGTATCTGTACGGATTCTTTCTTTCTTTCTTTCTTTCTTTCTTTATTTCTGGACAAAAGTTGTTCAGAGGTTAGCTCAGAAAGTGCATTGCCTATCAATGTCAAACTTATACCATATATGTATCCTGTCCCAAAGACAACAGATCTAGTTTTCTTTTTTTTTTCTTCTTCTTCTTTACGCATACCAGTCTAATCTTTATGATGTGTAAATGTGAAGTTTTCGGGCTTTCCGCACATTGTCACATCATTTTGATTAAAAATCATGCGACAAAGGGCAAGGAGCCCAGTTCTCCATACAAACAGTTGGTATTGACAGCATGATACATTTCTATAATTACATGTATGTCTTAAATCTTTATATATATATATATATATATATATATATATATATATATATATATATATATATATTATATATATATATATATGTATACATATATATATATATATATACATATATATATATACATATATATATATATATACATATATATATATATATATATATATATATATATATATAAGTAACAAAGCTGCAACAAAGTTCATGCTGTATTCACCAACGGTTTATTTCTTCACACATGAAGAAATAAACTTAATAAAGAAATAAAGAAATAAAGAAATAAAGAACATGAAGAAATAAATACATGAAGAAATAAACTTAATTTTCTTCAATTGTGTGAAGAAATAAACTGTTGGTGAATACAGCATGAACTTTGTTGCAGCTTTGTTACTTATCTTTTTATCTTGCCAACACGTGGACTACCTTATCAACATATATATATATATATATATATATATATATATATATATATATGAAGAGAGAGAGAGAGAGAGATGCCAGTTCAGGCCATCCAAATAATCAAATTTCATTTTCTTTTTTCAGTGGCATGATAATAAAATTTGGCGGCCTGAAGAGATTAAGAAAAACATAGATACTGAAATTATTGAATAAAATGTTGACAAAACATGATAATCATGCAAAAATTGGCAGGTACGATAAAGTGTTTCAAATATTATGTACTGTGACTAAAAAGTAAGAATGAAAATCATTAAAGAATGAAATAATTTGACAAAGTATTAAAATATTAAAAAAACATGATAGGCCTAGTTACGTGAAAATTGCCAGGCAAAGTATGATCAAGGGCTTTAGACACCACATACCTACTGTGACTGAGCTGTGTGAGCGAGGCATGTTTTTTATTGGATGTGAGTAAGAATTGCAAGTGAGCACATGGCTTTGCTTATGTAGGGGAGAAGAATGTTCGCGAAAGCATGTGTTTCGCAATGGCATGGATACTTATATACTGCGCTTTCATGCCTATGCATGTACGTGTACAGGATGGACGGAGGTCAAAACACATCAGTCCGAAGCTTGCTTTGTAAGTTCGATGTAAACGACAACTGATAGGGAATCTTTGAAATATTGTTGTGGCATTTTGGTAGATTTTTTGAGTAAAATATTAACAAAATCAAAGATCGCTTGAAGAAAAATTGTCCCGTTTATCAGAGGTCCCCGCCCCGATTATCCAGTGAAAATAACATGCATTGGAAATGTTTCTGGGAAGCGTATGTCATTTAAGCAAGGTTCCCGATTATCAGATGCCCGATTATGCGATGAATACTGTATTAACAACTTTACTCTTCTAACATTGTCATACATTGATCTTATCTTCAGCTTAATTCATGCTTTTGTTATGGATTTGTTTGTTTTGCTTTAAATAAAGAAAGAAGAACCATCATCAGATATTATATTTACTCTGCACCAAGGTTATATAATAAATTTTGTAAACTGTTCCATATCTAGTCCGTCGTAATAGTTATACTTTTATTATCAAATATTAAACAGGATTCAAATAAATATCTTTTTCCTATTCTCTGGATTCTTCTGTCACATTGGCCCAAATTCACGAAGGTGGTACAAATGAAACCATGGTTTAAACCACGGACAAAAACCATGGAGTGCCAAGTGTCGCATGGAATATTTCGTTACAAAATCAGTCATTTCGTCGATGAAAATTAATGATCATTTTGTAACGAAATGACAACATTTTGTAACTGAAGGAACATTTTGTTTACAAAACGGTCATTTTGTCGACGAAATGACCAATTTCGTAAAGAAATATTACATGTGACACTTGGCGCTCCATGGTTTTTGTCCAAACCATGTTTTTGTACCACCTTCGTGAATTCAGGCCATTGAGTTCAAAACGGCACTGCAAACGTAGCACTGACAAACAATGTCATGCTCATGCTGAAACTTTTCTTCTTTCAAATATTATTCGCATTAACTTTAATAAGTATAGTATAGTGTCCCATCAGGCATATGGAATAATAAAAGTGTTGTAAAAATCAGATGTGAAATAGGAAAGTTATGAAATCTAAACGCTTCACATATTTTGACACAAATTAGAAGAGAAAATGAGTTATGACCTCACAACTCTCCTGTTGGTTGCTACTCAAAATAATGATAATGATAATACTGATAATAGTAGTAGTAGTAGAAGTAGCAATAATAGTAATATTAATAGTAATAATAAAAATAGTACTGATAATAAAAATTATATTAATGATTTTGATAATGATGATGATGATAATCATCATCATCATCATCATCATCATCATCATCATCATCATCATCATAACATATGACTTATATATGGCAAAATCCACTCTGTAGAGTGCTCAACGTGCATGCACACTACTGTCATAACCCCAGTAACTGATATTGATGACTTTGCATCTGCAACCTTTTGATTGTGGATAAATCTTGCCATAATTAATTTCATGTCCAAAAACAAAAAGAAAAAAAGAGAGGAAATTTAGTGGTGATATGTGTAGAGTTCAATGAGAGATTTTTGACGCAATAACATCATCACCTTTGGCCAATTTGAATACTGTACAGCAAGAAATGTTCTCAGCATGAAATTTTCGCACACTGCCACTGGCATTCAATGCATACAGTGTAGACAGGAACTTTCATGTGCATTTTAATTTTGCGAATCTTGGCTCTGGCGAAATTCCCGAAATCAAAATGACATGAACACTTCTAGTTTACAGTATTATAAGATTGCAACCAATATCCCAGCTGTGTGAAAACATCGGAAGCTGTAAAATTCCATAACTTCTCTTTTTTTTAAGTCTAATTTTTATGAAACCCCTCACATTCTGTTCATTCCATTTTACTCGATTCATTACAGCCAACTCTTATATCACTCACGTTACAGATGCTGCTACCCCAGAATTTCTGGGCATACACATTCTCGCAATCTCAGAATTCAACTTACAGAACAGACCACACAAACTGATCAGAAGTGCTTTATCACAAAACTGCTCGATTTATTGCAATTATAAAATATATGATTTTCTGATGATAGCATGATTCTGTGTATGTTATTTTAAAAAAAACCACAATCATATTAGGATTGTTACAATTTCTTCTGAGTGATAAAAACTTATATTTTCATCCTTCATATTAATACTCTTCTTGGTTGATCTTGACTATGCTAATATCTAAAATCTGCTCAAAGTCAAAATTTGTAAAATGTGCAGTTAAAAATGCAAGATGCATGATTTGTTAGCCTTTGATAGGAGTCACATGTTTCTATACATCACAGGAAAAAAAAAAAGATTTAATCTCAAGCTTATAGTCAGTCTTTTACTATGGTTCACACTTTGTATGCAGAAAACTGTTACATACAGCAATACCATAAGTATGGTACTTTCAAGACTTACGGTACTTCTACGGTTAGAACCATTGGCAATCTCAGATTTATGGCTATGTTAACACACAGTTTTGGGGATTGCTTTATTATTATGCTCACAACAATGGAGAAAATTGAATGAACGTCTACGCAGTATAAAATCTTACTAACCAGTAACATAGACAGGTAAACTACAATGATTAAAAAAATGCATGGGATGAAGTAAATACATGAATGGATAAGTACCAAAACCGAAATCAAGCAAAGGGACATCGTATAAAAGTAAAAACAGCAAGCAACTATGAATCTAGTATGAGTTTGACAGGAATATTATCAACCATGGAAAAAATCTATCAAAGCAGACATCTTTGATTGAAACCTTGATTTTGTCAAGACAGACTGAATCCATGGATTTGTGTGGGTTGAGTTCATATCAAAATAATTGTACATATTAACAGGCAGGTGGTTTATGACAGATTTTGCACCAAATAATGAAGAGCAAATTAGCCCTTTTTGCACAGCATTTCCAAGTGGTACACTGAACAAAGAATGAAAAGAAAAACAAAACAAAAGGTAAATGACAGTATCTGCAATATCCATGTACACAGAAAAACATGAAATTAAAAGACAAGAATTTGTATAACAAATCAAACAAAAAAGTCTTCTGCTCAGTTATGCTGCACAAGGGTTTGCTGGAATGTTCAACCTCAGAGTATAAAGGTGAGTTTTCATCTTCTTTTTCATGCATACTTCATCCCGTTATGATAAAAATAAAGGTGTTTGAAATCCCCCAGCCAACAAAAGGAAAATACCTACCCCCTAAAAAATGGAGCAAGCTATCATGTTAGACATATCCACTCAAAATATTCCCTTCATTGTCTTCTTTCATGCATTTGATCAATCCTGTATAATACATTCCAAGAAAAATTCATACAGCCCTCGACACCATCTACAGTTTGAACAGTTAATCCTGCAGTGACCATACCCTGGTTAAAGCAATGCCTACAATAATCCGAACTCAAGGAAAACATAATAAAATTACAGTCTTCAATCGCAAGGTGTACATATAGACACCAGCTGAGATGCTTTAGAAAAATACACAATGTAAGAACAGTTAAGTTACATTGATAATCACATCAAGATAATGACTATTAATTACGATGAGAAAAACTGCAATTGAGAAAACAAGAAAAAAGAGACGATCATATATAATTATATTCTCTTTGGTTACATGAATACATAATGCTGGATATTGCAGAAGTAGCCTGCAAAACAAGAATCAACACCACCACAAAGCAATTAGTATACAATCTATGAGATGAGCTAAAATGCAGTATATGGGAAGAATTAATACAATATGATGGGATAACCAAAAAAAAAAAGGAGTATGAAAGAAATATAACACACTCGATATGAACTGCCCACACTACTACCAGTCCGTAGTCCTAGCAACAGATTCTACTGAATCAATCAGTCGTCAACCTGTCTATTCCAATTAGGAAAACTCAAACATCTAAACCCAGTTTACATGGGAAATTTGAAATGCTGAGATAATGACAAAACAACCATGGAATATGAACAAAATAATATTGTAGAATGCTTGAGGTGGGCGACCCACACTGGAACCAGTCAGCAGTCCCAGCGATAAATTCTGCTGAATAGATCAGCCTCATTTACCCAGTCTTCCAATTATAAATATTCCAACATTTATACAAGGTTTACAGAGTGGCACCTTTCTCTGTGCTACGTGTCCCCATTCTCCCCCCCCCCCCCCCCAGAAAAAAAAGTTTGTTTCTTTACAACAACAATTCATGTTCAACCATCCCACACATTAAATAGTGATGGCTTGATATTACATGAATATTAAATTTCCCCTATATTTTCAACAGTTTGGAAGCAATAGGGTAATTGGTTATATTGTGTTAAGAAGACTTTACTTTACTGGATACCATATGACATAATTATGATGAACTAATAGATTTATTGTGTACCGGTATGTTTTGTGTACCACACAGGCATTTTATTTGTGACTGTGCTCATCTCCTCTACAAAAGGGGAAAACCCCAATACTACTCACTTCTAATATGAAAATGGCGCCATCTTTTGTTCATGGTCAGTACAGTTGTCAGAGTGACACAGAAATGCCTGATACTAGATGTATATGCAGGGGATACACAAGAGACTTTGCTTTTAGCTTTCTAACTGTGACATCATTAAAATTGACATCTTTGTTCAGGAGTGCATATAACATTTGATTCAACATCATACATGACAAATAAGTTTGGTGGGGTTTTCTTTCACATAAACTACATACCGATGCACCTTTTACAGATCCTACCAAAAATATTTTTTACCAATTTATACCACCATCACCAGTTCAAGCATTAAAGTTGTTTGTCCTCCTTCCATTCAATCTTGAATCAATGACTTGCTTATACCTACTATCTCATATATAATCTTTACATAGACTGAAATTTATGCCTCTCCTATTACATTATGATAGTACCACGCTCATCAAAGAATGCACCACTTTTCTCTAGCATCTCTACCAAGTACAAAAATAAGTCTCAATATGTCATATCTCTCATATTTTGGTAAAATCACTCTCCCATAATTTTATATACACACATTATAATACATGGTAATTTATGTCAATGTAAATGATCATTGACACACAAATATCTCCATCTCGAAACACACAAGACACAAACAAGTTTTTATGTACAACAAAGACACACACACACACACACACAAACAAAGGTGAGCTTTACTCTGTGAACACACAGACGCGATAAAACCATAAAAAGATACAAAATAAATTCAGAGGCAGTTGTTACAAACTGTAGGATCAAAAGTGAGATAAATGTGTTGAGTTGCGCCACTGCTCCCAGAAGCAAAACAGGTGAAAACTGACACCCTAATCTCATGATTGGAGGGGCATATGAATTTGGGTGCAGAGAGTTGAACATACCCCTTGGGTTCCAACCTTCCCACTTTTGAGTTATAGGCCTATCTCATTTTCTTGCAGTTTCAGTGGGATGAATAAGAATGCTTTTGGATTTGATTTGATTTGATTTGATTTGATTTGATTTGATTTGATTTGATTTATTCATTCTCCATATAGCAACATTTACATTTTTTTTCAAAATAATCAAACTTTGGAGAATTTGAATAAAGAATTAGGGAGCAGTCAATATAAACATATCTTTGTAACAAAAATTCTACCCAATGAAATGGGGAAAAAATAACACTAATGACCTCTTTTTTTTTGTTTGTTCGAAAAAGCAACTGTAAACATATCATACTAGAAGAGAAATAGCATTGTTGGGAATCCATAGTAGCAGATTATTACTCAAAGCAACACATATAAGCAAATGCAGCCCTCATTGCTTCACAGTTCTTCGTATCTCATGTATATGTTTACACAGAAATCTCTTCAATCCATTCCACTGTGTCTATTCTTTGGTGCACGTCGGGAAGTATCGGCAAATCCATTTCTAAAATCTGCATTTCTCTCTCTGCCACCGATACGATAGCTAACTACCAGATTCACAATATCTCTCACTGAGCGGACTCGGGGCAATTTGATTTGCTAAAGCACTTGCACTTGATAGAGCATTCTAAAAAGAAGCATGCATCAAAGTGTCTACGCTAATGCGGCATTTGCTGCCATGCCACACTTTGCTCCTCAGAAGTGGCAGACAGCTTGCTCGGCAAAGTTGCCGTCAGCATTTCGCTCGGTAAAACGTTCGTCGGAAGCGACACAAACAACAGCATCAAGTCAAAGGTGGGCATTTACGCGGCGCAGCTGCAGTGACGACAGAGAATATTTCGTCATACAATTTTCACACACAGTGATTCAGTTTTGATAAGTGTATATATAAATATATATATCATAAGCATCAGCACCTTTCATTGTCTCGACATGACATACACACCGTTGCTTTTGAATTCTTACCGACACATCGAATCAAGTTCAATTCCACAAAGTCACACTGTCTTGAATTTGAGGTAGCGTCTGCCTTTGTGCACATGTATTTCTCTAACCTGAACAGAATTGTGTAACTCCCCCCAAAAAGCTTTGACTTTTCTAAAAACAAACAAACAAACAAACAAACAAACAAACAAACAAACAAACAAACAAATAACTGAATATAAGAACGACCCAAGTCCAAATTTGGCTATCATCCTTGGATACCCCCTGTGAAGTAAAGCAAATATAGATAATCATTAAATGACTGCTTAACATTTACTTAAGTATACATGACATTCCAATAAATGAAACATTTCAAAAAGATATTAGAATTTCGTTGTTCCTTTCTTTAATTTTCTGAAAAATACCCTCTAACGGACTTGGGTCATTTTTATGTTCAGGTATTCAAACACTAAGCAAACAAAGAAACAAAATCCCCACTGAAAAACAATGCTGCAGGTTTGGAACAGAACTCGGGTCAGCCTCACGTTATCTGAAATGACTTCAGAATTTGGAGCCTAGCAACTTCAAATGACCTCTGGTGGAAATGCAGTGGGCATGGCAAAATTCAGATGCTACCTCTGGAGAACGTGGCCCAAGATTTTGCACGGGGACCGTATATAGTCTCCAGATCTCCAACTGATGTCATTAGATGCCCATTTCGCATCAATAAATAAAGCACCATTTTTTCCCCTCAGCGGAATGCAAATTTACGTTTCATAGTACTTGTCACGAGTTTGGAATGACAATAATGGCTCAAATCTGTGACGCAGTTTGCCGTGGAGAGTAACAATTTTTTTTGCCACCACACACCAGATTCTATTCCAGGACCACCAACAAACATCACTGGGGTGATGCAGACCTAAATCTTGGAGAAACACAACCTAACAGGTGTAGTCAGCCTCTTTCATGAAAAAAGAAAAAAGAATGGACGAAATGTAAAATGGGAGGGAAGCTTTCCAAAACAGATGTAATATTTCAATTAACATTGCATAACCAGATTGTAACAGTGTGACTTTGAGCCATTTTGCAGTATATATTTTAAATCAAGGCATGAACATTGTTAAAATTTAAACATTCAACTCCAAAAAAAAATTTAAAAAAATACATGTCAGCAGAGAGAGTTGTACCATAGAGTCATTGTGGTGTGGAGTGGTTCCACATTATGCCAAGTCTAGTATCCCACGATGATCACAGAGTTGTCCACAACTCTGGAATGTAGCTCATTATTGATGAGACCGAGCTAAAATTTTCACTATCATGACATCCTTTCATTCTTTAATCTAGCAAATAATGCAAGAATCAATTGTGACAACACCAATTTGGCACTCTATGCATTTTGATACAATATCTTCGAAAAAAAATGTGCAACAACATATTGTATCCTGGACGTTCGCTTTCATGTTGCTTTGCTTTTGACCATGTTCATGCAGAAGCACCAAGGTTGGCAATCGAGAGACTCGCTCCCTCACAGAAAACGCTGTTCCAGATGTGCAACATCTTCCGACTGGAGTTCGGTTTGGATGTTCAACTATGGTGGGTGACCATCGACTGGAGTTGATGACTGGTGTGTGTGGGGGGGGGGGGGGGGGGACAGGCTAGCTACCTGGTGGACAATTTCCAAAGCCTCTGAAGTAGGTACAATGAAATGTCTTGAACCTGTGTATGGAAAAAACAAATATGAAACCAGAAAAATGCATTTAGTTTTATAACATTCTCGCTTGGGAAATGTTCAGGTCTGGATCTTCAAAATTTATGGTATCAATGACAAGAAAAATGCAATGCTGATACTCCCACTTTGGAAATTTCTCGAGACTACCTTCATGTAACATCTCTAAACTCAAAAGATATTAAGCAGGATATTCATATTGACTCCCATATTGATACAGCAAAACCAGCTGATCCCATGTGAGACTGTCCATAATTGAACAAGTTTGGACTGCTTTATGTTCGAAAAGTCAATTGAATCATGCTACTAAACTGTTGGTTTGAATCATGTAAATGTAGAGCATCCAATGAAAAGTTATGACTTCAACATTCACATTTGTTAATTTGCAATGATCTGACTTCCAAAACACAGCAAAAAACGATGCATAGTTGAAACACCAATTTTTGTACTTCCATGCAGCCTTGACTTAGAGGCCCCAGCCAGCATCAATTGTGAAAAATTGTAGAAGTAATAACAGATTAACTCATTGAAAGTGAGTCCTGAGAATACTCGGGCAGGTGTCTGTGGGAAATGCATGATATAGCAAAATCAGTCCATCCTCAATGGGTCAAATCTCCAAACAGAACAATGCCAACATACATAAGCAATTATTGAAATTTTTAGGGGAAAATGAATATGAGGCATTGAGATAAACTGAGAAGGATATGGGGAAGGATTTGGTGAAAGTGTTCAATTCATCATCAGAATGACTATTTAAAGTGATGGCTTTTGAAATCCGCTTGACAAATGTCATTTACGCAGGCCCCAGTCGAATGAAGAATAACATCTGTGATTCCCCCCACGCAAACACTCTCCGTCAGGCGTGAACGATGTAGATTATAATCAATCATGGGAATATTGAGCATCTACATGTATCAAAGTCATCACCTCTAGTGTGAAGTCGTGCTGCACGCGCCACGCGCATCCTGTTTAAAACTCTTCCGATGGCGGAGAGAGGGAGGGAGGGAGTACTCAAAGAATTATCAGCTCTGTCCTTCTTCCAATTTCAAAGCTTGCTTTTAGGCCTAGTCGGACAATCCTATTATACCAAAGTCTCTAATCTCATCGATGCCCCTGATGAATGCATCTCCGCACAGGAAATACGAAGCAAGCCTCCTTCACAATGTATACACACCCGAGACAAATACTCGCGAAGGCATTTACAAATCCTATTTACAGGCACCGACAATTAATCGGGCAATTCCCTTCCAGTCCGATCTACAATTCCCTGAACAGTTTGCAGAGTGATATACCGGTAGCCTTAAAGGAACTATGGGATACAAATGCATGTTGAGTTGTATCAATTGGTAACACCCTAATCATCACCTATGTGGTCAAAAGATAATCTAAATAAGTGCCAAATATTTTAAATCTATATCATTTTTCTTCAGATAACTTGGATCTGCCTACAAAAAAAAACAACAAAACAAAACCAAAAAACAACAACTTCAAAACAAAGATTCTGACAGGCATCGGCCAAGTTCTGTGTGATGTCTACAGGACTCAAAGAATCGCACAAGTTACAGATTCATCGAATATAATTTTGAGTAGTTTCACGCAAATTACCCCTCCCCCTCCATTTCCTTTGTTAATATTTCACACCATACAGAGCAAAATCACATTCAACTGAATTCACATAAAATTTGCATTTTCCTGATGGATAGTGAACTAGTTCACATTATGCAGTAACTTTCCTGAAAAAACACACCAAACAAACAAACACACACACACACACACACATACATACAAATTAAGAAGATGCATATAGATTTCTGATCCTCTTTCCCCTTCTGTCTGTCTGTCTTTCTGTCTCTGTCTCTCTCTTTCTCTTTCTCTCTCAAGAATACAGTTCATTCTATTCGCATAGAATGCTTAGAGTTACAGACATGTCCTTTAACAAATCTCTTTTCATACCACATTTGAATATCTAACTTAATACGGACTGAACACAGTTGATCGTCCTCAATAAAACTCTATGACAAAGGAAAGGCGAGTCCTCTTACAAATCCTTTGGTCTTTTATCTCCTTCTCTGTGACAAGACAGTCAATATTCAACACTTCAAATTAATCACACTTTTAGTGTTAGCAGCCATTCATACCTTGCTTGAGTTTCGGGTCTGGAATGAAAATGAGGTACCTAGTTACTACAAGACTTTCTATGTAGGCACAAAAGATTAGAAATTCAACATCACAGTTGTTCCCTCGTTGGAAAAGTGCCTTCACCAAAATGTTAGATGAGTTTGAATGTAATTATGAAATGTTAACAGAACAGACTCAATGGAAAGCTACTGGCGACTGAAGTCAGTGCCTTCTATGAATAAATTGCACAGAAAGATTTAATTGACCAACATGATGATGCACATACACACATACATACATACATTCAGGGGAGGGGAAAAATATTTGCATCTCTGACATTTACACTGTCTTTTATCATGATGCTGTTAGTTTTAAAATTGCTCCAAAATTTGATAGATCATCATTTTTAAAGCGATATTACGTGTATTCACTACATGGAAGCAAATTACTTTCAAAGAATTTATCAATTAATATCAATTGATTGATCATTTTAACGACTGATTATCACACAGTCTACAGTGCAAACGTACTTGTGCCCAACACATTCAAGACAAAAGTTGGCAGTCTACGGCGACAGAAATGTGACTTAATCAGTCCTATTTTGTATCTAGACTTCATGGTGGATGATTATCGAGGTGCTTCAATCTATATGATGAATGAAACAAATGATTTCATTGATTACTTCGGAAGGTAGAAGCATGCTGAAGATAGCAATCAAACAGCGATCTGCAATCTCATCTCAACTTTGGTGCTTGTCAGTGGTGGAGATGTGGCACGAGAATCATTTTTTAATTGAATGGAGTCATACTTTAGGTGAGGTAGACTTATTGATCTCATCTTACCCCCACTTTCAGTATTAAAAAAAAAGAAAAAAAAAAGAAAAAAAAAATCATGTTAGCAACATGGATCCACCCGATTGGCTTGTGCAGCAGACTAGAAACATCCCATTTACATCGAGTGCATAGAGCATACCAAGCAAAAGGAGATATTATCATTAGTTATCTATTTTAAGCAATGGGACCTTTTGTTTGTACCGCCTGCAAATTTCTTGAATGGAATAATAATTCTCTTACGTGCTGTGAATGCGCATACATTCAAGAACCGCACCCCATGAAAAATTGAAATAGCAATTACTTGAGGTATCACGCTACTCACAGGGAGGGCATGTACTTTTGCAAGCATTCAATTACTGCCTTCTTTGTTGATTTCCATCACGTCCCTAGACATCTTTCTCTTTTCTTTAAATGATTTATAATCATGATGAGTTCCAGGCTCAACCAATCAGATGCTGGCATAGTGTGATACATGAACACCGACTCAGTCATGCCCTAGTTCGCTGTGAAATTATCATGCCCTCTCGCGAGAAAGTACATTGTACAAGCAGCTTTGGAAGGGGTTCATATCATAATCTTATTCCCATCTGACCATAAGACTTTGACCAAGACTTTGTTCTTGTTGCCATGGTTACTCAAATTTTTCTCGGAAAGTGTTGACTTCTCATTGCCAGTGCAAGCCAGTCAACCTTCAGAACTGAGGTCAAGAAGTGCGAATCATGCAGATTTTATTTCACAGTGGAGTATTGTGTGAACATTCTCCACATTTTATTACAGATAGCAAACTTTTCTATCAATTTTGTGAAATGGGAAGGCTGGCCTTGCTTGGAGATATTTGATGATCCCCTTAATGAATTGTGTACAGCTTTATCACTGGTCTTTATGTAAGTACACTCAAAGCTGAAGAATTTTGACAAAAGTCGACCATTACAGATGAGTGTATGCTTTGATGCACATCCATATTCGCTGATGGGCACTGTTTGTGGTTTCCAAATGTACCCCAGGGGGCAGCGAACAAAGATCGATTCAATCCATGTCTCCGCATGCTACCAGGTCGTTCAGAAACACATCTCAGAATCACAACTACATGTACTATTCATAAGATCTCTTCATTTTGTTTGAACTGTGAAGCCCTCATGCTTTCTTCTCACATTTGCATTATGACATCTGGTGTATTACATCTTTAGTGAGGAAAACCATTTCTACAAAGCACTACTTTCTTCTCCCTAACATGATCAACACCTTACAAGCCCATTCCCACTATGGACCTACAGGTACACATGTATGTAGGTCCAAGCTTTTACCGATGACTGCCTTATCATTGTGGGGAGGAAGAGGTTATTACATTCTTCTTCTACCATAATTGTAATATATACATAATTGCTAGTGAAAGTCATATACCAAGGTCCAATCAGCTCTCTCCTCATCCAATTATCTTTTCCCCTTGACTAAGAGCACCTCCAAAAACTGGTTGGCAGATGGTTTTTCTTGCCAGTGTCAGTGCCAGAGCAATAAATATTTATACCATATCCCCAGGTCCATGGTAGTTGGCTGCGTGCAACCCTGCAACCCGAAACCCACACCATCCACCAGGCCACGAAATCAACCCCTGGAACGCATGGCTGGGATCCGTGCCCAATCATCCCAAAAGAACAAGAAAGGAAAAAGAAAAACTCTAACCTAAACACAAGCACATGGCCCGTGGCTTTCCTCTCCTTAGCGAAGCGAGAATGGCTATACGAAACTTGCCCATTAATTTGTGGATGCTTCACCGTGATATGATATGACTATCTGAGACAGCATGCAGTCTTATCTCCAGCCACTTAGCTAATGAACACAAGCTGCTTAGATTCATCAATTTTTAGAGATAGATCTTCAAGGAAATGTAGATTTTACAAATCATCTTCCCTCTGGATTTGAGACTACAAAAGAAACAAGAGATACTTATTTGTTTGTGCTTTTTATCTAAATAAGCAGTAAAGACACACATAGACTGTGTACTTGATGTGTGTGTGAGTTACACACCAAATAAGACACAACGACATAAAGGAGATTGGCCCTACATTGTTAAAAGAAGGGAAGATGTGCCAAAAAAAAAAAAGAGTTACAAACATTCTGTCAACATTGTGGTTTTCTCGAACAATAGCCATGAAATACCACTCAGAGCTCTGCCAAGGGCATATAACCTTCAGACACAAATTTGTTTTCCAAGGAAATTGTACTCCTGTTGTCAACATATCCTGTATACTAAGTAGGATCAAAGTGACAATGTCAACAATTCTTATAAATGCCAAAAACAACATAGATTTCAGCAAAGCCAAAACAGGGAAGTTGCCACTTCTTTAAACACTCTACATCCAATAAGTCTATGTGGTTTTATAACTGCCTAACTAGCCTGAGAGTTGACTCATAATTTCAATAGAAGGCTTTCTATCACCAGAATTCATAATGGCAAGGACACTTGTACCAAAGGAGTGTCTTTCCTAATTTCAATATCTACTGGATGTTTGTGTTTTTGTTTGATGCGTTGTATTTCCATTCTTCAGAACATGAAACAAATATATTATGAAATATAATTAGAAACACACGCAACAAAGAGAAATTTGCACCAACAGGTAGTACAATCATACTGAAAATTTAGTGTAGTGTGTATGTTTCTGAATTAAGGATATCACAGTTTTGTGGGAAGGGCAAAATGCTCAGGGAGCTTGGATGAGAGGCTATCTTTATTTGCTACAGAAATCCATGTTCATATCACTAATGTGGGCTATGCTTCGAATGAATAAATAAATCAGTGACATTTCATGTTAATTGCCACATGAATTTGGCTTGCAAAGTACCCTAAACCTTTACCCTACAATGAAAACCTAGAAAATGACACAAAACAGATGTTTCTTTTACAGCAGCACCAGAAATTTTAACATGCTTCCCAGCACAAGACACATAATATTTAGTTTGTTTTGAAAGAATGACTACCACGCAACTGACGAGTGCAAACTCCAACTTGAAAAACCAATGAAGTACAACAATTTCATATACAGACTGCACAAAGTAGGTTTTAGACATATAAATCATACAGGAATGCTTGGTTTTCTCCATCTCAAAGAACTATCCCAACTGAAATACACTGCACACATTAAAATACTACATTTTTACGGAGCTATTACTTACCTTGTTGGATCATCTTCAAGTGAGTATAAGGAAGACGGCATGTTAATGACGTTCACCCTTTTCGGTGTAATACTGTAACTCAAGGTCAACTGTGTGAATAAATCAACAAAGCAAATGACATTTTAATCACAAAAATGTAATATTCTGCTTAAATAAATTGTATTAGTAGGCTTTAGCATAATTTTTATTTGTAAATACAAGATTGCACAATTTCAAAACTATACAAATAAATACATGATTTCAACTCATTTGAATTATTTAAAGTTATCAAATTGAATACATGTAACATGTAGGAAAAGCTGCCGAACATCTTGGAATGCTCAGTTTTAGGGATTATTTTTTCTTCAGATTTTACAGCTCTGTTAACAACTCCAATCACCATCACCATCACTGTCATCATTATCACTACCACCCATATCATTATTTATACATCTTTATCATCATCATAATCATCATCACCATCACTGTCATTGTCACTATCACCACCATCTACACTGTCATCACAGTCAAAGTCACTATTGTGGTTGTCATCATTATCACCACCCACATCATCATCATTATCACTGTCATTGTTACCATCATAACCATCCACAATGTCATCACCATCACCATCATCATCATAATCAACACCCGTATTAACATCACCATAGTTATGTTGTACAAGTCATCAATACTACTATTGTCATCCCATTTACCACACTATCATCTCTATCATCACTGTCATCATCCTCATTATCATCATCACCATCCCCATCACAAGCATCATCACCATCAAATTTATCACCCTCACAATCATTACCACAATCATCACCAATATCACCACTACAATCATCACCACCACCATCACAATCATCAACATTACAATCATAATTACCATCACAATCATAATTACCATCACAATCATCACCACCATCACAATCATCATCACCATTACAACAATCATCACCATCACAATCATCATTACCATCACATTCATCATCACCATCACCATCACTATCATCATCACCATCATCATCACTATGACCATCACCATCACCATCATCATCACAATCACAATCATCATCATCATCATCATCATCGTCGTCATCATTACTCCTGCACACTGACCTGCTTCTGTAGTTGTCCGGTTGGAATGCTTCTGAGGAGCTGGAGGTGTGAGTTGAACGTTTGCACTTTGGTAAGTGGCTTCTTCAAGAGGACTTCTGCAGGGGTGGACATTTTAAGATGCAAAAGGTTGGAGTAACAAAGATAAAATAGGTGCATTTACATCTGAATTATCCTGGAATTAAATAACACAATACTTTGCGCCAGTCTCATTGGTAAAATACCATGGTAACAGATACTGTGGCAATTCACTTGGTACCATTCTCATTCACAAAATACCATAGTGTTTCTGGTATTTTTAAAGCACTGCACACGTTCATATCTAATAGAGGAAGACCAGAAATATGTCAGGTCACATGAGATGAATACACCCCTGTATGATTGGTGGCATTTTGTGACACGGTTCACACTCAAATTTTGCATATTGTGCATCTGAATTTGAATTACAGCCTAAATACTACAGTAACGGTATTCCATGATGTATTTTGCATTCACATGAAAAATTACCACATGATACATACAATGGTACATCACTGTCAATGCCAATGCACCCACTTTTGATCAAGATACCAAGGGGTATTACACTCATTCAAATCAAGG
This sequence comes from Diadema antillarum, assembly GCF_040938485.1. Lineage (NCBI taxonomy): Eukaryota > Metazoa > Echinodermata > Echinoidea > Diadematoida > Diadematidae > Diadema > Diadema antillarum. The sequence goes on along the minus strand of NW_027272601.1, from coordinate 237,903 downwards.
GCAGGGTTGAACCTCTTTTGGGTTGCCTGGTAACATTGTGAATTACAAAAATCTGTCCTCCATGTTTCATCATCAGCTTCAGAATTCACTACACTCATCCGTCTTTTAAGGGGAACGCAACGCCTAAGAGTGACCCTGGTAAAATTATATTCTAAAGGGTATCAATGCAAAAGAACTTGATTTTGCTTTATGTCAGATACGTCAGTCACAAACACCTATCACGACTAATTTCATCTAAAAACTTCCTACTGACTCCAAAGAAGACACATTTGTGTTATCTCATAATCTAATAAATTAGAAGCAAATAAGTATTGAAAATATGCATATTGATCAACCACACTAGTAACCAAAAAATCTCACAATTTTATATTTTTGACTTATTTCATATATTCATATTCATAGATATACTTGGTAAGTTGTATGAATTACACACTTAAAATGATTAGTTACTTCTTGGTTTTCTCTTCAAAAAAAAATCACAGCAATATGCTTTATATGTTTCATTAGCATGTTTTTGTTTTTGTTTTTGTTTTTGTTTTTATAAATAGTAAAAGCCAGTTTAACAAAAAAAAAAAAAATTCCTCAGCCTGGCAGTCCCATTCAAAATCTTTAGACATCAAAAAACAAAAACATAAAACAAAAACAAAAACACATAGATGTCTATGCACCACTAGCTCAATTTTACAGACAGCCACGAGAGTTTGAAGATGGAAAGATGTAACCAGCATATTGTATTGTCCTCACACCATGGGAAAATTGTGTGATGGCGTTACAGAAACTGAAACACACAACATGAAACAAATTTTGCGCCTTTCTGCCTTGCTTTGTCTTCTCTCCTCATAAACTCAATGAATACTTTCCGGATCTGAAGCGGAGAGATTAAATTTTGATTTTAAACAACAGCATCTGACCAGTATCAACCAATCATCAAACTTGATTAAGAGCTGACATCTGACATGCATTCCAGACAGAGAGAGATGGATGAAAAAAAGCAAGCGGATGAAGAGAGGAAGACAGATAGAAAGGGAGAGAGAAAATACATGCTGTATGATAAACACGTCTCAAATGACTTTTCTCTTTCACTCTGGTGTTAGCAATTATTGCTTCATCTCATCAGGAAAGACACCAGGCAAACACATTTCTCCATTTCCTCTAATTTCCCGCCAAAAGGTATTGTGTGAACCATCCACATAACTGTGAGAGCAATGTGAAGAGCTTGATTCTGATAATTACAAACATACTAACTTCCTATCAACGACAGACACACTACTTTAAAAAAAGAAGAAATTTTTCATCTACAAAAATCATTTTTTTTTAAATGAAAAAGGTATTCTAATACCGTATGTACCCCATAATTTCTATGAAATGTCAATCCGATATGATAAAAGCTGCATTTGCGTTTCATTCAATGAGGCAGTCGTTATCTTACTATTATGCTGGTTTCAGCAATACTGATGTTGGTTAAGCATAAATGGGCTTGAAATGCTAAATTGCCACCACATCACATGGTCAGCAAATATAGCAGCAGCACATGCAGTTTGTAATTGGGTCAAAACATAAGTTTCTGTCAAAACAAAACATAAATAAATGTATTGAACAACGAACTACAATCATCTGGAGTATACAAATCTTAAAGGGAATCTCTCCCCTAAAATTTAAATTTGAGAGGTGTGAGAGCATGTCCTAAGAACATTAGAGAAAATTCTATCCAATCACAAAAAATGTCCCAAACTGTGAAATATCAACTTTAATAAATCAGCACGCACGAGTGCGCGCTGCAATAGTAGCCAAATCTGAAAATAGTAGCCGCGCGTATACCATCGGTGTGTGCACGTTTCCTTCGTTCGCCTCTGTCTGCACATAGCTATATCGAATACTGTCTATCGGTATCGCCTCATCGAGCCATATGCATCCGCATGAATAGAGGCTGCCATGGCTGCCTGGTCAGTGGCCCGGTGTGGCGCGGTAGCACCAACCTAGCTGCGTATGTGGACATATCCGTGCATTTGCATGTTTTGAGAGTATCGTAGTACACTGATCGTACAGAAAATGATCAAACTACGCAATCTATTGCAGTCGATAAGGCCAGAACACTACTCTTAGATCAAGGCGCATGTAATTTTTGGCATTTTAGAGATTGCTCATAGATGTTTCTTTATATATTGCTATATCTCTGTATGTGAGTAACGTTGCACTTTTATATTTCATATGGATATTACCAGTACAATAACCTACAATGTCAGAAAACTAAATTTCTGCGTACGGATACACTTTAAAGAGTAAATAAAAATCATTCTCTGTTCAGGAAATCAGCTAAACCTGCTAGAGAGACCATAAGTCTTCTATGATTATTACTGGTATTAACTCACTGCATGCCACATTAATTTCTTGTCTATATCTATGTGTGTGAAATCTGTGCACATTTGACTCATAGGCACAGGAAGGGTTAAACTATCATGGTTCAAGAAGATAATGTATGTATTCCTGACTTGGTTATTAAAATAACATGTTAAGAAAGATCATTTTTTGTTGTTGTTCTGGGCCTTTTTTTTTTTTTTTTTTGCGCAGGGGCTTTTATATACTCTGACCGGCTATTGCACAACTTGTTTATGAAAACTACGTTTTCTTTTCTCTCTCTGTTAGGTAGGAGATCTTAAGTTTGAATACATGTATTATGGGAGATGGGAGAGATATATAGGAAAGAGAGAGAGACAGGAGGAAGACTGGGATTGTTGGAAAAACTTACCGATAATGAAGCCAATCGTAACATCATCTGGAAGACGAATTCTATTGCACATTTTCTCAAACGTTCCGCTACTGTAGGGTCAAAAGAAGAGAATAGGAGACAAAGAGCAGAGAGAATTGATAAGTCAAAATATTTGTGGTCATTGCAAATGGATATCATCTCACAGTCTGCAGTTTGTACAATAATATTTTGCAGCATGCAACAGCCTTTATCTTTGAGTACAACTATCAAACACATTTCACAGTGATCATAATTACAAAATGAGGTTTTCTTCCACCATTTGAAAACTCTCTCAAGATAGCACTTGCATGACAAGGAACAAACATATGTGACATGTAGAGCAGTGATATGTTCATCGAGATAGAGGAAGGGGGAGAGGAGGGGGAACCTGTGTACACATACCACATGCCATTCTACATTGAACTGACAGATACTTAAGTGCTATTCAGAAGACACTCATATTTGATGGACTTTGCAAACATTGCCCCCAGTTGAGTGGGCCGGCCAGCTATTCAACTGACAAGGAGCAAGCATCTACCAAAGATGTCCTCATCAAGATGATGAGTGGTCTTCAAGACTCAGACTCCTTTTGACAAAGTTGTCCTGATCTTACACATTCATGAATGGTAGCAAATATCATGACGTGGTATCTTAAATGGACAAAAACAAATAATATCTGAAAAGAGTAAGATTGTACCATTGTGATTATTCACAATGGAAGGTACATACGTTAAAACAGAAACTGTTGATGTCCTAAAGACCATCAAGAACTTTGTGATGTTCATTGTTTGGCGATGGTAAAATCAATATTTACATATATGCCAGTTGGGTATGGAACACACATCTATTTCATTCTGGAGTCAAGCAGCTTTTTCTTGAGACATAATCACTAAATCGAAATGGGAAAAATGCAGCCCCTTAATTCTCACTCATCACTTTCCACTTAAGTCCCCCACAAGTACCCTTCACGCCCCACTGGGTACCCTCTTCAAGTACTCCCTGTTTGTTCCCAAAAATTGGCTTCACAAGAAACTTGTTACACTAAAGGAGCACAAGGGCGCATTTGAACGCCCTGGGAGGAGGTAGCTGTAGGCGTAATTGTGGGGGAATTCTCTTATGCTGCGGCACGCACACAGGTCTTTGTGCCATCATCATAGCTCACAGGTGGAGAAATGATGTGTTCCATTTACGCCGTACACCAGGGCACAGGTTAATCAACACATTCCACACCATACCCCCTCCCCTCATCTTAGCCCCTCCTTGGTGTAGAAGCTTCATTGTTTCAGGCAGCCCCCCAGCTTCATTTGGCTACTGAAAGGGAATCATATATTGCAAAAGAAACACTGCCCCAGTTTTGTTCCAAACAGTTAATTTCCTAATGGTCTGAAAGTTGTGTGTCCCAAGCACTAAAACCTGCAACTACATATGTGAATTATCAAACATTTGTTCGTGTCACTTGGGGGAAAAAAACACACACCAAAAAACAAAAATAGCAAACAAATCTTCTGGATTCAGTGTTGTTTTTTCATATGCATGACAAATTGAAAAGTCTTGTTGATAGTGCTGATATCAAATTGATCGTGCAGTATAGATCGGGAGAAAATTGAAGCCCTTTCAGACAGTTACAACATCAGAACTTGTTTGCAGGCATGCTCACAAATGCATTTCGTTCCAATCAAGATATTTTAGTGCATCTGAAAGCAAGGCAGAATCACCTTTCTGTGACCATGTTCCTCAAATCACCCCTGGGAGTATCGTGCTTAATCAAAGGATCAAAACTTTGTGACATGGCTGTCGTATGGAGCACCAGCTATAGTATGCAATGGGCAAGGAAAGTGTGAAGAAGCTGTAACTCTTAAAAAGCCCGCACCATTGCAAGGTTCAAACTCCCGTGCCAAAATTTGACTGCATGCAAAAGCATCGGTTTCCACATGTAGCCGGTGGTCGAATTTTAGATGGCGTTTTGGTCGAATTCTGAGCGGCTTGCTTTTAATGTATAAAGAAGAAACGCATACCACAAATGAAATCATGATTTCAAACCAGATATTTTGTTTGTCGGCAACATGATCTTGTTGAGCGATGGGAGAATTCATTTAAAAAAAACAAACGACAAGGAATCTGGATCTATGTGCACATGGAGAGGGCAGGACTAAACATTGGAAAACAACATACACCCAACAGCTGCGACATGCTGATAATCTATTAGCACCACTGACAGATTTTATTTAGCTGCATTCCCCATGGCTGATTATTAGCCGCAAGAACATCGCAGGGGCGGCAGTCAAACACGCTGAGTCACAGGATGATTTACCGCTCTGAGGAAACGAAATGAGGGCTGCAGCTTTTTATTCCCAGGGACCATCCATCTGTCTTTAACCGCGTGACCAACTTTCATAAGCTTCTGGATGATTAATTAAAAGAAAAATATACCATCCAATCTCTCCCTGATGGAACCAAGAACAAACTTTTGCGAGACATGCTTGCATTGCAAAAAAAGAAGAAAAAAAAAGAAGATAAATAAATACAAAATAGAATGGTAAAAAATAGTTCTTCAATGTACCTACCATTCACACTGTCACAAAAAAACTTGAAACTCTCAGGTGTTTTGCCAAGAAATGCACATGCACAAGATAAGAATGGAATATTCAGATTTTTGATAGGTAGTACATATGCACAATTCACTGCTGTCTTTGAGTGTAGGCAGGCAGGCAGGAAATCCCATAACTATAACCTTTTAGAACAAACACTTTCAAATACCAGACCACCTGATGTCGTACTCCATACAGTTGTTGCTGCTAATGACAGCAATAACAGGGCAACCTCTGCCTTTAATAGTGCTGTCAATCATCAATCAAGTTACTTGCCCATACACTGTGGCTGTGTTATCAACTTTCCCATGTTTGAAACACAATTTCAATATCCACTATCAAAATGCATAATATTGTGAACATCTTTCAGATCACATTTCTTGAATTGTTGGTTATCAAGAGTCGAGAGGGTCTCGTCACTGTGTTCCTCCATTGCACAGTTTGACCTCAGTAGCAGAGATCGTAGCTGACGTACTGTACGTAGGTAGGAGATACATGTATAAATGCATTTCAAAATGTGACCCTGCATTACAAAACCAACAAAAAGTCGCCACACAAGGATTTTCAGTTAAGGGCAGATTCTGAAAGAGCAGACTCTAAGCTTTAAAATGATGTATAACTCAGCTCAAATGTACTCCCCTAACCTATCAAAATACTGGAAAGAAGGCACACATTCTGGAAAAGTATGAACTGAGAAAAGAGGCTCTGAAGTACAAGGTCTATCCAAGCATTTAATCTTTACCTAGCTGTGCTAGCTGTGTGATGAAAGAGACAAAACACAGGATGCAAAGCACCAGGGCAACAACAATAAAAAAGGATTATCAGATTAAGCTGAAATTGAGCATGTTGTATTAACACATTCTGTCCATGAATACTGCCAACTTTCAAAGCAGTAGCACTATTCTTTAAAAAATAATTAGACTTAAAAGTGAAGAGTGTGCAGAGGATTTCAAGAAATGAAAAGGGGCCTCTAAGACATGCCTGATAATTCTATACTCTCCCCCAAAGAAGGGTTGTAAAAACTGCTAAAAACACACTTTCCCATTCATGTTATGATCCCAAACTAAAGTATGATGTAGAAGAAGGAGAGCTCTTTCAGAAAATATGAAAAACTCAAGATTGACTCGGTTGACCCACTTCACCTTTTATAAGTCGTCACTTAAAATCAAGGGGTGCGACTTTTTGTTTGTTTTGTGATGCACGGTTACAAATGATTTAACATTTATCCTCTCTACAGATACGCGTTTCTGGCTCATATGCATTTGTGATCCCACTTATATTGGCATTTCAGAAACACGTTTCTAAACCCATAATCAAAACAGCTTTATGTTTATCAATTGCAAAAAAAAAAATCCCCGGAAGTTGTTTGGAAACCTTAATTCTTCGCCAGAAGTGTAAATGCACAGTACCGGTAAATGTTTTACTCCATATTGTTGTCGCTCCTAATGACAGCAATATCAACACAGAACAACCTCTGCCTTAACAGTGCTGTCAATCATCAATCCAGTCACTTGCACATATTCCGTGATGATCGACTTTCTCACAAACACAGACTGGCACTCCAAACTATCCTCATCCCATGTCTTTACCACTTATTAGTAGCCTCGATCCCCCGTAAATTATACAGCTCTTGAGTCTGGCCTGGCATTATTGTAGACTGCCCTCAGTCAACCCAATTAGAGTAAACTTGACCCTTTCAGGGAGCTCTGGTGAATAGGGACATGGGGATTATACCTAATCCAGATTGGTGGTTAATCCAGGCAAATGCCCTGCAGTCTGATTCAATTTTAATCCCCTTGCTATTGCTTTCACTACACAGCCCCATGCCAGACATCTTGATCTGAGGGAGGCCTCCCCGAGAGGCAAGTTGTGCCAGTTGAATATGATGTGATGTTTGTCTCAGAGGAGTTGGACACTTTGGCATAAAACTCATTCATAATCACGTTACCGTAGCGCATTTTTAAATAATGCGGTTACGGTTACAGAGACTCGACACAGAAACGAGTCTCTATACACAAACCACTTAATGCAGCTAACAACATCCCATGCAATGGTTGTGTCTCTCAAACCCTAATACGGCCCCTCAATCAAAAAGCAACTCTCGATACCGTAATATGCACGAGTACGTATTTGTGCGCACGCATCATGGTGGAAGTCACGGTCGAGCCAAGGTTCTCTTCCTCCGTCATGTTTTAGAGGGGTTGAACCATTCAGACTGCGAATGAGCACGAGAATCGGGCTAAACTCGACTGGAAAGCATTGATCGCCTGAGCATGAGTGGCCGAACAAGCTTTGAGATACACGTTTTAGGAGGAACAGGACAAGGTTTGTGTTCAGACTTCCAAAATGAAAGCATGAAATGTGTTTCTATACACATTTACAAACAAGTTCTTTGCCAAGCTGCAAGAGCTCCCACTACTGGCAAAATATAATTTTATTTTTGCAGAGGGCATGGCCCAATGCATCTCACCCAACACAAATCAATCTGACTCATATTTCTGCAAAGGAATCGCAATCAGGCATGACTGAACACTAAATGAAGCAAGGAATGAGTTAGACCAAACACTTTTTTTTTGTTTATTGCAAGTACAGTAAGCTGTTTGCAGCATGAAACTTACCATTCTTTGCACATCCCTCCGAAATTTGTTAGAGAACCAAAATGAGAATATCTTACGGTGACACATGGAATCACTGATATAGCATGCATCAAATGATTGGTAAAATAATCAATGAACTCCTAGATTCTGTACAGCAATTAAATGTCTATTTGGCTCCAGAATTGTTAGTTCTCTGATGAAATACTGTGGGAAAAGTTTTAAAAAAAAGGACACTGGCTTTAACCCAACAAGTTACAGGGAATTATGCTACTGAAATTATTGCCTCTTATTCATGAAAAAGGCACTCCTGAGTTTCACTGATAAAATTCATGAAATCTTCAGAAAATCAGAAAGAAATAGACCAAAACAAAATCCCAGTTTGAGGGACAAGTAGGAACCCAAACTCTCTCAGGAACACCACCTTGTAATGACATTGTCAATTTGCAAAAACAGGTGATGGGAGAATGTTCCACAAAATGGGCTGTCAATTTTAGAAGATGCTCTTGGAAGTTCTGCAACCAAAACAAACCATATTTTGTTTTATGACAAAAAGGCTCGAATGAATACAACTATTTGACTCCATTTAACGAAATATTACTACTGTCATGGAAAAACAATTTCAAGACAATCAGCACCAAACCAAAAATTTGTCATTTCAGAGACTTTGAAGGAATGAAAAGAAAGAGATAATGAGGAGTCTTCTGCTTGAAATACCCAAATAAAACAGGGGTGCCCCATCCTCTCCAATTGCCGTAATTAACTGAGGGGAGGCGGGCCGTGGAGCAGGAGATTAATGGTAAGCACTACTTCTTCCTTGATTGGGCATCCTCCTGGACATCTTTCAATCTTTCTCTCAGTCTCATCCCTTGCTACCCCCCCCCCCCCCCCCCTCATCATTGACATTTACACACCACTGCACTAGCGTATAGGGCCTAATATACAAGCCAGTAAGCTGTACGGAGGATGAAGTACTAGTCACTACAGTCATTTCACTCTGTCAGTCTGACTCTCTAGAGCTCATCGCAAACTGCATGACCTGACCGGTCACATGACTAAGGAGGCAAGTCGCATTAAATGACCAGTCACGGAACTCAACATTGCACACTATGGCGATCAAACTACAGAGCTAGGCTTACGACTGTACCAGCGTCAGTACATTAACTGTGGCATGATTGGCTGAAAGTCCACAATTGGTCGCGAAAATTCAACACATCATTATCTTCACGACCGGCATCGTGACCGAATCGCACGACTGGAAACTGGCAAGGCTGGTGACGTCACACTTCCAGTTGCGAGGTTGTACAACCGTTGAATCGTGACAAAGTCAAGTAAGGTGAAGTGGGCTTCAGAAGAATTTGACCAAATTCAACACCTTACATCAATCTATATCAAAATAAATTAAAAATAAGTCCTGTATCACAGCAAAGTATGCCTGCTGAACGGGAGCTAAATCAAGACTGGGGGAAAAAAGTGTTTTACAGGAATTGCATATTTCGAAGCTGTTTTGTCAGTCAAGATGGAAAAAAAAATCACTAATGGTGATCCAGGATATCACTTTTTATGTATATTCTTGGCAGAGTGGCATGGTTAGATAATCCATTCAGTCATGTGTATCATATTTAGTCCCCTTGTTGACAAGAGAAAGACATGTCCTGCGGCAAAGCATGACACCACGATTTCCTCAAAATAAAGAATGTGCCAACAATCTGCCAATTTGGACAGCCCTTTTTTCCCCCAAAAGTTTGCCAAAAATGGTTTCCAATGCTCTGGCGAGGTACTGACATCAATATGACTAATCATCACATGAAAGTGATTGCAAGAGATTGTCACGAAATTCGTCTACATTAATGCAGAGGAGAAATGCCAAATACATTTGTTCAACCTAGTAAAAACCAAATGAAAAGGGAGAGGGGAATTATCTTGATCAACCCCCAAGCATCCTGCAATCAAGCCTTACATACCAGGTGTTCAAATGCAACAAAATGAATCAAACAGTTACACATGTATCTACAAGGATGACAAATGTACCATCTAAATGCCCATTTCCCCCTTTCCGGCCTATTTGGCTCTAAATCAACCCTTCTCAGTCAAATTAACTCTAGAGTCTGTATTAGAGAGCTAATCAAATCCCACATTTCTGTGGTTTGGTGAAGTACCTTGTTGTAATATGTTTTTATCATTCACTGTCAGTGTTTCAAACGTGAATGTCACTGGTGACACTTCTCCGTGGAGGTATAAAAAAAAAGAGAAATCTTTCACTTTAGCCCTGTGTTGTTCCTACACATCTGTTTGATTTGGCTGTAGTTATGTCAAATATCTCATGATTGCTAACTCTACAACTGATCTTTAGTTTGGCTTCACATTTCCAAAGACTAAGTACCTGTTCCTTTCTACACATGGTAAATGTTTAAATATTTTTCTCCTATTCATGCAGATGTAATGAATGCAGCTGGTTTTTATAAGCTTTCTCTAATATAAGATACCAGCTATGCAGTGAAATTCAGTTGCCAATTCAGTGATTACAGAAATTATATTTTCAGCAGCATCAGAATTTCTTCTTGATTCACTGGGTTAAAAAAAAAAGAAAAAGATGTGTTGCTGTGTCTTATACAAATGTCAAACAATTTAGACTCAATAACCCCACTCTATTGCTAGAAGGCAAGTACAGCTCTTGACCCAATGCATGTTTTACAAGCATGTTGGATGGAACGGAAACATGCTTAGCATAAAAAAAATGCACACAAATTACTGGAAGAGAGAGACAGAGACAGAGAGGCACGCAGACACCCTGCTCTCGCCTGGCAACCATCGTCGGGTGTCGGCTCTCATCAGACCCATCAGCCACTAAACTGAAGTGATTACCCTGGATCCATCTTCAGAGGACGAGGAAGATGTCTGCTCTCCTCCGTGGTTTGAGGGTAAATGGCCTTCCACGTATACATCAATTTTTGTCCAGAAACGCAAAACAAATTGCAAATTAACCACTTGCAAGATGACAAGTTTTGGAAAAGGAACAGGAGACAAATTTTCCATCACCTTATATGACAAGTGCTGCAAACCCTTGGCAGAAATGTTAACTTCCATTCAAACATTTCTTGAGTGGGGGTGGGGGGGGGGGGTGGGCAATATCTCAATTACAATTTGAAGAGGTAACAACCATTTGCTTGGAGGAGGGGAGGGGGAGTTCTCAACTGTTGACACCATTTTGTATATTAGAAAAATACAGCTTCAAATAAACAAAACCCCATGGAAACCTGTTCTCAAAATGAAACATCTGAAATAATTGTCAGAGATGGTACAGAAGTATAGACATGCACAAAGTAAGAATTGGATTTTGCCATAAAAACTGAAAAATCAAATAAATTGCTTCGCAATATGAGACATATGACACTGATCAAGGTTGAATGGCCGTGTCTTGGATTGGTGGGACGAGGGTGCAATTTGGCCCCTTATACAAATGCATGAATGCTGCCTACGATCGCATCACCACCCACGAGTGGTAGCACAACCATCAACCCTGGGCCTTCCCCTTCCCTCCTCCCTGCATAAGATACAGTGTGATGCTATGCAGAACTGAGGCATGCGCTTCACAAAAACAGGAACATCAATACTATGAGTCTACTACTTTTTTTTTGTGATGCATGATGGCCCATCCAACTAAAAATATGTCAAATTGTTCTCTTATTTGCTCACTGCCACATAAAGTTGCACCAGCTTTACAAAGTATAAATGATGCCAGGCTACGCAAGCATTAGCACAGCCATTGACTGATGGCAATGCATAACATATCTTTCTATTCTTTGTTAACACTACATCTAATGTGCACTGGAGCTGTTTATGGGGGGACCATTTTCCTCCACAAAATACAAACTGCTACAGTCTGACAAGTTTAATCACTTTTTGAATGATATATGTTTTATCTGTCTGATCTGTCAATCAATATTAGCTATGATCTATCAATTAGTATATTTATTTCCAATCTACCTCACTACCTCCCTCTCTATCTATCTATCTATATAGTATATATATATCTATCTATCTATCTATCTATCTATCTATTTATCTATCTATCTATCTATCCATCTCACTCTATCTATCTATTCATCTATAATCTATCTCACTATCTCTATCTATCTCCTCTACTATCTATCTATCTCCTCTACTATCTATCTATCTATCTATCTATCTATCTATCTATCTATCTACCTATCTTTCTATTTATCTGGATGGATACAGAAGAGATCCTGAAACTATCTCGGTCTTCTATATTCTCTGCGTCTACTCGGCACTCAATCTATCTTTCAATATATCTATCTAACTAGGTATGAACCTATGCTGTGTTATCTGTCCACTTTGATATTTTTTTTATCCCTCTGGTTCATTCATCACAACCGTAATTCACGACACCTCAACATCTTGATGTTATTCATTGTTGCCATGTGATTCTCAACAAACTTCTGATTGTTGACAAAATGGCCGAATTTTTTTTGGGGAGGAAGGCAGCAACCCAGTTTGCCATTTTTGTCATCAATACAGGAAATGTGGAGGATGTTTCTCAGCAGAAAGAGAAAGGCTTGGAGGTTTCTCAGGAGTCGGTGTCTTCTGGTTTCCACATCAGCTGGTCTGCATCCCGCCACCTTCTTCCAACAGGTGGAGATCCCATCCTGGCTGGCACCTACCCAAGATGTTTACTGAGGAGCAGGAGGTCACAACAACTCAGAAGAGAAAGATAGGAAGAACGGGGAGAAGGTAAGGGATATGTAGAGATATACCCCTTGTTCAGACGCAAGCCAGTTTATACCAAAACTCCATAAAGAAACAATGTATATAAAGAAACATCGTATAGCCGACAGACCTTACAGACTGTTCAGATGCTAATCTCGACCATTCTGGAAAACGTCACACAGATGCACAGTTTCCCATTGCGCATGATGTTATGGTCATGACATCGCCGCTAGTGACAGAAATAGGGTCACCTTTCGCACGAGCTCACATTAAAGCCCCGCCCAGTTATACTGTTTTATGGTTGCCATACATTCAGATGCATATGGACATGATGGAATGCTGATTCATAAACGAGTTCTAGTTCATGATGATGCTCTCATCGTTGTTTCATTACACGTCATTTCGTTACACGCCATTTCGTTATTCAGCGTTCAGATGTAGAAATTCATTGTATAGCTATACCATTTTAGTAGAAATTTCTTGCGTCTGAACACCCTGCGAGTGAGAGAGGGGAAAAAAAACCTGTAACCCTTTCATGGAAGTGATGATGCTGTCCAACCACTTGTTGCCCCCCAACCCACCTGATAAGAACCCCTCCCTGCTCCTTATTTTCTGTGGAGTCTACCACGGCTTTTCCCTCCACAAAATATGCCAACCTCTGGGGTCAAAACTTTTCTTCTGTTCCTATCATTCATACCTTCACCTCTCCGACTGGTGATCAATCCTACTTCATCAGTCTGGATTAAGTTCAACAAGCAAACACAAACAGACTTTTGTTGGTTCCCTCAGTTTTTCCCCCAGATGATTTCATCCAATTTTGCCATCTTGAGAACCATCACAATAGTATCTTTCATCCTGTGTCGTACCTAGTTCCTTTCTATGTTTTTGTAATTTCATCCTGCACTTCTCTTTGACTTATACATCAATTAGTCTATCTATCTATCTATCTGTCTATCTATCTATCTATCTATCTATCTATCTATCTATTTGTATCTATCTATCCATCTATCTATCTATCTATCTATCTATCTATCTATCTATCTATCTGTCTGTCTGTCTGTCTGTCTGTCTGTCTGTCCCTACCTACCTATCTGCCTACCTGGATGCCAATCTGTAATTTCTTGGTATATCTATCTATATCTATCTATCTCTTCTAGTTATCTACTGTATACGCTATATATTTCGCGGGGGTTTTATTTTTGCGAATTTCGCGAGTCGGGAGCTATTCGCGAAATCAACAACACGCGAAAATATTACCTTCCAAAATGAATCCCTTGCCTTGATGATACGAACATTTCAGTACTAGTATACCATGTCACGGCAAACCGAACAGACCATACTGGCTAAGCTTGCTTACGCACGTCCACGTCTACTTTCATACGAATACTGTAGAGAGCCAATCCATTATCGCAAGGGGACCACTCGTCAGAAATCTAGTGCGATGGACTTAACCACTTCAAAAATGTTGAATTCTAACTTACTAGTTCGCAGAGTTTGGTAAGTTTTTTTCATGCAGTGTATAAAGTGCATTCTTATTTGCTAGTAAGTTGAAAATTCACACTTTCTTTGCCACTTCATATTTTCTCTGGTCCCCCAATCGCGAATTTAACCACTCGTGAAAATGTGTGACAGCGGCAATTCGCGAAAATCTATGTACGCGAAAATCATAGCGTATACAGTATCTATCTACCTGCCTACCTACCTGGATGTCAATCTGCAAGTCATTTGCAAGTAGGGCCTATGTATGCATGCATGTATGTTTGTAGGTATGTATACATATGTGTATGTAGCTATCATGTATCCATCTATATAGGCCCTACTTGTCTACCTAAATAACGTCTTCTGATCTTTCTTTAGTTCTCTTTGTCCTTTACTTTCACTTCTCACTGCTTGTGTCGACAGTAAAAGAAGAGTGCAAATCCTGTTTCTTGTGAGTTCCCTTTCCCACAATGTCCTCGTGAGTCATGCAGAATTCCACTGAGATGGAAACAGAAAATCCTCATTATTTGACTTCTCGATTGCAGAGAAAGAACACAAAATCTTTAATAATGATTGGTACTTGTGGTCCCCACTGGATGAAGCTCTCCCCAAAATTCCTACCTCTGACAGACTGCCACACCAACATGAAACATATTCCAAATGTTTGTCAGTCCTGCGTCCATCCTACCACTTTGGCAGAAACTGAATATTGCTGGGAAAGTGGGCACCAATAACTCAGCCTACGCAAGCTCTTCGTAAGAGAGATAAGAAAAATCAAGTCCCTTTCCAACTTCTGACTCATTTTCCATATATTTCTTTTTTTGAGGAAAGCTAACTGAACAAGGCTTTTCTCTGTACCACTCGCTAACTTGTGGACAAAATCCAATCACTGCTTCAGCAACTTTCTCAAGAAGAGTTTGATGTCCCACATGTCAACATTTTAACCTCAGGATGCACGCAACAAAAATGTCTGATCAGAGGTACAAGTTTCAATCACATGCACAAGAACCACAAACCCTTTTTGTAAGACCTTTTCTGGGAGGTAACAATAAAAAAGAAGTTCTTTTTGTTTTGTCAATCATCCATTTTTGTGCACATGTAGGATATACTTATTTCACTTCCAAATTATGGAAAGTCAAGAAGATACCTTGCTATGGATCATACGACCACATCCTTGCTACCGACAAACAAGTAAAAGTAAAAACACGAGCAGCAAATAAATGAGCAAGATATTGTAAATGAAACAAGTGATCATGAGTATCCATCAATGACCACTCAATCAAAACAACAATAATGCAGGAATCAAGAGCTGACTTGCGGTTACTACTTGTGTGAGAAATTTCATTATTAGAATGATTGGATCATACACACAGCATCTCCAAAACCGTGATTTGAATACTGTAAAAGTGGATACTTTCGCACGACTAATTTTTTGCGCTTGGCTGGGTTAGAATTGTTTCGCTTCTTGTTAATTCCGCGGAATCAAGACATCACATACAGGAACATATGGCAAGAAAAAATATTCGCAAGCTTTTATTTTCGCGCTAGTTTCTGGTTGCGCAAAATGCGCGAAAATTTCCGCTTTTACAGTAAAACATTCTCAAAAGGAGGCACGGCCCAATCTTTTGTGCCATGGTTATGAGTGGCCGCTATGCATCAACTCTCAGTGTAAACTATTACACTCGTGTTGCGCAGTTTATTGCTGGCAGTGGTTGTAAGGCCACAAAGCTCTGCCTTCCAAATCATGTACACAAGAATCTAGACTGTGATTTGAGTAATTTTTTAATCATTATTATTAAAGACTTCATCTCCAGATTAGAAGTTGAATACGTGATTGTAATTTGACTTCGTGATTTTAGTTTGGTCGCACATGTATGAAAAATTTCACAATTTTGATTGATTTTTTTCACGAGAATCATCATTCAAATGACAAATTTTCTCTAGTGTGAAACCCCTCTTACAGACAAGCAAAGAATCTACACTCCACTAAGGTGTACGTGTGGGATGTAAAGCATGCACGAGGTCATCATACATTTCACACAATTCAAACATTATCGTTCTGTCTTTTACAAAGTGATATAAAAATGTTTGCCAGGTGTACACATCAGTGCATGCCACTCAATATCCCCCCCCCCAAAAAAAAAAGGAAAGAAAAGAAAGAAAGAACATGTGTTTGTAAATGATCTCCTCATGGAATCTTTGTAGCCATTGTCTCAATGACTTCCTTCTTTCTAATAAAACGAATCCGAACACGGTGATGAAGACGCAAGTTTCACGACCTCTGACTTCCTGCGAGCATCGCCACGTGAGCATCAAGTGTCTGCCGGGATTCGAACATGATATACTCTACCTCCCTAAACACAGGAACCGACACTTTTTTTTTTGCATTCAGAGCATCAAAAGTGGCCCTCAGAGCACTTGCCGTTAAGAGTTTTGTAGATAGTTTAGCGTGACAAAAAAGGGAATTAAGAAAGGGAAAGACTTTGGGATCATGTGATAACTTTGTAAACCACAAAAGACGAGAGAAAAATCCATTCCAGGAGATTCGCTGGAATTACATTAGGCCCTACATGCGCTGAGGACAATAGCGAAGTAGTCACTTGACTGTAACAAGATACATGCAACACTCACCTATTGTTCCCTGTATGAAATTTCAGCAACTCATGATGTAGCATCTATTCTCAAAAGATTCAGTTTCTCCCACAAATCTGCTCAAAGTATAAGGGCACTTAATGGCAAACATGATGCTCTTGAATATCTTTCAATGCAAAGAAATTATACCACGACCACTAAAAATGCCCACAGTTAGTAGGCCTATACTAACATATTATTGCAGATCTTCAAATACATCATTGGATCCGTATGACCTTCATTACTGTATGCGCAGAATATTTCACGAGGCTTTATTTTCGCGAATTTCGCGTGTCAGGTGCTATTTGCGAAATTAAAAACACACGAAAATATTGACTCTGATCCAATGTGGATGTGACGTACACGTGTACAATCTCCGTTCAATACAGGACTCCACGATCGCGAATTTAACCACTCGCGAAATCGTCGGGAATTCCCGATTCACGAAAATTTAGACTCGCGACATATATGGCGTATACAGCACATCACTGGATCCATATGACCTTCACTAATTGCCATATTTTGCTCAGATTTCTTTTTGATATCTGTTGTTTAACATTGGTATGTGCCTTCAGATATTTTGTTTTTCATCAAATAAATAAGTAGTTTCATGTGTAGTTGGAAAAGAACTCACGATTGAACCAAATATCTTAAGTCATTCTCAGTTGGACTTGACAGTTGTGAAACCTCCAATGTCCCTGCTCCAAAGTTTTATCACTTGTATGGAAATTGCATTTACTCTTTTACAATAAGCCTATAATAAAACCACAGAGCTGAAGTGAATTATGGCAACAACTGTTGGCCTATTGCTTCTATCATAATGATATGGTCATACATGGAGCTACTAAACAGTAATTCCATGGTCATATGATTGACTTCAGTTTAATAGCAAAGAATGCAGCTCTATTCTTTGCTCTCCCTAAAGGAATAAAAAGGGGGTCAGAACTGTAGTGCAGGTGTTACTGATTAGACATTGGTTGTTTCAGAAGGATGATTCATGCCACAAAATACTCTCTCTCTTTTTTCTTTCTTTTTTTAGCCAACAGAGCAAGGGCATTGAAAAGGCCTCTAGTCAAAAGGTTTGCCAATATTACTCATACGACTTCTCAATAGAATTCATCTGTGGTTGTGCTCGAAACAGATAGGACTGAAGTACCATAGGTACACATTCAGCGAAGTGTGTACGTGTGTGTGTGTGTGTTGGGGAATTGGAGTGGTTGCAAATTATAAGCGATAAACAATGGCTCCATTTGAATGCCAATGTGTATTTTTAACTCAAGGAAATGCAAACACTAAAAGTCATCCAATAGGGGGAAGCCCGTAACCACAAATTTAAATCATGCATTCGCATCCCCCAATGCACGGCTCCGTGAACGCAACAATGTCGACCGTGCCATCACGCTCGCGATGCTTGGAGTGGCGTAGTACGAAAATCAAAGAGGGCCCGTCACGGGACGTCGACCAAGCCGAACCTAGCACGCTTTCATCAGTCAATGCCTTCCACTGTTCAAATATGCCCAAATGAAAAGAGGCAAATGCAACACAACACAAAAACAATTCCACACATCAACACAACACTGCGTACTCTCCTCCCCCTGTTAGTAGTATTATTATTTTCTCTGGCAATGCAATTGTACGCGCTGCCAATGGCAGTTTGTAATGTTGCGATTCTACACGCCACCACACACTGCACGACTTTGCCACACTTTACCAGTCATACGACCTAGCGACCAGAAGTGTGGCGTCACTAGCCTTGCCAGTTTCCAGTCATGCGTCTGGGTTGCAACGCCAGTTGTGAAGATTTAGCATGTCGAAATTTTCACGACCGCTCGTGGACTTTTCAGCCAATCATGCTATAATATAATCAACTGGCGCCAGAACAGTCCAAAGCCAAGCTATGTGGTCTGATCACATACTTAGTAGTGTGCGGAGTCGAGTCGCACGACTGGTCGTGCGACACGGCTTGCCTCCAGAGTCATGTGACCTGTCGGACTGCTTAATGTGGTGGGCTTCACAGAATTAGACTAAACAACTGAAAAGATGCTGATAGTCATGGCAATACAAATCAGAAAGCAATGACAGATGCATCTGCTGCTGTATGTCTATTGAGAATTAAATTGGCCTTTTCTGGCAAACTTTTAATTTCTATTACTTTCTTATTTTAGGACGGATTTTGACGAAATCTCTAACCATTCCTGATTATCTGATTTAATTCAGTTTCATTAAATCATACTTGAACATGGTGTGAAGTTGTGCTTTAAATAATCCTTTGTGTGCTTTGAGTGCCGATTGACACACAAAATCCCCATAACGTTGTACATACTGTCTAAAGGCCCCTGGCACAGAAAGGATTATTATGGTGGAGAGATACTATTGCAGGAAGTGTACACGATGGTGACAAGAATTTAGATTTTAGGGCTTACATGGTGCCATCATGATTAGTATCACAGCCAACATATCTCTCTTTCTCTCTTCAGTCATATTGTTACAACACTAGGATACTAACATCTTCCTGTCTCCAATACACACTCACACACACACACAAAAAGCACAAAAAACAAGACAATAAATCCCTACTGCTTCTATCTTTTGCCAGCCCATGAACTCTACAAAGTTCGCTGCGTTCCTACTCCACTCTCTTGTTTACGACAACAAAAACAAAATAGCGTGCCTCCATGTTTATCGGGTCTAACCGACAATTTGTCAGCGGAAGCCATTTACAACCATGATTTCCAGGCATGTTAGCGAGGTCGGATAAATAATGAAAACACCTCTTCTTTTTTTTGCACTCTGAAAGCAGACATCTATACACGTAGCTATCTATATCCAAATGCAATTAATCAGCTAGACGGCTAGAGTAATGAAATGAGCTTATTGTCACACAGAATGAATTGATGATCAGCTCCGAGAAGGCTATCATTACGACAGACAATGCTGCCAAATCTGAATCTTGGTAGACTGATTTATCGCTGGCTCTTCTCCCCTTCATACATACAGAGAGATCTACTTCCTAATGAAAGTCCGAGCATGGACCAGGGTCTGAGAATGCTACAGCTCTCAAGTAAACCTGGGTGGCAGCAACTGGTCCACATGGAATAATAGCTTACTCACTAGAGTATAAACACAACCAGATTCTAGCCATGGAGTTTACATGCTATATCAATTTTTTTTTTTCAGGATCTAGTGCACTGCCAATTTTGTATTACATAATCCCTTTAAAAGAGATCCTGGTTAGAAAAAAAAAAGATTTATAAAAATGATTATCACAAAATTCATTAGACAGATGACAGATCACAGGGTAGAAGAGATTCTACTTCCCATGAACATCACCCCAAAATCGGCATGAATCATATTCAATTTATGACTATTTGCAATATATTTTTCCTACGCATGGCTAGCTGATGAGAGAAATGTTTTCTTGTACCCCCACATCTAGTATGGCATTACATCCCAGTATGTACACTCACTTTGAGGCTCTTGCAAGCACAGCAAATCTATTGCAGAGAACAATAGCTATCATGAAGAGAAAGAAGTTGCACTACATAACTGAATGCAATCGACACCAAGGCCTATATGAATTTGATGGCTTCATTCACCTCAATGTTTTTCTACACTGCAAAAGTCCGGTGTTAAATATGAAACACCGAGCTGGTGTTAAATTTCCGGTGCTCATTCATGGTGTTAGATTAACACCTCCGGGTGTCATTTCAAAATATAAAACTTTTTTTTTGAATACTGGTAGTTTCTTAGGGACTGAATTTCTTGTTAATTCTGAACAAGACGATGAAGAATTTTCCAATAAAGTACTTGATTTTTGAAAAAAAGGTGTAAACACATTTACACCACAGTAACAACAGTTGGTGTGGTCTCCTATTGAAGCTGGACGGGTGTTATACCATTGAAATTAACACCACCAATATCAAATCAACACCATGCCGTGTCATTAATGAATTAACTCTAGCGCAGTGTCAAAAATATCACCAGCCACAGTGTCAAATTAACACCACAAAGTGCCAGGTGAACACTTTTTAACACCGTCACAATACATTTTCTACACCTGTGGGTGTGGTCCTTTATTGAAGCTTGATCGGTGTTAGATTTAACACCCATGGTGTTGAATCTCACACCAATGTTTTTACAGTGTAGTAGCCTTTCACATAGACATCACCCTCTAACACTTTGCATGCAAATCAATAGAGCAATGTTATAATTTTACTAGGTGTTCAAAAACTATAAGTTGTTTTTCTACATTCAAACATTCTTAGCATAGCCCTTCCTCAATATGCCATAGACATCATATAAAGACAGACTGTCAATGGTAATCAAAGAGTTAATGCAAGGATTTTTTTTTTCATTGCTGGTTTCAAGTGGCACGCACACAATACAGGAAGGATGGTGTATGATATCAAGATGGCATTAGCCCGGAAATCGTTTCCTCGGGCCGCTGAGGATTTCCTTTACCTTGCATAAACCGCCATCTTCATCGCCAGTGATTTGCTGATGCAGAAGCCGGCCCCGCCTGTAGCAAACCAAAACGAAACTCTCTGTGGAGGGGAAACAAAAACCAAAAAAAGGGGGGAAAAAAACAAAGAGAGAAAGAAAGAAATGTTAGGGTATTTAAGAGTTATAATTTGGTAGTCATCACGATGTTGGAGGTAGATATTTTCATGTGCAAATTATCATGTAGGTGCAGGAAAGATATGAAAAGTGGAACAAAATCAGCCTTTCTAAATAATAATGCATTAGGCAAGTATAAAACAACATTTGATTCAATCTCTTCTTTTCTTTTTCAAAGAAGTAACGACGATGCACGACAGCACATTTGATTTTTTTTTTTAACACAAGTCAGTATAAGAACCTTTAAACTACAGGCAAGACAATATGCAAGAAAACATGATGTTTCATTTTGGTCTTCTGCTCTAACAGCCAGTGGTGATTTTGACATAAAAATGGTTTATGCTTCATTCTGAAAAAATTACACTTAATTACTCTTTGAGACAAAAATTTCTGTGCAAAGTGAAAGGCTTCAAAATAAATTTGTGCCTCATAACCTCCCTAATTTTGAATGAAGTCAATGAAAAAAAGGTGAGTCTTTTAAAGATCACATCTACTTGTACATGACAGTGTATCCTCCTGGGAGAGTTGATCTAGTATTCAGTATTTGTTGATCGCAGCCATAAGCTGCTTGCCACAGTGCATCATTTGTACATTTCTCTGGCTTTACACTTCCACAGAATTCAAATTGCTGATATCTGAACAGCACTAACAAACAAATTTATTTCTTTCAAATCCACTTCCTACGAATTTCTGGTTAGAACGCTTATCAATAGCTGTTTACCCCTACTTGCAAGTCGTGATGTTACTTCACAAATCAGAACACTTAATACACAACACTTTAAAGATTCTCATAAAGGGCTGTGTTCAACTTGGTTCTACCCATGCAAATAATGTGCTCTGTATAAATCACGGTTGACAGCCATTCACAAAAGGCAAGGTAACAAAGTGCAAAGTTGTACCCCACATCCTCATAAAATTTAGAATGTTGATCACATTGGCCTTCAGCGAATGAGTTAATTTCTTTCACATACACGGAAATAAAACCTCAAACGCACTCAAAAATAAACCCACTTACACAACAAATTAAAATCCCCAGGCACTATGTTATTGCGAAAAACATAGGGCATTTTTTTTCTTTCTTTCTTTCTTCCTGGTTCCATCAATACGTAAGCTAATGTGATAACAGTACATACGTCAGTCAAAACGAAAGTAATTTATCCATCAAATCCACAACAAACAGAATCTCCACTTGATACCTTGTAGCTTTCCGTCATGGCATCAATATCACTGAAAACAAGCATTTATGAATAATTAAATTCTCGGCTTTCAGAAAGATTGAATATCCACTGCTCTCTGTGTGGCTTCCTTTGATCACTTCACTGTCACATTAAACTAGGCAGACCATCAAATCAGCAGTGGGTGTAATGAAGAATATTTTTAATTGATTGTTCATAGACAGATAGATTAATATACATATTTCTCCTCCTTCTCCTGATTTGCAATGTGCCTCAGAATAGTTCTACTAGATAAATGGAGCAATACAAATGTGTTCAATCATCATCATTATTAGATCACTCTTTGAGATTCATTACCCCAAGGTCCATCCATCACCACTACTGTTACGCTGTTATTTTTGCATATATATATTTCTGCAAATGACGACACTTACACAAGATGTTGTTGTCACGAATTGATGCTGATGCTAACATTAATGCACTATCACCCAAACGCACTGAGACATTTTTGCGTGTGGTTAAATTTGCGATCCACCTATGATTCGCGAAATTCGCGAAAATTAAACCCTCGAGGAAAACAACAGCTTATACAGTATTCAAAAATACCACTGACATAGTATACTAGGGGAAGTCACACTGACAGTTAAATATCGAGGTATTTTGCACAGTATGTTGTAATGTGAACGCAAATACATTGTAAAATACATCACAAACTATCGTAGTAGTTAAGGTGGTAATTCAAATTTTGCAAGAAATATACCATACAAGATTTGAGTGTGAATCATGTTTATATGAAACACCCCCGATCATACAGCGAGGTGCATTTCTCATGTGACCTATAAAGACAATTCTGTGTCTTTTTCCACTGGAGATATGCACATGCACACTGCTCACCAGACATGCTGCGGTATTTTCATGAATGACAACGGTACAAGGTGAATATCTGCAGTATTATTGTGGTGTTTCGCCAATTAGAACAGTGCCAACAAATTACCACAGTATTAAATACTACGGCAATTTTGCTATGAATACACCTACAGGCAGCTTGCGGCAACTAATAATGACAACTGAGCTGGAATGCATTGGATTTATTCTTTGTTAGTGCTTGTGGGCTAAGCCTAATTTACCCATTTAGTTTAAATGCTTTTCATGTTGTGCATAAAATAGAACATATATATCGTGAATATCATAAATGACTTGCCTTATTCACTTGATGATCAGTGTTTGGATATTCTTATTATTCAGATTTGAGTACTTGAAGCAGAACAAGAATGTCGTTGAAAAATAAACCACTGCACAATATGTGGCAGAGGCAGTATCTCTCACAGCTACAGACTACCTCTAACTCTTTCTCTCTGTCTTTCAAATATACCATTAAGAAGACATTCACTTTCCACAGCCTAGCACAGATCCCTATCTCTGTCCGCGCACACCGGCTTCCTGTTCTAAATTCCATCTTTCAGAGTCGGCTTAAAGTGGAGATTCCCGCCAAGGAAACCAAGGCGGTGGCTGCAGACTCAATCTACCGTTCTCCCCTGAATCCGTTTCACACATGCTCTTCTTCTTTCTTCTGTCTTTTTTGTTTTGCTTCAAAGCCGTAGAATTGAGATCCTCCTTGATTATGAGGTTGCCCCAAATACAGCTGCACACAGATATTTATCCCACCTGTTTCACTGATTCACATTACACATGATTCTCAATGGACAAGGGTGAGTTGCTGCAATGAAGCAGTGTTTCGATTCATTTTAGGCCCTACCCACTTCAGGAAAACCATTCAAGTTTTATCAAGTTGTACGTGAAGACGGGTAAATGCTTCTGAACTTTGTGGACACTCTCTCGACAAAAGTCTCCAAAGCAGGAATGGCGGTTGTTACTGACTTACCATATGGGAAAAGTAATGGAGGCTTGCTTTGTCTGAATGTTTGTTATTGCAGCATGTTATGCGACAATTGCAGTTCACCATCATCATGACTAAAATGCTCACAGCTGATTAGTACGTGTGCCTGCCATGGTATTACTGTTATTACTGCAACTTCCAATTATTGCAAAACCTGTAAAATGGCACAATCATGTATCAGGACCAACTTTTAGTCACACTGTAGGTCCATTTCAAGATACTGCATGCGAGAACGGTAAAACCCACCTGATTGGAATATCTATCTATAGCCTCTATGGGATGGCTGAGGCTGGCCCGCCCCAGGTAATGGTCCTGGGTGTGATCGTACTGTCTCAGCAGCTTCAGCAGCTCCGGGACGTTAAGGTAGTTATCGTCATCAACGTTACAGAACCACCTGTGAGGGGGACGGAGAAACAGATAGTATGAGTTTGAGTGGTACAGTCAAACCTGCCATAGTGACCACCTGTCTATAGTGGCCACCTGCTGTATACAACCACTGAAAACAATTCCCCCCAAGAGAAAAAGCAAGTTAAAGAACCTGTCTACAGCAGCATGAAGCTACAAACCAAGTAGCTTCATGACAGCAGCCAACTCTCCACAGCAGCCACCTGCCTACAACAGCCTCATTTTTTACTCCCTTGGGTGGCCTATAGATAGGTTTGACTGAATTACTATCAGATCATGGTCTATACCGATAAGTAATGTGCTAAAGCAATGTCTGAGTAGTATAGCATTTCACGGTGAATGCATAGTTTTATATGAATAGCATTGATACATCTATCCAGCAAAATCAAAATGAAGTTAATTGTCTCTACAACAACTTGATGTCACTGCCAATCTATCTCGGACAATAAATTGTATTACTGCAGTCAAAATGAAACTCATATGATCCAGAGTTTATGGAATATAAACTAACAGTAACAATAACACATGTCTCTCATGACCAAGTAAATACAGATCTCAAAAAAAAAAATTAGGATACTTGTCAATTTTAGTTTTCAGAGGCTTTCCTGAGATATGGCTGATGTTCTGAGAGTGGCTTTTGAATAAAACTACAAAATGGCTACACCCATCCACGAACGAATGATATAAGGCTTGCTGCATATGAAGCTTGCTACTTGCTTGAGAAGAAATCGTCAAAGCTGATCCCATCATAATTTTCTCGTTCAAATTGGTTGACTTTAAAGGGGAAGTCCGGACGATTATCAGCCGTTTCGTGTGTAAAGAACAATATTTCATGAACCTATTACCCTTTTCCCGACGAGAAAAGACCATCAGATACATTTACTATGATTTTTTTTTTAAAATAAGGTAATTCTTCATGTTCGAATCCGTCGCGAGCTGCCCTTCGTACTATCTGTCCCAGGATGCATTGCGCGTGACGTATCGGGCGCAGTTTCCTCAGCTGAGAGCACCGCGAGCGAAGCCCAGCTACGCATCGATCTCCCATTGCACTGCTGACTGCGGGCGGTATCTGCATGTGTGCCTTGTCGGCGCTACTGCAGGAGACCGTACACCGATTTAGGAGTGCTGTTGCCAAACGCTGTATTCCTTTATTCAAATAATCTTCGTTATATATCTATATAAAATCTTCAAAGATTAATGTAAAATAGTTGCAACGCTATAACATTTTCGTTTAAATTGAAATATGTATGTATTATAATACTGCCGTACTTATTAGTGTCCACCCCATCACTTACAATGCATTAGCTGTTGTCGGGCTGTGCAGGCATACATTTACGTCTGCTGCTGCCAAGTGCTATCACAATCCGCGATCGTTTTTTCGACTTCTGAGTGTGAACAATCTGAAATCAGTCTGTCAATGTCAGAATTATTGCCTCTTTTGTTGTCCGAAACTGTTGAAAAGTGTGTCTGACGGTGATAAAATACGACAGTATACATGTAACTTGAACCGAGGAAGAAACGCCAGCGCCAGCTTGGTACCGCCGCCGCGCCGCGCCGGTAACTACGACCAGCAGCCCAATACACAATAATAATCGGGCTGCGTGTTGTAGCATTCAGGATCATGTAAAGGTAGTATCGTGGATAGATATCAATTTAAAATCGAAATATTTCTTCAATTTGAAGACTTACTAGTAAAGTTGAAGTATTGACAACACCCTAACACTTGACATATCGGCATTTTTTTAATGAAGCAATAGATCATGCCGCGTGCATCCGCTGTGTGGTCAGAGACTGTTGAGCGGTACGCTCCTACCGCTTGCTTGGCCCGTATCACCGTTGCTCAAGCAGGGCTCCCCCGAGCCAGCTGACGCTCCAAGCAAAAAGCAATGTGAGGATGAAACGTCACGCTGTCACGTGATCTTTCTCGCCGGCGTACAGAAATCGAACGGTTACGATTCAAAATTAGTGATGCTAAAAAATCAATTGTGGCGAGTTGGGAGGGTCTTTTTCAATGAAACTTAGTCATTATGGTCCTTTATTTATGTAGATTTTGGTTAATTTTTTTCAAAATCGTCCGGACTTCTCCTTTGATAAAAAATAATGCGACCTCATACATGAAACTTTTACTGATGGCCCATGAATATAGGCAACATATCTTAATACAGAATGACAAGGATCAGCATATGTTTGGTATGCTTACATCTTCTCAATAATATCGAAGATTTTTGCAAGATTGCTCCTTCATCACTGCCAACTGAACTTTCCCAGGAAAGTCCACACACCATAAGACCAGGTACCTCCCCATCACGCTCTCTCTAAGTACGACCCACACAGAGATTCCTTCTTCCCATTAACCCCTCTCTCGCAACAGTCCAACTGGTCAGGGGTCAAGGGTCACCGGTTAGGGGAAGACAATTACCCGGCAAGGTACTTTGGGAAAATCAGTCGGGATCCACTTTTCCCTGACGAGACTTATCACCCTATCTCAGTGGGAGTTTAGCAAGGTGGCATACGTGCACAAGTTTGGGACCCCCCCCTTGAGAAAAAAAAAAGACATCCTACGGGAGCATTATCTAGCGATGCTTCCAGTTTGAAAAATCCTGAGTAGCAACTAGCATGGTCCTGCATACAGGCCATAGTTGTCTTACAGTTCTGAGTAACAGATTGAAAATATTAAAAATTTGCATACGAGTGTGGTCATGACTTGCTTCAAACACGTGCCACACACATTCGACGTTCCGTACCTTTTATCGGTCTTGTAAAACATATCCAGCATGAATGATGTCTTACAGCACAGCGCTAATCTGCAGAGAGAACAAAGAGAGAGATGGGAATAAAGTATAACAGCAAGAGTACAGGTGCTGACGTAATTAAGTTACTGACCTTTGCTCAGTTTCACTTCATTAAGTACACCGGTAACATAGCAAACAATACGACAAAGTCTACTTCCAAGGAAAAGTGACATTGTGTGAGCAAAATGCGGGGTGAAATTCCAGGCATCAGAAATCAATGAGCGTGTAATATAAAGGACCACAGTATGACATGCTCTACTAAACTATTTTGCATTGTACACTGACCTTGAATACATGTATATATGAAAAAATACATAAAATCCCTTTTTGGGGGCAAGATGGTGTCTTATTGTCAGATGAAGCAGATTTACAGAATAAAAATGAGTCTTAAACGTTATTTCATAATCCTGTGGATTTAGTAGAAATATGGTTGTAGGGTCCTTCTTCAGGGGGAGAGGGGGAGTAGTGAGAGGTCCGCAACTGAAAAGTACATTCTCATATTATAACGAAAATTGTGTGGCATTGGTCGGTACTCCAAAAGATGAAGCCACCGACATTTGGGAGAATTTCATTCAGCCCAGACTGACGGGTACAATAATATATCTGACATGATAACAAATCCTAACAATGATACACTTGCAGTCCTTATTACAGATATATTCAACAAATTGACCCTAAAGGCGTGTCTTCATCAGCCAGAAGTTTCAAAGTAGCGCACTATTTTGCGGTAACAAAAGTAGCCCAATGTCAAAATAGCGCGCTATTTGTGCAGTAAAGACGCATATAGCGCACAATTTGATCGGGAAGATTTCCCCCAAATCTTGGGCTAATTCGTGAACTAGCGCACTACTTCGTGTGCGTCTCGTCTTCATCAGTCCGAAAATTTTTCAATTGCACCAGTCATTCCTGGGAAGCACTGGCTGGTGGTGCACGTAAAAGCAACAGATGTTACGAACTGTTCCCTTCACTTTGCTTTCTGGCAAAGCCCCTGTTTACTTATCATGGATACGGTGTCTTGTAAACTGTCAATGCTGATACGATTTGCACACTAATGGGCCAACAGAATGGTAGAAAATAGACCTTAAAGCTCATTACATGTATTGTGTAGGCCTACACGATCGAGATGGATGCCACGAATGTGAGTCAATATCGAACTTGTTATTTCTGATACCTGCTTTACCTAAACAAGTGTCCGCATCTGTTGTGCATTGTACATACAGCGATATGGGAGATTTGCACAGGGAAATTCATTTTTTTAACTAAAGAATAATGCAAAGTACGCATATGTCAAATTTCGGGCTAATTTCCCCAAGCGGGCTGTTTCGAGCTGAGGAAGGCGCAAATTCGCAATATATTGCTATTTTCCCAGACAAAATATCCCACTAGCTTGAACTTCATGCTGATGAAGACATGCCTTGTGTTCACTCTGATGGCTGTAGCCTCTTGAAGTCCACATCATTTCACTTTTCAGGTTCATAAAATTGTCCGAACTATTGTCATTGAAGGCATCATCCTTGCTCCAAGTGGATGAGTTTTTTTACAGGATTGGATTTAAATTCTCTTTTAAATCATAATCAAGACGGATGCACCGGATGATGGTAGGACAGAAAATAATGATTCACCGTGGCAACTCCATGAAACCGAACCCAGGGAAAGAGTTGTAGAAATACAGTAGTAGCAGTGGTAGACTGGAAAATTATAGATAGTGCGGCATGTTGAATTGTAATTCTCAAGTGTTCAGATGCAAAAAAGAATTATACTAAAGCAGTATAGCTATACAACAATGAATTTATACATCTGAACGCTAACAAAACGGCTTATTACCAAACGACGTATAACTAAATGACGGTCAGAGCATTGTTTCGAACTGGAACTCGATAACGAATCAACATTCCATCATGTCCATATGCGTCTGAATGTATGGCGACTATAGAATGGTATAACTAGAAAGGACTAAATGTGAGCGCACACGAAAGGTGACCCTATTCCTCTCACTAGCAGTGATGTCATGACCATAGCCCAGTGGTAAACTGCACATCTACACATTTTCCAGAATGATTGAAATTAGCGTCTGATCGGTCTGTCAGATATACGATGATTCTTTATACATCGTCTCCTAATCGATTTTTGGTATAAACTGGCTTGAGTCTGAACAGGGGGTTTATTACTCAAATCACTACAATCTCACCTTGAGTGTGTCCCTTGGCACTGCGTATTAATCATGTGACCATCTGAAAGTAAGAAACAAAAGTGTCAACACCTTGATTAGCGACAAACAGGTGCAGATAAGTTTCTATTCGGCAACATGCATGAAGTGCAAGCATTGTTCTCAACTGAAGAGTTACACGTGTTGCCAATTTAGCAAAGTCTCTTTCACACCTGCCACTTTCAATCAATCAATGTCTATGTTACATTTTAACTGTCTACAAGTTGCTATATGTACTACCATTTGCTTAACAGAAGGCTGTGGTAACTAGATTCCTTTGAAAGTGTCACATCCCAAATACCTATGGTATTTTATCCCTATTACCAGAGACTCAAGAAAATAATTCAAACCTTTATGGAATAGACATGAGCAAAAAGATTTACTTTTTTTGTGATTATTCAGTCGAGCAGTTATGTACCAATTGTCATTATATGTACTGTTCACATGTGCCACATTATTGTGCATATGTGTGTATACTCACTGAAAAAATGATATTTTGTTTCATTATATCACAAAAGTCATGTTATAAAACAAAGAAGTCAGAAAAGTGCAAAAAGCATGTTTTTCAATCATTTTCTAGACCAGAATTATGTTTGTGCATTGACTGAACCTCATCAAAGGGCAAATGTTCACTACTCTAATATCAAGTAGAATTTTTTCCCATCTAATTCATTTGTTTGTTTGTTTGTTGTTGTTGTTGTTGTTTTTTGGTTTTTTTTGGGGGGGGGGGAGGGGGAGCAAGAGTGGGAAGGACATGAGCTTCATAATTGATTTTCCTCTTAGAATTGCCACCACCTACTAGTATACAGAACGACAAAAACTTAGGGTTTAGGGTCTAAATTTCTCACTCGCTCACTGTAACAACAATGAAAAAGACAAACAAACAAACATACTACAAACAAAACTTGTCCTTTGTAAACAGATCTTATCAGCATTTAGGAAAAACAACAACCATGCTGGGTTCAAAATGAAATCAGAGATAAGGTCCCTGCAAAATAGAACCATTTGATCTCGCCGACCATTCATCTTACTCCACAGAGGCTGCTATGCAAGGGACCTGGAGTTATCAATCATATTATTATCCCTTTGTGGAAAAATGTTTGAAAGCAAAACTAATACCAGGTAAGTTGCATCTTCCTAGTGAGAAAAACAATTTAGTTGGAACCACAGGCTCTGCCTTACGATTCTTCAGGAAATGAATGTGAAATATGTTGCACATCAAAGGAATGTGTCAATATGCCAACATTAGTTTATGAAAACATTCTGAGCTTTGCACAAATTTATGGGGGCAAAGCACTCTCATTGACAATGCTCTACGCGAAAAATCTACTAGCGGATGAAATTCAGGTATGCTGAAATCTGTTCACGGCAAAGTCACGTTTGTGATCAAGTAGAGCACAGCAAGGTAATTAAGCCATCTGTTTGCCAAAACGATGATTGTTGATCACTCATCTGTAACTTGAATCACTGCCAATGCTAAATTAGCCATTGCAGACACTCATTTTGCATTTGTTTGCCTTTTTTCTTTCTTTCTTTTTGAATTCTTCCTCAAGTTAGAGACCCCACAGCTCCAAGGCATTAAGTACACAAATAATGAATTCCACAACAACAGCAGCAAACAAACATTCTGGTAAGCAAACACAATTTTTTGTGCAACCTTGGCAAAGTCATGACCGTTGTTATGAACGCATTCTACAATCAACAAAAACAGTCAGTTGAAAAAAATTTAAAGGTAATACACGACAAAAATCTCTTCTTAAACTTCTGCACAGCCACACACACACACACATACACACACATAAACACACGGTAAAACAGAGAAAAATTAGGTACCTAGTAATTCCAAGTGATACAAAAAGCAGAGGATTTGGGGAAAACGACCATATTCTTATGCCTCATCCATAAATTCATCAAGAGTAGCAACACATCAAAGGGGTTGATGAGCAAAAGACATAAATTTTCAGGCATACAAGGAAATTCAAAGAGTTTGGAAAACACAAATGGTAAATGAGTAAAAGAACATTAGGCATTTAAATATAATTCTGTATCTTATATGCATATATTGAAAAGAAAAATAGAGGTCTAAGCAATATAGTATCTATAGATTAATGATTGAGAAAATATTCCACGTCGTGCATGTGCATTCTTTGACAGGTTTCCATGGAAACAAAAAACATTAAAGTTTGATGAAAAATATCCTTTTGGAAATTAATAACACAACTCAGGGTCACATTGAAATCAAGGAGGAAGCATTAATCAAGTTTGTCTGGCAAAGACAGGGGAAGAGGGATACTTACTTGCTTTCTGCTGAAACTCTACGTCATCGACGTCAGTGAAAAAGTTTGTCTGTAAATAAAAATAGAAAGACAAATTTTAAATGAAAAAAATTGCAAACATGCACTGTAAATGATGACACAAATTAGGGATGAATTCTTAATATCAAACAAACCAGAGAGTAAATCTCAGACATATCCCTGCAGAAATAATCATCTTTTCACCATCAAATTGGCAACTCTGGAGTTTTTATTTCATATCTTACATTAGACAAATATTAGACAGAGCTAGTCACTTTTGTAAATCTGTAAAACACATATAATCACCCAAAACTATTTACAAAACTTGGTCATGAATTTGAGACAAAAACCCTAAAACTTTGGTTTACAGGTG
Source organism: Diadema antillarum (assembly GCF_040938485.1). NCBI lineage: Eukaryota > Metazoa > Echinodermata > Echinoidea > Diadematoida > Diadematidae > Diadema > Diadema antillarum. Next base: position 205,378 of record NW_027272601.1, on the reverse strand, counting down.
TTTGCTGTTTCATTGCGAGTTAATCAGACAATACATACCAAAGGAACAAGTCCCAAGTAGAAAATTGCGCCGTCAGAGAGGGGCATATGAATTAAGATCATCTACAGCTACTATGACTTCAGCCAATAGTTCTACTCCCCTCTTGCAGCTCCCCCCCCCCCCCCTACTGCCCCCTCCAACCCATCCACACAACAGGCCAATCAGTATGTACAAAATAAACGGGGGGGGGGGGGGGGGGGTTCATAAAGCTGTTCGTAAAGTTACGAACAACTTGCGAGCGACTGGTGATCAGTTCTGATGTGCTATACTTATCAGAATTTCCATAATTCAGCACAAGAACTGATAACCAGTCGCTTGTAAGTCGTTTGTAACTTTACGAACAGCTTTATGAAACACCCACCACGGCAGCATAACCAAAGGAAGATGGAAGACATCTCCATCTCTGTAACTTTATAATGAACACACAAATAAAACTAAGATGGCCACAGAAGCTGTTTAACTTTGGACAGTTTCTGCAATGTGGACTGGAAAATTGGCTCCACATCATCTGAAAATGTCTGATTTGCTCTGAAAGTTATTGCAAGGTACCTAATCCTCTGCTGAACCATTTACGAAATATTCTGACCTTTCCATCCATTCCCCCAAATTTTCCCATGGCATCAGAAATTACCGGAGGGAGAAAAAATGAACTTAGAACATCCTGCCATGCTCGCAGACCACAAACCCAACTCTTGACAACTTTCTTTACCTCCAAGAAGTAAACACAAACAACCCCTAACTGTTCTTTTCTGCTGTATCAATCAGACCATGTTGGAAAAAGAAGAAATAATCTGGTTGTCGTTTTTTCATCATACAAAGATGATATTAACAGAGGAGATACCCTGCTGTGATATCGCAAAGTTCATTTTTTCCTTGAGTGGAAAAATACTTCAATCCTACTGGAGCTCACTTAAAAGCATGACCCAAATCAAACAGATAAATGTTAGGTTCACATGATATTTGTAATCTCTGAAGCTTTAAACTTTGACAATTAGCTTGCAGCTTTTTAACTACAATGTGCATTCATATGACACCTAATCTTATCTTTATGATTAAAGTGTCGAGGACAGCCCCACTCAATAATTACACCACACAACGGGAAGAAATACATACATGCAGCACAAGCGATAAACCCAATTAATTTATACAGTAGTGTACAACATGCACTGGAGGTTGACCCGGAAGCTCAAGGCGATTGGTGTTTATGGACAGGTCATGCCAATCTTTTAGTTGTTGATTATCACATTAACACAATGCTAAAACTATGAGTGGGGACCCCCTATGGCTCATGGATAGAGAATAAACCATAAGAAATCTGTGCGGTTCTTATCATCAACTAATCTTTACAATTGCTATCTTTCAAGTACATCTACGTACATATAGGGCTAAACTATGAGCTAATCATCCAAGTTTGAAACTTTGTGTCTTTAAGATTAGGAACATTGTGTAAACGTAGCTATTGGGTCATTACATCAGTACAAAACCTTGCATAAATATACAACAACAGCGCTGCATTTTTAAAAAGTAAAATGTCAATATCCATGCCATAATTTGATTGCTATTGTCCTGGAGGGGAAGAAAAAGGTTGAAAGGAAGCACATAATGATCTGCAGACAGAAGTACATCTACAACAATTTACCCTCATCAGTAGCATCTGAAGGCAAATTTGTAGACAAAGGGCTAACTTTGGTATCAAAGGTTTTATTCAGTCACCTTGCTGAAGTTAACCTTGCATAAGTAAAGTTGAATAATCGCCTTAGAAGTCAAAGGTCTTTTCTAGTCCTCTTCTCTTTATGTTCTCTTGAAATTCTCTTTTAACCCCTCATAAATCAAATTTTCTTTTCAGTCTTCTTGACTTAGGCAAGGTTGACTGTACTTTGATTTTTTTTTTAAAGAGTGAAGCCCCTGGGGAAATAAAGTTGAATGAAGTCATGTAATCTTTTATCTTGTACCTCATATAATCTTGTTTTTAAATCTTTCCGAAAACTATAAAACAATAATCTGATTGTGTCTTCACAGCAGTCAAGTGTGAAATCAATTTGTTATCTTGAAGCACATCTGCACAACTAATTAAAACAGGAAGTACAACACATAAACATTTGTTAATTAAAAAAAATAGCAGAAAGACAAAGAAATTATCCCCTTTTCACTACATGCTAGTGGATCAATAATCTTAATTACATTTTATTTCCAAAGGCAAAGCCTGAATTATTTGTTTTTTTCTTAAAGAAGAAAAACAACCAAAATCATGTTTTTCTCCTATTTATTCAGATTTTTTTCTCTTTTTAGGAAGGGAATTACCACAAAGGGGACTTCACTGCCTTTTCATAATCACCAGACTGTGAAATAATTATGCATTCCATCATTTGTTTCCTTTTTTTTCACCAAGGTGCGAAGATTAAACATATCACTCGCTCTGTTTGAAGCTCCATGATTTGCTTCCTGTTGAGTGCTCTTCAGTTCGGCTCAATTAGAATTTGCACGATTACACATTCCTCTGTTAACAATCTTGACTGTGTTGGATCCGAACAAGAGGGAAGAATGGGTGGGGGATGTAGGGAGGGGGGAAAGAAAATATCTTTGATAAATAATCACACTTCTGGCCAGAAAGGAAAGAAAGAAAGAAAGAATGAATGAAATAATCGACAAACCTTGAACTCTTCCCCCTATTCAGATACAAGAGAAGAGCCAAAAATATTCCCTGCACCATACCTTCACATAAACACCATTCTTCTATTTATCTCCCCCCCCCCCCCCCCCCCCCGCTTCTCACGAATGCACAAAGTGAGATTCGCAGACAACATATCAGATAAGGAAGTAAAGAGAATCTTACAGTTATTAAAGGACAAGTTCACCTTCATAAACATAAGGATTGAGAGAATGTAGCAATATTAGTAGAACACATCACTGAAAGTTTGAGGAAAATCGGACAATCGGTTCAAAAGTTATGAATTTTTGAAGTTTTTGTGAGGTAACCGCTGGATGAGAAGACTAGCGCAAACTTAGATGTCACATGCGTACAACAATATAAGGAAAATATAAAGAGAATTTCACAAAATTTCATCTTTTGAAAAAAGTACACATTCCCCTGACTCGTTACCGACAAATGTTATGGGTAATATTATTCCCCCTGCCTTTAGAAAGAGGCAGGTCATGTGCTCTTTTATTATGCGAAAAAAGTGAAAATACGTTGAATTTTCTTTGCATTTTCTTTATACTGTTGTACGCATATGACTCACAAGCTGTAGTAGTCTCCTCATCCAGCGGTTCCAACACAAAAATTTTAAAAATTCATAACTTTTGCATCGATTGTCCAATTTTCCTCAAACTTTCACTGATGTGTTCTACTAATATTGTTGCATTCTTTCAATCCTTATGTTTATGAAGGTGAATTTGTCCTTCAAAAGTCTGACCCGGACAAATACCTTCCAAGTTTTTATTTCTTTCTTGATGAAAAACAGTTTCAGAGCAGTTTCCAAGACTTGTTTGAACTCCATCACGGGAGTGGCCCAAACAAACACACTGACTTTGCTTTCTGTGATATAATCTAGGAACGATTTCCATAAATCTATCTGCATAACATACGTTACAACGTAAATAATTGATGGCACTCATTTAAGCATCCATTTAAAGGCTTTTCAACTTTGTGTATGATGTTGTAATTGTCACAATGTTATCAGGCATGTGAAGTGGTACTCAGGATTTTAAGCCATGTCGTGTCATCTTGGCTGTTTTCCGATGGCTGCATTGCAAGAAACGAGATGGCTACACCGAGAAATATGATTTGAAGACGAAAAAGAAAAATCTGACAATAATAAAACAGCAAAGGAGACATATGTTCTCCCCCTCTACAATTCTACAAAAGTAAACAGTTTGAAGATAAAGATATGATGATTTTGGAGAGGCAGTCTCGATCATGATGACAGACTTTTCAGGATAAAAAAAAGATACATATCAGATAAACTATTGTGAAAATCCTTTAGAAAACAGGTGCAGGACTCCAGCAGGTAAAGAAAGATGAAAGGGAAAGGGGTATAGTTGAGGCTGGGGCGTATAATGTGCTCTGCATTTTTGTAATATTTGCTGGTCTCATCACTGTAATGCTTTGATACAGGCATGAGAATACGCTTCAAACTTTGTTATTGTCTTTGTTGAAATGGTCAGGACAAATACTTGTGGAATAAAAAAAAAAATGCCATTCAAATGGAAAATAAACGAAGATATACACCAAGAAAAGTGGCACGAATTCAAAAGTGAAATTTCATTTAGCAAGGAATCAAGAGTGCAAGATCATAGGGCTACACAGGGAAGAAAAAGTGAAGAACACACAATCGCATATCCACACCAAAAGACTCTGTGACACAGACTTTGATTTCTGATCAAATTAATCTTCTTTAAAGAGCCTCTTACACAGAAAGTACACAAACAGGCATACACACACACACACACACACACAAACTCAGGATGAATTAAATGCCTGTGTAAGAACTGCATCTTCTGTCAAATTTCTCACCAAAGTAAACAAAGGGCCCCCTGGACAATCCAATAAATTTGCTGTCCAGTCACAGCGGATTTGGTGCCAAACAACTGAATTCACCTTTGAAACTGAAAATCCCTGTGGATGTAGGATGTATTACATAACTGCTAACTTTAATGCTAACTTCCTTTCTTGAGATATCAAAAGAGCAAGTCACACTGCCGGTGAAATATCCCAACATTAGAAAAATCCTGTCATTTGGGTGAAAGTTTGCCAGGCAACTGTGCAAACGAGAGCCATCCGAAACATTGCCAGAAAATAATAACAGACTAGAATACAATCTTCCTGACTTTGAGCCTGAATTTTGCTGTGACAATTTGCAATGATAGCACTCATTACGAAAAAAAAATCACAATATTTGTCATGTGACTTCCTGTCCAAAGTCACTCACAAAGTTATTTGCCCAGACACTGCCAGCACATCACAACCGTACTTATGCGCAGCAGACTGTCGAGCCGATTACGTACATGCATCACGGTGGCAAAAACTCATGCTAATTCTAACTTACATTGTTAACTTATCTTTTGTAGCAGAGATTAAGCTTTGCTTAAACTTTAAGTGAAGCAATATTCAATGTTTACCAGTAGGACCTACACATTTGCCAATGATCTACAAGGATATAGTGTCCCGAATGAAATGCCAACACAAGCTTTCTCAATGTATGCAGAGTGCATGCTCTATAAGAGTAAAAAAAGAGGGAACAAATTCCCCCCCCCCAAAAAAAAAAAAAAAAATCAATGTAGCAGTTTTGATTTCCACCTTCATCAGAAACCTGCAAATTTTCTCTCCAGTTTCTTCATCAAAACACAAGTATGCATAATGAATTTTATACATTCAAGTTTTTGTCAAGATACTGTCAGCAGAAAATTTTGAATATCATTCTTTAGATGGTTACATTTTGCTCATGAATGTTAGTTTGAAATATTTAAGAACCCTCTGCACGAGTCCAGGACAATAAAGAGCCCAACGGGAACACACAAAGTTTGTTGACATCACCTGAAGATGACAAACAAAACAACAAACCATCTACCGCGTACGCAATGCTCCTTTTCTTTTTCATCCATTATAAATCTCAAGTCATGGACAATGCACACTTGTTGATTTCAGCCCACTGCACCAAACTTGGCACCATAACCAGGTTCAACATTCAGGTCAGTGACCGGTGGGGGTGGCAGCATACAGTTTTAGTTTTTGTCTTTTTTTTTTTGGTTGCTCTTTATGTGTGTGTGTGTGTGTGTGTGTGTGTGTGTGTGTGTGTGTGTGTGTATGTCTGTTAAAGTCACAGGGAGCCTGAATCCAACAGGTCCATTTCTTCTCTTGAAACACTCTTCCATCTAAGACTGTGCCAAGACAGCAGATCCCTAGAAGCTATAAAACAGAAAGGTCACAAAAAGAGAACAGCACAGCTTTTTCTGGTCCGCCAATTCAGCATAGGATCAAAAAAAAAAGGGGGGGGGGCAATGATTTTTTTTGTGGGGGGGGGGGGGAAGGGATACAGTGGTTTGGTGAAGAATCCACCACACTTGTTCTTCATAAGAGAAGAGGATTAGTGTGGATAGTAACCCATTCCATGGAAGTTCATGGCAAGTTCAGCGGTTGTACCTGAACTCCATCCACAAACTGCTGCCATTGTGGATGGTGCAGAGTTCAATGCTAAATGCTAGCCATACTGTGTCCTCTTCTCTCTCTCTCTGTCCGTCCTTCCCGAGGAAGGATAGGATTGAGCGGATTCTTCCTTCACTTGAACCTCACAAACTTTCCGACAATGATATAGTTTGATCTTTTCTACAATGAGGTGATTTTGTAAATCTCTGAGGTCAGTCAAGCTAAATATATGTACAGGCCTTGCAACAAAAGACACATCCTCCACTACGAACTTTTGATAGAGTATGTGTGATCAAATGTGTTCCCTAGTGTAAGCCCTCTATATTTGTTCTTTCATTCATCATTCATTCATCATTCATTCATTTAGTCCCTATTAATTCATTCGCCTAATCATTCATGCCATAAAGAAATTAATGAAAGAAAAAGAAAGAGCAATGTTGTTGCAACTGGGCAGAAGGGGACAACAGACCAGCAAACATTGGAATGAATAATCAGACAAGTAGTCCTAGATTGAATGTCATCAGCAGAACAGAGTGCTATCCCCTGCATATCCCCAACAAGCTGGCTCAGTCACATGACACCTGCATGGAAATCCTCATTTGCGCTTGGTCAACAGAGAGAAATAAAAACCATGTTTTTCCTAAATTTGATTCAAAGGATCTCAAGATATTGAGTACATCTTGTCACTTGTCACATTTAGTTTTTATGTGAACACAAGGGAACTTTGAGCCAGAATCAGACATATTCTACTCTCACAAAAAGCAAGCAAACAAACAAACAAACAATGCAACTTTTAAAACCAGATTTGCCATAGAATCAGAGAAGAGATATCACCTTTAAGTCAAGAAGAAGGCAGCCCTAAAATCTTTCATGGTCACAGAAAGTTACCTTGATGTGAACTTTCCCCCCATTTCTCTGCCATTTACTGTTGATTTTCCCCCAATTTCAACATTCAGGCAAATCAAATTTTGGTAGATTGCCTTACCGACTCCCCCCCCCCCCCCCCCATCCCCTGCTGCCACCAAGTAAATGGCTAGCAAACATGATGTGGAAGCAATAGTCCGAAAGTAAAATGAAATGGCCAATTAATGAATTTTGGCCATAATTTGATGAATAAGGGGCTTGCTCCTCCCTCTTCCTCCCCCTCTGCTCCCAGGGTAGCAAAATTTGAGGCAAAATCTCTGGAAAACCACTTGCCAGAAATGGGATTAGGCATGGTTTAGGGAATAACTGGCTAGTGGGGTATGGGTGAAGGTTGTGGGCGTAGGGGAAAGAGAGAAAAGTTTGAAATCAGCAAACTACGGGTGGAGAACATCGGTGAAATGTTTCCTCTTTCATTCCTTGCCGTTCTCCCCCGCCTTTTTCTTCTGCTCATGGAAGTATAATGCGTATCTCTCAATTAATTCTATAACTTAAATTACATATAATCAACTCACTTGAAATATAGACATAATAATCCATAAATCATCCACTATTTTGTGACCGAATCTGTAGGTATACTGTGTTGCCCATCATACAGTGGTATTTTAGTCTGCCAAATTTTTACGATTTCAAACTTGATCTTAGTGAATATCAAGCCTTTTTTTTCACTGGCCCATATTCCCCTGTATACAGTCCTACATTGTATTTTCTGTCATTTTACATTGTAATCAGGTTGTACATTGCAGTCATCATGCTGGTCTGATCTTTATTGGTAGGTCCTATTTATTATGATGATCAAAATGGACAGTTCTTGATTTTACTATGCTAAAGTGTTCACAACAACACAGGAGAAAAGAAGCTGTAGAATCTTGTCATTTTCAAACTGGAAAACATTACTAACATCGATCTAAGTGCTACAAGTCAATTTGCCCATATTTCCACAAAAATTCTAGTAAAACTGCTTTCAACAACAACACAAACAATATTGCAATCGGGTCAATGTAATACACTCTCAGACAGTCAAACTGCCATACAATTAGCTGCCGTACTGACACAATGCAAGAATATCCTTCCTGGTATGCGCAGCCAGATTATTCATTGTGGCTACAAAGAAATCATATGATATGCCTGCTTTTCAGTACTTGTGTCCTCTGCTCAGTAGACTAATTTCCCCTCCCCCCCCCCCCCCCCCCCCCGGAAAAAAAAAAAAGGAGAAAAAAAAATATTGTTTTGCATTTCTGATGAGCTACAGAGTTGTAACTTTCTGAAATGTGTGTTCTCAAAACATATTTTAAGTTCTGGTAAAGATACCTGAGCCACAGCATCAACATACCTAACCCCTTCCTTCCTTGTTTGGCCTGGGGGACTTCATAATACAATTAAAACAAAATGGCTCAAGAAGAGTGAGAAAGAGAGAAAGAGAGGGACTTTTTTCACAAGGTGGAAATTGATGAGTTCCCACTTATGACACTCATGGGATAGCTGGGCAATATAAGAAGCTCGCTAAATTAGCGCAAAGTTCCTCGTAAATGCAATTATGTCCGATCATCCCTCCATGAGCAGACACTGTCCTTTTTCTCCTTCTCATACAAGGATGCAACTAACTAAAGCAAGTACGAAATTGTAGTTTGTCAAAAATGGATGATAATGATAATGATAATACTGGTAATCATGAGGATTGCTATTCACAGCTGATGAGCACAAACAAAAGCTACATAACTTGGAACATATGGGACTGAGTAAAAAAAAAATTGCCTTTCCCACCAGTAAGTGCATGCGACCTTAATCAATAATTTACATTTTTAGGAAAGTGTCACATTAGCAAGTGATTAAGTGGATACATTAATGACAAAATCAATTTAATTAGCAATGTAACACTGTCATCCACTTGATATCCTCATGAAACTTTTTAGCCTTAATGCACATTTAATTAGCTATCGACTTCAAATTAATTTGCCAAATTTAGCCAGCTCTTGAAGTAAAAACTGAGAAGTTCCATTTCATTACCAGTCATGTATTCACCATTTCATTTATGAAATTAAAATTACTGTTACAATATGCATCACAGGATGTAATGGGATTAGGAAGGCAATTTACAATTTACCATTAACAGAATTACTTGATGTTTTTGCATTGATGGGGAATGGTCTACACTGAAAATTGAAAGAACACTCTAATTAAGCAATAAATGAATTGCTATGTCATTATCCTCTTGCGGGAAAAAAAAAGCAACAAAACTTTAGTTCACTCTCATTCTATTTTGTCCATCCCATTTTTTTTTTATTTTGTGTGTGTACTTTCCATCTCCTGTACAACAAGCAATGTTTGCATGCATTCTATTTTTGCGAATTTCATGAGAGCTAAAGTTTGCAAGATTGAAATGCCCGCAAAAGTTCTTGTCTACACTATAAGCACTGAATGCCAGTGAAAATCTCATGCCGTGAAAAAGGCCGTCTGCTCCAATTCGCAAAAATGTCATGCTGCAAAAATATCTTGCTTCACAGCATTCAGTTTTGTTTATTGGTTTGTTTGTTTGGTGCCTTCATTAGTTTATTTATTTATTTGTTTGTTTGTTTGTTTGACTGTTGTTTGAGGTTGGAATGATGAGGGTGGGGCAGGGCAGATAACTTTTTGGTTCACAAAATCAGATTCCCCCTCTCACAATACATGGAGCTCCTTCCTAATCCAGCATTTCACCTAAAATACTTCCTCTTTCTTTTTCTTTCTTTCTTTTTCCCATGACTCGGAGAAGTTAATGAAATGTCAAGATCCATAGATGATCTGGAAGCGACAAGCTTGCACCTGTACCTTCCAAACAGACTACTACAGGCACAGGCACAGCCGAAGACATATGGTAGCCTTGTTGGTCTCTAAAATAAGCCTGGTAATTATGTTTTGACTGGCGTTTAACACCGGTGTAGGGCTATAACTGCGAACAGGTGACAGAATGTTGCACGGCTGTCCCAAGAGGGGAAAATCTGAAGACATTTCCTTTCAACATCCCACCTCATGTGTTTTCGTTTTGCCTATCCCAGCCACCCACCACTGGGTGAGGTGCCCCTAGGATGGATGAACAATATCGCCAAACTGAAATCGGGGGATCATCTCCGGCAGGTTCAAGTACGCACCACTTCCAGGGCACTACAAGACTAAGGCTGCGTTTATCATCTCTCCCCAGTTTGAAACGGCTTTCCATACCCACTATCAAAAGTCGTTTCCAAAGCCCTTTACAAACGCCTTCCAAAATAAGCTGCGTTTATCAACTCATTGCCAACACGAAAACTGGCATTATCACTGCATAGCTGCATTGCGCCGTTTGGCGCGAGGAGAAGGGGTCATATACAGCGTGCGCAGTACAAAGTCGTTTCAAAACAGCTTTGCGTTTATCTCGCTTCTAGAAACACGTTTCTGGCTGAAACCTTGTTTCTGAAAGCACAAATTTGCGGTTTTCAAAAAGGCTTTCTGAACCCCATAATCAAAACAGCTTTGTGTTTATCATCTTGAAAAATATCCCTGAAAGCTGTTTGGAAAACCTGTTTCTACCAAAAAAACAGAGTTGATAAATGCACCCTAAATCAATCTGCCAGAATCATAGGCAGCTGAAGAGTTCTGAACATATCTTCTTCAAAATTGAGTGATGTATTTGGTGAAACACTTTGTTGCCAGCACCTGGGCAACTGTCCCTGTCAATTGACTTGACCCTTCATCTGACTTGCCCCCATGTCCAACTTTGCTTGGCCTTGAGACTTGATGAGAAGATACATAGCCTTAAAACTCTTATAGGACAAGTTCACTTTTATAAACATAAGGATTGAGAGAATGCAACAATAATAGTAGAACACATCATTGAAAGTTTGAGGAAAATCAGACAATCCGTTCAAAAATTATGAATTTTGGATGTTTTTGTCCAGGACCCGCTGGATGAGAAGACTACTGCAGTGTATGAATAACTTAGATGTCACATGCGTACAACAATATAAGGAAAATATAAAGAGAATTTCACAAAATTCCATCTTTTTAAAAAAGTACACATTCCCCTGACTCGTTACCGGCAAATGTTATGGGTAATATTATTCCCCCTGCGTTTAGAAAGAGGCAAGTCAGGTGCTCTTTTATTATGCGAAAAAAGTGAAAATATGTTGAATTTTCTTTTACATTTTCTTTATACTGTTGTACGCATATGACTCACAAGCTTTAGTAGTCTCCTCATCCAGCGGTTCCAACACAAAAATTTAAAAAATTCATAACTTTTGCATCGATTGTCCAATTTTCCTCAAACTTTCACTGATGTGTTCTACTAATATTGTTGCATTTTCTCAATAGTTATGTTTATGACAGTGAACTTGTCCTTTAATATCTCCATAGGTGGGAAAAAAATCCCATAGCATTTCATCTTTAATTTGTTTGGTCCATTTGAATATGGCACAGCCAGTATCCGATGAAACAATATTCAAATAGTACAATGTATATCACTTCAATCAAGAACAAGGAAAAGTAGAAATTACGCGGTGCGTAATATATGTCCCCGCCGGAAGTAGCATTTTGTAGCAAAATGTACAATATAGGTCAAAAATCAAGGTCAAAGGTCAAAGAAGTCAAAGGTCAAAATTCTATGTAGAGGTTTTGAAGCCCTCACCTAGTGCCATCACATAAAGCAAACGGAATCGAAATCGGGTTAGAAATGGCGAAGGAGTAGCATTTTGTAGCAAAATGTACAACAAAATGTAGGTCAAAAATTAAGGTCAAAGGTCAAAGAAGTCAAAGGTCAAAATTCTGTGTAGAAGTTTTGAAGCCCTCACCTAGTGCCATCACATAAAGCAAACAGAATCGAAATCGGGTAAGAAATGGCGAAGGAGTAGCATTTTGTAGCAAAATGTACAATACAGGTAAAAAATCAAGGTCAAAGGTCAAAGAAGTCAAAGGTCAAAATTCTGTGTAGAAGTTTTGAAGCCCTCACCTAGTGCCATCACATAAAGCAAACAGAATCAAAATCGGGTTAGAAATGGCGAAGGAGTAGCATTTTGTAGCCAATGTACAATATGGGTCAAAAATCAAGGTCAAATGTCAAAGAAGTCAAAGGTCAAAATTCTGTGTATAAGTTTTGAAGCCCTCACCTAGTGCCATCACATAAAGAAAACGGAATCGAAATCGGGTTAGAAATGGCGAAGGAGTAGCCTTTTGCAGCAAAATGTACAATATAGGTCAAAGGTCAAGGTCAAAGGTCACGACTGAAATTCTGTGTAGAAGTTTCAAAGCTCCCATGTAGTGCTATCATATAAAGCAAACAGAATCAAAATTGGCTCATAAATGACAGAGAAGTAGCAAATTGAAGATTTTGATCACACACGGACGCACACACGGACGGACGGACAAACACACGGACGGACACACGGACACACACACGTACGGAGCCCGTTTCATAGTCCCCTGCTCGAACTCGTTCGGCGGGGACAAAAATGGATTCTCCTGTATGGAATATGATTTAGGTCCATCGATGCATCCCTATCCATCCACAGGCAAATTGAGGTGAATACGGACAGCAGCAGTCAGTGACTAATTCCTTTCGACCTCCGTATGACCCCAGCCTGGCCCCTTTTTTTTCCCCTCCCCCTCACCCAGACCTCAACCCGGCCACGAGGGACGCGTCTCGTTCTCCATCCTTCCTCCCTACAAGAAGGCGAGATAACCGTTGGGAGCGCATCTCTGCCTTCACTTTTTTTTTTCGTCACTGAGCTAAACAGGAAAGGGGACAAATAAAAACAAAACAGGATATGAATCAGATGGGTTGGAAGCACATCACTGCATTCACTTCAGAGCCTAGCTACACAGGAAAGGGAACAGATAAAAGCAAAAAAGGATATAAATCAGATGGGGGCACCCTCTGGACTAGAGATGGCAAACATACATACATGTTGTCACCTATGCCCAAAAGTATGCCCATTTTCAAACCGTAATAAATTCCTAGTTTGTAATCACATTTGGAAAATGCATTCTGAATCATCTTTAGACCATAACCCATTGAAGACGAGTCCTGAGTACACTCGGGCGAGTGTCTACAGGAAATGCATGTTGTAGCAAAATCAGCCAGTCCTCAACAGGTTAATAAAAAGTGCTCAGATGTTTCACAAGTCTGATGTTTGACTGTACACTGCCACTGCCATTCCACAAAATAGCACCTGTGTCACTAGCCAAACATGATATTGGGGATATGCTCCTGGTGAGGTGCCAATCAACTTTGCTTCACTGAAATCAGCATGAAAAAAAAAATGGTTTGTAAGCAGGTTTATAAACAAGTTCTTATGCCAATCTGAAAGGGGGTCCATCTTATCAATGGACTAATATCATAGATGACACTACCCCTCATTCAGACCCAGATGCTGCAAGCACAATTAGAGTCCAGACAGTCATGGCGAGCAGAGGCTACACATCCTAATGGAATATTTCCCATCCAACCAGACATACCATCAAACTGGGTCTAGAGCCTGCTAGATGTCTTGACTTTTAGTCAAGATAATCTAAAATATGTCATACTGTTTTCCAGATATCTCCAGCAATTTCATAATTAAGAAGTCTCCGCCATTTTCAAGAAAACGGCAGAACACATAGCTCTGAATCGAGGACTTCCATCTGCTCTCAGTTTGAACTAACTACTGCAGGATTTTTTTTTTTTTTTTGATTAAAGAATCCCAGATTGCAGGGCAGTTCATAGTAGTTTTTTTTTTTTCATTTCATCATCTTCTCCAATGATTTAGCTTGATTTGAAAGTGGATTTATAAAAAAGTGGCATACACTTCGCAAGATGATTTCATGGTGGGAGAAAAAAAAATGTATATCAGACATATCCCCTGCACGTAAAAGAAAAAAAAAATGCACATATCAGCTCTTTTCTATCTAAACCATTTACCTGCATTCACCTACATTTTACTAAAGTATATCTCAACAATATTTCCATGACCAGGTATAAATTATGGTGCATATATCCAAGAGACAAATTTACGCAGATTTTGTTTGAGAAATTTCACAGGAAAAATCTCCAAGCCCATCAGCATTGCAGGAGGGTTTCACTCAAGACCTCAGACTAATATTCTAAATCTAATTTCCAGCAGGCCAGTATTTTACGCAAAAGGTTGGCTACCCGCAAACAAGCTTCACCCACGCCAAGATTTCTGCGCCCACCTGCGCCCAGTCCGCAGCCGCGTGTCTGGGCTGCCGTCGGTATTTCCTGCAATTAATTTTTACACCAATTTGAATCGTGCGCATCCCGATGCGTTTCCTTCCAGCAACATGGAGCAGGAAGCCTTTCGCTCTCAACAAGCGACTGAAAAAACTTTCCGTTCTGACTTTCTCACCGTAGCTCCAACACAGAAATCTAACTTTAGAAGCCTGCCCAGATGGGGATTTACTGGTATTTCTGTCATTTTTTGTTCAACCACGCAATGCCAACACAATTGCTAATGAGCTGTGATATTTCTATGCTATGACGAACATCACACTCCAGCTTGTCTGCTCTTAAGATAAGTGTCCCTTCCTTTTATACTCAGAAACAATAACTACAGACTTTCCCCGTATAATATGGGTCATAATATGGGTCATGTAAGGTTGAACCATGTGTCCTCAATGTCCTCATATATAGAGAAAAGATTTTCATCAGATATTGTACAACAAGGAATGTTTGCGTGCATTTTAATTTCACGAATTTCGTGAGAGCCAAGATTCGTGAAATTAAAATGCACTTGAAAGTTCGTGTCTGCACTATACGGTAATGAGTATGCGCATTGAATGTTAGAGGCAACTCACAAGAATTTCATGTTGTGAAAAAGGCCGTCGGCTCCAATTTGCAAAAATTTCATGCCATGAAAATATTGTGTTTTACAGTAAGCATATGCAGTATATAGGCATATGACCTACACTGTAGGCCTATATTTTTTTCCAATATCATCCACGCTTTGCATTATTACTAATTAATCAGTCAATTGCTTGCATTAGAGCACCTACATTATTGATGCCCACAGTGTTACATGACATTTTTTTTTCCTTTCTATTTTAAAAGGGAACAGCAGGTGATACATCAGGTTCTGCATATTCCCTGATTGATTACCGTCCTTCGATCAGGGGAGTTTAAAAGGCGGCATTAACCTTGACTTCCAGGCTGTCCCCATGGTATGCCACTGCACCTGTCCGGCCCATCACTTTCTATGCCTCACTTTGACACTCAAACCATCTTAAATCTGCCTCCATTCGCCCCAAGTCCATTGCTCAGAGCAGAGAGGGAGCCACCCTGCTATACCCCAGGCAGCTGACATCACTGGCATATCAGATTTTTGACACTAGCCAGGGGCGGAGCCAGGGAGGACCACAACCGGCGCACGCCCCCCCCCCCCCCTTTATTTTTTGTTGAAACAAAAGAAATAAAATGAAAAAAATGGGGGAGGGGTGCGTGCGCCCCCCTTTAATTTTGTAAACGCGCCCCCTCTTTACGGAATTTCTGGATCCGCCCCTGCTGGCAATTTGCAGTTGTTGGTATTGTTGTTACTGATGGTGTTGGTGATGGTGTCGGTGTCAGTGGTGACGATGGTGGTGGTGCAGTTGTTAAAGTAGAGATAATAGGGAGTTTTCGATTGGGTGAACGAGAAGGACGTGCCGCCGAGCGCAACCGTACGTCAAGGCGTCACGTCTGTACGTTGACCCGCTGCTAAAACACATTTCGAGGCCACGCACGAGACGTGACGCCGCGGCGTCACGTCTCGTGCGTGGCCTGTGCAGGAGGCAACCTGTGCCTTGCGTGCATATACTAGTATGCGGAATTTGTGACTCGTTTCTGTACTTGTAATATTTATTTTGTCTTTGACTAGATGCGTATCCTGGGAGGAATTATGTGGATTTTAAAACATGATGCATGGTAAGACTACTACGCAAATGCACTGCTGCACTAGCTAGGCCAAAAGCACCAAGATCTATTTGCGTAAAGCATTACGTGTAAATGCATGTGTGGGACTACGGTAGGCAGTTGCAAAGTGCGAAACAGTGAAAACGGATAAATAAAGTAGGTACCAGAGGCTGTAGTTTGTATGTCAGCGCTGCTGCTGTGACGTATCAAGATCATAAGCTTTCATGTAATTAGAATATAAATATTCTCTCGAAAGAAAAAGGAAAACTGGTGAACTGAGCACGGATTTCCCGAGAGTCATCGTGCTCTTTCGCACGATACCCGAGAGGAGTGTGACGTCATGGCAAGGTGGGTTGAGCGCGGCGCAACCGATTTGGGTGGACGGTGATAACCGGGGTTAACGCGTTCGAAATTTGTGCGATGAGCCGAGGGTCGACACTCGCGCATGCGCAGTACGTAAAACCTACGTCATAACAGGGTGACGCCTGGCTCAACGTGCAAATCGAAAAGTCCCTAATGCTCAATGAATAGTTTTGATCACTACCATTATCATTATCAGCAGAGGTCGTAGTATTAGTAGCAGTATTACTAGCAGTACTAGTAGTACTAGTACTAGTGCTAGTATCATCATCACCATCATGATAATGATGATTTTTATCATTAGAGGACTATATTTCCACGTATCATACACTATGGATGAGCCCAGATCGGCCTGGCTGTAATACCACTACAAGGCGGTGTGTATCTGTCTCCTTGGTAACGTATGCAATGTTTGGTCAATTGGCACTATCGGTGCCATGAAGTCTTGACTCAAAATGAGGCATTCTTAACTGTACTTACATTAGGTCTCATCTAAATAGCATGCTGCATGAAGAATAACCCTAACCACATTTTTGTGGAAATATAGGGCCTTTATGAATTCTGGATTGTTCCAAGACTGCAGAGTCACGTCAAATCTACAATCAAAGTGATGGTTAGATTCATATACATGTATTTCTTCATTTACTATTATCTCACCCAATCACATTACTGATTAATCACTTTATTTTTTTTTCAGCTTTGAATGTTCCAATGTTACATAAATTTGCATATTTCTTGAGTCACAACGATATGTTTTAAACCATTACTGCAATGCAAGTTTTATTAAAAAACAGAAAATCCTTCGAAAATAATTATTGAAAAAAATCAGTTTCACTTTATAGGAATTCTTTAGCAGTTTGTTCATAGCAAAAAAAAAATGTGGAAAATTGTAACATTTTATAATAAGCTATGACAAGGATCATTAGGCAGAGTAAATTCCATGCAACACAGAATTTGGATAAATTGTTGACATAGGTGACAAACATTCCCGATCATGGTCCATAAAAGCTTAGCTGAAAGAGCTCCATCTTATTAATTCGTATACCGTACCACTCACTCTGCAATGGCTTTTCGCAGCAGCTCTGCTAAAGAAAGCAAGTCCAGACATGTTCCTGCCAATCAATCGAACTTTGAACATTGAAGGAGGCAATAATCATAGGACCTCTCCCCCTCCTGCTCCCCCCCCCTCGATTCGATATTTGAAGATCCATTACATCACTCCTCAAAAAAGATGAGTTTGTGCCTTCTTCAGCAAACCAACATTTTTGTGTCAATATCACACAAAGGATGATAAATGGAAGTGGAGGAGCCGTGTGCTCTTTTGACCTTTTCATAACAATGCATGGGTACAGTCATTTATTCTCTGCCTTAGCATTTAGATCATACTCTAATTCATTCGGACAGAAAAGCATTTCAGTCACACCGCACCTTTGCATTATCATAATATTTTCTTTCTCCTTGGTCAGCAACAATGAGTCCTGAATCCACGACTCCAAAATGTCACAAACAATGGGTGATCATTTCAAAGCCTGCACATTAATAGTAACGTACTGTATGGAGAAAGCTTGATATGTATTTTCTCTTTTCCTCTCAATGTCTTCTTTTTCTTTGCAATAAAGAATGACAAAAAAATAACAACAACAGCAACCTTTGCTCTTCGAAGCAGGTAAGAGGCCCTATTGCTGTTTCAAAAAAAAAAGAGCAAGGTAGCTGCAAATGGAATTTCTGACATCTTATAAAATAACTCCTAAAAATTTCAACTGCATCAGGTTGCTATCCATCAAGAAAGGTCTGGGACATACCAGAATTGATTTGATGAAAGAGGTCCTCGCCATTTCCCAATATTTTCTTCTTCTGCCACTTTGCCTGCCCCCCCCCCCCCCCCACCAATACTGACCCTTCTCTCCTGGGTCAGAAATCCAAATAATGTCATGTGACCTCCTGGCTTCCATTAGGCTGGAAAAAGAAAATCAAGATGAAGAAGTTTATATTCTGCTTTCTAGTCGGTAGCCTGTCTGTCGTTTCTTTCCAGTGCCTGACCTGCAAGTGCAATCAGTGCAGAAATTGTACTGCAAGAACCAGGAATTCTTCATTGCCTGTTCCCTAGAAATAAACTACCCCTCCCTACAGGTTGCTTAGGCAGTCTGAATAGAAAAGAAACTTCAACTTGCTGTATCTTTTTCTCTCTTCTTTCTTTTTTGTTTTCTTCCTTCTGCCCCTCCCCATATTTCCAACCTATTACAACACTATCCTGATTAAGATACTGTTTTACATGGTGATGGCTCGATCAATAAATTGTTTAACTCTGCTTCTGAACCTTTGTGATCTTGTTTATCAGATAAAAAAACATTCAAGCATAAAAAAGGTCATCGAGGCTATACCTGAACTTTCAAAGGATATATCATGCAAATACACATCCATTATCACCATTAAGTATCCTGTTTTTAATAATGATTTATTCTAATGTTTTATCTTTAGGAAACTAGAGTGAATGTGGCTAATTGAGTCATGTGCCCAATTTTGCTCTTTTGAAAGCACATTCATGACCACTTTCAATGTCAGTCCCCCCCCCCCCCACTTCTTTTATTCTTGTACATAAGAATAACAGGTCACAGAAGGACCATATACGGAACTCTTGATTTGTATTTTTCGTAAACTACAAACACTATTGAATGGGACCTTGAAAGTCTATACACTACTCTTGGTGCTGGCACAAGAATGTGACCTTTTATCAAGACATGGCTTTATGTTCTCTGTGTAATCAAAGGACACATTTATCTCTGGCATGTCTAAAGAAATAATGAAATACATGGATAAGCAAACACCGCTGTTTATCTGGTGAAGCAGGAATAAGGCGTCAGGCCCAGGCCAGCCATCAGCTAGACAGAGATTACATAACACAATAGATAAGATGAGCTTGATAGAAACTTTCCACTTGCCAAGTAAAGTTAGAATTCTGGCCCTGCTTCTGCACCTGCTTCTGCATACTCTCCTTTTTCCTACATGGGGTTGGCTATGTAAAAAGAAAAAAAAATGTGACAGTTCCATTCATCAGATGTGCTTTGTTTCTGCTTCTGGGTTTTGCATATTTGTTTATTTGCTTGCTTGCTCACTAGTCATATTCCAGCCTTCCATCATCTCATCATAATAAAAATCTTTAGGAAAACATAAAAACGTGACCACATCTCTGTCTTCCAGAGTAGACAGTTGTTCACACATATCATAACTTATCTCTAAGCTAAGCACTATAACTTATCTCAAAGCTAACCTCCATCGATATGCATCCATTCATTACTCTTGTCACAATATTTCTATCACATTATAGTTCTAACTGACACATAAGTTACGTTCAGACGGGAGCCCTTAACCTCGAAGTTAGGAAACTTCGAGGTTAGAGCTTGTAGTTAGGGACCGTGAAGATGCACTCGTAGTTAGCAAACCTTGAGGTTTGCTCGATGTTTCGAGCCACGAGAAATCTTATGGTTAGCGCTCTAACCACGAGCCGCGGGGGGTCCCCACTCGTAGTTAAGCACCGTGTGGACACAAAAAACAACGAACTCGAAGTTAAGAGTGACCTCGCCGTAAACTCCAGCCCCCCCCCCCCACAATTTCCCTCTGCTTCCGGGTCAACCTCCCAAACGTACACCACAAATACACTACACGTGAAAAACCTATGACGCACGACACAACAACATCATCTTTTCTTCCCATGCGCTTGATCTCTGAAACTGAACATGTCAAACTCGCTACTGTATTCTATATTCTTCTCCGACGCTAAAAAAGAAATGTTTTCGACGAATATCTTCATAAAGGCATAAAGTCATCAGTGCAGTGCTATCTCTGCATATCATGACAGAGAAAAAGAGTACCTGTAAGCGAGTCCGACAGGGTTGGACTAAAGAATAAATAGACGCCTTGTTAGCAATGTGGGCTTAAACTTCCGGTTTTGTGGTTTTAACATCGAGTGGGACCCACTCGTAGTTACGGGGGGGGGGGGGGGCAGAAGCTTAACCTCGAAGTTTCGTAACCTCGAGGTTACGATTCGTCGTGTGGACACACGTCGTAGTTAGGGGGCAAGAGCTAAACCTCGAGGTTTCCTAACCTCGAGGTTAGGGCCTACCGTCTGAACGTAACTATAGGCCTACATGCCTGGAACATTGTGCATCCTTCAAATCCAATCATTCTAAAAATGAAATGCGATGGCTGTCAGCGTTCCTAAATGCTCGACCAGACTGCGATTCCCACCTAAGAGAGCTCACGAGTAATTCACACCATGAAGTCTTAGGTTCCAGACCCATCTATCATTAAAACTTCTGATTATTAAAAACTGCTGTGATATATACATGTATCACACAGAGTAGAATAACTGCTGTATCGATGAACTAGTAGTAGGCCTACTCTGAGACAAGGCAATGTGGTCTTAATTGTAGCATATCATCACAGACAACCAGCAGACAATATAAGGTCTGGAAGCTAGACTAATGTCTCCCCAATGATGGTGCTTCAGAAACTTTACATGAAATATGAAAACATTTATTTATGTAATTTAATTTCCATGATATGGGCAAGTAATATACTTTCACAGCAGAAAAAACCATCCGTCAGTCCACTAGGTGACTCTTAAAACAAGTAACTGCTTTTTCAGTTGAACTGGCAGGGTAGTACAAGTGATTACAGAAATAAACGCACCAAGTCTGTAGACAGCAGAGCAGTTCATGACACTGCACATGGGCAATGGCAAACCCCCTACACAATGATGTTCATCAAGTAAACAAAATAACCTCAGTTTGATGACACAAGATTTTATGTCAGTTTATCCCTTTCCTTGAAGGATTATGAGGAGTTGCCCTCTTACCCCTTGCCTCCCGTGTCCCCTCCCTACATGCCTCCCTGTTCCCTCCCCGTCCCCATCATCTCCTGCAGAGCTGCAGAATGGCATATTGTTCTTATTATTGTTTTCCAGAAATGTTTACCCCCTAGGTCTTGGAAGAGACCCCATTTTAGCTCTGAAAATGGGTATGATTGACCTCTGTTGACCCCTAGACAGTCTGCTGGAATCTTTCATTCCTCCTTGGTTGCCTAGCAACAAACAGCTTTGTTCAGAGAAGTGGGAGTTGGTGTGTGTTTGCATGGTACCAGTGCCCACCAAGCAGGCAGGCAGGAATGAGTAAAATAACATGAGCCAGAGACAAAAGGCTTTCTGAGAATGTTGAGTAATGTTGCTGATGGACATGCAGGCACCACATTTTCCATGTCTTTTTAGCAGGAGACAAAAGTGAATATAGAAGATGAATGATTTAGTAAAAAGGATGAGTTAGATTTAATTCACACAAACGGTTTTGGATAAAACTCCAGCAGGTAAACAAATGGCAAAAAATAAAGAAAACAGTAAGTGTTACTCAGGTGAACACAAGAGAGTTGGGAGGTATCCACCATGAAGAAATCAATTGGGATGGCACATTGAGACAAACACAACAAAGATAGTGATTGAATGAAATAAAGACTGATGAATTAAAGACTGAATAACTTCAGGGGATGCAATGGCCATGAAATGAATGGACTCCAGAACAGCCACACCCTCTAGGAAAGGGAAGAAAACCAAGCAACAAAAGGCTGTGCCATTTCAGATGTCAGACATAATGTTTGTACCCTTTCAGCCACTAAGAAATTCATTCAAGAAGAACTCATGAATTCTATCAAACCTCTGGTACGTAGGTTGATCATCACTGAAATGAAGTTTTCTCATGGCATATACTATAGACATATTCTCCCTAAAATCTCAATGCATCATATATAAACGCAAGACAGTGAGCTGTGTGATAGTACCAAAGATACAAAGTGTAGAAGTGTTTTCCCTCATTGCGTGCAATTTTAGAAAGAGTACGTGTTTACACAATATTTGCCAGAAGATTTTCTTGGTCAACTAGTACTATATCTCCATCTTGTCTCTGTATCCCTGACGCCATCAAGACCAACCTTCAGAAAAAATACCAGGCATATCTCCGGCATGAATTCATCTCAAACTGTTGTTGTGTGACCACCCTGGGTACAAGGAGGGACATAAAAACCATGGTTTACAGGGACGGAATCACCCTGTTTATCCTCCCGGCAATCTGCATCACTTTCAATCAACTCCACCGAGACGTGATGGAGAAAAGGCATCTTCCATGGAGGTATGATATTACCCCGTTGCCATGGCAACAGGCTGATTGTCCCTCAGTTGTTCTCTATCTCAATGTGACAGGCATATCCTCTGTATTTGAGACTTGCCGGAGGAAACGACTGTCCTCACATTGAACTTCTGTTCTACAGTCACAAACATTAACATTAACATTAAGGAATATGCACAGCAGCATTACTAACGATACAATATTGATTATGATAATTACGATGATGACAATGGTAATATAATGAAATGAAATTGATACAAATAATAATGATATCAATAATATTAATAACAACAGTGACTAAGTAGCATTCAAGCCCCCAATGACAGAATAAGAAGAAAAAGTCAGTATGATTTTTTTTTTCAAGGAAATATACTTTGCAATCTCCAACCTTTCAGAAGACACACATTGTGTATTTGTATGTTGTTACTTTTGCGAATATAGGTCAACCTGCAAATTCATAACTTGATATAACCACTGCAAGATATTGTACAATCATTCACTGTCATTTACGGAGTAAATTTGTGTTGGAGTAAATTTGTGTTAGAGTATATCTGATCTATAAGCATAATTTGCCGGGAGAGAGATGAGCAAGGTTATATCTTGACAAGATTATAAAATTCAAATTCATTATCGCCTGGTAGATTTTCACCATGACTCAGGGGATTGGGTGACTTATGCATAACAGTATGTAAATGAGTGTCTTTGCAAACTGGTCAAAGTTTACAGTCTCTGAAAAAGGGGGACCAGTGTGTATATTTCTTCTCTTGGAAGCCCCACTCAAAGTCCTCAAAAAAAAGGGGGCAGGATAACAATGGCTGAAATTGGCTGGATGGCCTTATCAATGACAAAAGGAAGCCTCGGTGATGGTGTAACTACCACCTTTCTTCCACAGAACAGCTTAGGCCCCATCTTTTTTCTTTTACACGTGAATTACTTGCTGAACCCCAAAGACTTTTTAAGAAGGGCTTTTCTCACTCAGATAGGTAGGCAAGGCCCTGCTTGTATTTTGGGGAGAGGGGAGTGCGTCCAAAGTGGTCGTCGTCAACTATAAAGCTACACATCACAATGGCATCAGAAAATGGACAGTGTCTGATCTGAATATCACTCCCATCAATAACACGCTCTCTGACCATGAAATTCAACTCTGAGAGAATACAGGGGCAAATTGAATATACACTACCACCACCTACACAATTCAGTTTTATTCACCTCGTTCTCATGCTTTTCAAGCATATTCAGATAAAAGCTCAAATTATTAGGTTTCCTTTTTAGGTTCCCTGCAGCTCTGCCTCTTGCTTTGGGTTTATTTGACTCAGGTGTCATAATTCTGCTTACACTGACCTTTCTTGGCAAGTCACATATATGATTATCAGGGCTTAAAGATCCAGTTTACCTTTGGGAGCAGTGATTTCAAAAATATTCAAGATATCACATTTGATGCATATTTGTAGGTGTGTTGTATCACAAAACATCCTACCATATAAAATTTTTGCAATAAAGGCTAAAATATGAGGAGATATCAGGATATTTCTCAATAAACCATAACTGTATACGGTTTAGTCTGGAAGCATTCTTATTATAACTATTGTTCACATTTTGCGTACTTAACAATACTTAACATCGATTATACGGATTCAAATTTTTACAGTGGTTGTTTCTATCCCTAACTCACATTTTAAAGCACTAATATTTGGTTTTTGTTTCATCTGCAAATGGTAAATTATGCCTTTAACATTAGCAGTGGCCTGGGGCCACTAAAAATTGATGTAGGGCCACCAGATTTCCAAAAAGACTATCTTTTGGTAGCCTGATCGAGCACTTGACCCATTGAGGACGGACTGATTTTGCTACAACACACATTTCCCAAAGACACTTGCCCGAGTATACTCGGTACTCATCCTCAAAGGGTTAAGATTCAAAATGGATTGTTATGGTTTTGTTCATTTTGGGCCACCAGAGGAAAAAAAAGTTAGTGTCTAGCCCTGGTTATCTATTGTAAGCATAATCAATCTATCAATCAGTCATGACATTTATGTAATATATAAAATCCTGTTCTGTTTTACTGTCACTGAAATGACATCTGCATGTGCATGTAAGTGTGCACTGACAGGAGAAAATGCTGCAAGTAGGACATTTAAAAATTGTCACTGCTTCCACTTTTTGCCCAATTTTCATGCCTGCCATTTTAGTTTTTTTGTTGTTGTTTTTTCACAGTGCAGTGTCCTCAGCTGGGCAATTCAGTAGATACAGGCATCGACATTTTAAAGTTGGATATTCTTGACGTAGAGTGATTGATTGCTCAATGGATACAAAAGTTAAAGCACTTCTTTTTTTTCAACACCCATCAAATATGTTGACAAGAGCCCCCTATTGGCACTTTTAAAAAAAAAAAGATAAATGCCAAGAAACAAATTTCGTTACAAAAAGAGTTCGTAAAAGTTTGTGTTTTTCCCACTTGGAACAATCTAAAGATCACAGGAGTCCCCAAAGCTCCCCACAGGTGAGAATTTTTGGAGCTTTCCATCAATCATCTTTTCTTTAAGTCATTTCTCTCTTTTCCTTCTCTTTCTCGCCTGCCTTGCAATACAAAAAAAAAGGGAGAAAAATATATAAAACTTTGACCTGTCACTGTCAGAAGAAAATTTCCAGGTTCACAGCAAGTATTTACATTTGACCTATCAGTGTATTTATCTGTAATCCCTTCAGTGAATCAATTCCAGTACGTGCCCCGCACAGCTTGTACAAAAAGGTAATCACAGAGCAGCTTGGGCACTCCGGTTTCCCCCTCGGCTGGATTGTGTGGCAGACGGATCCTCCCGAGGAAAGAAATCCTGCCGCGCCTTGTTCCCTCCTGACTCGATGCCCAGGTGTAAACGCCCCCTTTTACAACCACATGGCAAGTCAAAGGGGGTAAACTGCCATGTTCAGAAAGTTTGACAGAAACCGTTTGTAAAGAGTTGTCATTAGTCTTTCTTTCAGATGTAAGTTTCGTAAATTTGACGGAGTCCTACAGACAGTCTTTGTACCTTTAAAGGTACACGGACCAGGGATTCAAGGGGGCACTACTGGATTGCATGATGATCGCTGCCATCTTTGTTACAGAGACTGATGGTGTAAAGCTAGATAACTATCATTCAGAGTAGATCAGGAATTTGCAATCCAGAGATTTATAGCGCTTTGCTTGCAGCTGACTTTCTTTTTTTTTTTCTTTTTTCTTTTTTTTTTGGGGGGGGGGGGGCACATGTGAACAGCAGCAATTTAAAGCAATTTTTGCACTGCAAGCGAATACACAAATAACTCTAGTGCATTAATGGGTCTTAGTTTGCTTAACTTGCAGCTTAGCAACTAAAGGATGAGCTGACTTGCCCTCCCTCCCTCCCCTTATTCACTTTGGCCAACAATTAGCAGATATACCATTAATTGAAGAAACAAGCCTCTGGCTCCTCAAGTTGCATGAAAGGAAAATAAACCTGCCCATGATTGTTTTGCATTGTTTGTGAAAGTGTCAGCCCTAAAATGAATTATGTGGATCACATACAAAAGAAAAAAAAATGAACATTCTTGCATTTCAAGTTTGACGGAGAGATAGTGTGTAAAAAATGCACTTCTACCTAAATGGACTGACAATTTACAATAACATTTTGATTTCACTTTTTCTAACAGTCACAACAGTATGTATCCTATATGTCACTTTGGAGGCTACAAGAGATACATTCAACGTAAGTGGAAAGTGAACAAAGTTTTGTTAAAGAGGGAATTTGAATGACACATCCCTTTGGCACTCTTTCTCTTGTAAAATTGACTTTCCACAAAAATTACTGGACATATTTGTCAACCCCAGGTGGTTTCATAAACATTACAAAATCAAAGTCCCCTGCACTTTCTTTTAACAACTTCTTTACGAGAAAGAAAGGAGTCATAAATACTCTCTCCTAGACTCTTTGAAAAGGCAACTTTCTCTGAAAAAAGTTCATAAAGTGTGAAATTATGACACTCAACTTTTTTCCCCCTACAAAGTGCTGCCTCAGGTATAATATGAATACTGCAGCCTTCTTTGACTGGAATCCCAAGTGAGAGTTGTACTATGAGGTCAAGGGTGAAAATTCAGAATGGAAACATTACCGTATGCACAATTTCAGAAAGAAATACAGCCCCAAAGTAAAGTAATGAAGAAGGCAGAAATATCAGAGACCGATGTTTTAAGTGTATTCATGATTGTCATAGCAATCTTTGTTGTACAAAAATAATACTTTTTCAAAGAATATTTAGGATGTCCAAATAAACAAAAAATTTCATCACAATGTGGGAAACTTTCTATTCTTTGCCATGAGTAAAGGACTATAACCTATGGAGTTCCAAGGACTTTGCTCTATATACTAAAATCATCATTTCAACATTATTACATTAGCCATTTTGAATCTAACCGCAAACCTCACAATGGACAAAGATTAGATTG
This sequence comes from Diadema antillarum, assembly GCF_040938485.1. Lineage (NCBI taxonomy): Eukaryota > Metazoa > Echinodermata > Echinoidea > Diadematoida > Diadematidae > Diadema > Diadema antillarum. The sequence goes on along the minus strand of NW_027272601.1, from coordinate 178,403 downwards.
AACTGGTTGGGACTGCAAGTTTTTAAATCTCTACAAATTTAGAAGGAAATTTACAGGGGAAATGCCAATTTGTGAGAGAAACATGAAAACTTTAATCATCTAAAATATATCCCAAAATTCAACAGTTCTATAAAAATACAGCAAATCAAATGGCTTTTGAAAATCCTCGAGATGACTGAAATTAATGATTAAGCATGACTAACATTTTTTTTGTTAGTCTATTATATGAAATATTAGTTTTGTATGAAACAGAAGAAACTTTGTAATAAAATGATACAGCAACAAAACTACAAAATTGTGGTATCAGGGATAGTTTCTTCAAAATATTTGTTTTCCATAAACTTGGACAGACAGTGAATGAATCCTATACTACAATATTGTTTTGTTTTTGTTTTTGTTTTTGTTTTTGTTTTTGTTTTTGTTTTTGTTTTTGTTTTTGTTTTTTTTTTTGGGGGGGGGGTAAAGAAAATGTCTGCAACACTAATGATGTTTTTAAGGAGACAACCAACCAACACCCAGACAGTTGTCTGGATAACAGCATAAACCTTTGAGTGGTTTCATGTTTTGAAGAGGCACTAAAAGTGTGGTGACAAGCCTGGGAGGAAGAGCTAAAGAGAGAGAAGCATCGAAGGAGACAGAAAACACTCGTGAGATGCAGAGAAAATAGGAATCCGTCTTCTCGGCGTCATGGCAACAGGCAGAGTGGGGAAGAACCTTGTTAAGCACCGACGACGATGCTTACACCACCATCAAGACGAGATGCTATTTTTGCTGGACTGAGGATGTTTGGAAGCAAAACAGTGGTAACAAGTCCAAGTCAAACACCAAGACCTCACTTTGGACAAACATGCCCTGCCTTGCATTGAGGAAAAAGAAACAACTAGCTCATACTTCATCCTGGAATTTTTCTCTTATTTTAAAAGGTGGCTAAGTGATCTTGGTGTGCGTGGGTGTGTGTGTGTGTGTATGCGTTTGTGTGTTGGGATTTTTTTTTCATGGGGGGGGGGGGGGGGAGGACACAAATTAGGATTCAGACCAGTAATGCAATGCTATGCCACACTTTTCCGTCAAGTGGACTATACCGAGAGGAAGATTCATGCCACAAACCACATGTCAGAGAGGTAAAATTATGACAGGATGATAATGACATCTTCTGTCTGAGCATTAGTCAAAGTTTACTCATTATAACTGATATCTGTTGCACTCATCAAATGCTGTCCTGCACAAGCACTTGTCTCTCTACCCTAGGATTAATTCTGCCTTCAAATTCGATTCAAATTGCTGCAATGGCTTTGTATTCAATTTCTGTGCAGTGGAATTCATGGAGATGCACATACATTTATTTATCACATGTCACAAAGAGGTATTGGGCTTCCTAAAACACCTCTCTCACTGTCATTGTATGTGCACTTACATTGAATGTCGTCCCTGGGAGAAACAATATTACCACCCCTGCCTGTAAGGGTTTCCTCTATCCGCTTAAACAGAATAAACATCAATTGAGGATAGTCTAAAGGGCTTGTTCTTCTGGGCCTGGCTGCATTTATACACTTCTGGCATTTGTCAACAAGACTTGCTTCACAGTGTGCTCTTCCATTTGGCTACAACACATGGGTATGTGCTCCGCCCCATGCAGAGTTTGATGTCGCAAATATTTGCTTCATTATAGCCTGCCCATTTAAGACATGATCTACCAAGGGCCAATATCCTATTGAAAGCTAAGTCTTGAGTCATCCGTAACACAGCACCCAGTGTTTCATGATATCATCTATTAAAGACCATGGCATCCGGTCTCTAAAATGGTTCAAATTATCACGGCACATTGTATTTCTCAAATTATCACCATAATTCTGAAATAATTGCAAGACTTCTTGGGATATTAGAATCATGATAAATGATTGCATTGTGTAGTAAGATTTTTATGCCTACACTGGCAAAAATTTACAATTTGGATTGCGATGAAAATCTAGATATTTGGACTACAATACAAATCAAAAGATTTACATCCCACTAATTCGCATCAGTGTGAAATTCCAATTACGTAAACTGGTAGCTCAGTTACTGAGCTAAATTCATTGCCTGCAATGATGACAGAAAAATGCCATCTCCATGCAAAAACCTGGCAGAGTGTTTGAAGGGCTTGGGAGCTGAAAGGGTTTACTTCTATTCCCTGAGAATAGGGGGACAGGGGATTGAGAAGCCGTAACTGTACAGTCTCCAAAGACCCAGAGTTTTGGCAAACAGACCGGCTAAGAACTTCTACTGCTGGGGAAACAATGGGTTAGTTTACATACAGAGAACTCTGAAAAGGACATCAAACTACTCTCTAGCACACACATACTAGTGCAGTAAACGGAAAGTGTTTACAGGGGAACTCAACAACAGGAAATAGTTGTAAGTCAGAGGGGTGTGTGTGAAAACATCTGATTCCGGGTACCACTCCCATCTCTGTTGTGTATTATTTATAATACTGCATGTACAGACTTTCACGACAAGTTGATTCAGATGAGAAATATGAATCATAGTGTAACCTCAATGGATGAGGAATAAGAAAGGAGAAACCCAGAAGAGAGAAGAAAGAATAACTTAAAAGCACACTCCAAAGAGTTCCAGCAGAGATGCACAAATTACTGTATGATCTAACAAACCCCTACCAATGACTGGCTGTATGTAGGCCTATTTCCTTCCCTCCCCTGCATCACTGGTATTGTAAGACTTGTAATTATCGAGGGATCAGAAAAGAAGTGAATAATGATGCATTTAATGCTATCTATCTCTTTCTCTTTGTTTTTTCCTTTAAAATCTTTCCCTTTGTTGATTAGTATCCTTCACTAGATATAAAAATATATTTGCATTTGCGTTTTTCTTTGATTGATAATTCTAATGTGATTTTGAATATCTAGACAGTTGTTGCCTGGTACCTCAACTACAATTTGTGCTCAGGCATCAAATCACACTGTAAACTGAAAGCAGTCATTTTAAGATGTCTTTCCAAGCACTCATTTCGACTGAGATCCATATTGCGTAGTGTCAAACAAACCCCACACGCTACATTGATTTATACAGCAAATGCTGAACAATTGCCACACAGTACACACACACTACTCTGGCACTGCAATTGTATGGTAGGGGCTTATAACAACCAAAGATCAATCAGTTTGATACCAATCATTAATGCCCTGTTCAAACATTCAAGGCAAACAGTGAAGCAAGATATCACCAACACGGGAGGGGAAATGCTTCAATTCAGTGCTTGAGACGACCGACGACCTCAAAAGTCAGTCTTTGCAGTGCTCTGATTTCATTTATCGGCCTCCAGGTCGCGCTAGTCTTTCAACCTGGCACCCAAATATTTACGTTGCCGAGCCTGCTGCATTCGTACGTGACTGTGTAAAGTCATACTTAAGGCATGAAACATTAGTTAAGCTCTGCTTGATTCCCCCCCCCTTTTTTTTTGCAGAAGCATCACTTCTTCTTCATGTTCTTTGTCCATTATGAAAGCTGGAATTTTCCATGAGCTAATTTTGTGACCTCTCATTGCTGAGATTTGTCAAAGAACCCCATAATACTTTTATTTGTTCGAGCATGACTTGTAAGAGCCAAACCTCTTTCATTTCTCACTAAATAACTTGATGGTCGGAGTATTGAGTCATGGCACTAGACTGAATGGGCTATCTAGTTTCTTGTCAAGTCTGTACATCAATTCTGTACATCTTCAGCAGCCTCCAAAGAATAAAATGGATTCATTGATCCTTATACTTCAACTTGGTCAAGAATATAACGTCTTTGTAGATGGAAGAATTAGAGAGGAGATAGCATGCAGCATCTATAACAGCTACCTAAACAGGAATGTATGTGTATCTTAATCTGCTCCTAACCTCACATAGAAAAAAAAAATGATTGTAACCATGTGTTGCTAATTACTAAATGAAAAGATATTGACATTACATTTCAAAATCAAAAACACAAACTTTGTACCTTTATACCTTAATGTTCTCTACATGAAAAATGTCTATTCAAATTGACCATGTAAACTGGTTCCACTGCCATTTGATGTAAACATACTTCCTTTGTTGTACAGTTTGTATACAAATCTACTGAATTGATCCTTTTTATAATGAATACTTTTGTGTACCAATACAGCTTTACAGACATGATTCATAGTCCTGTGTATAACAAGCAACTCTTGTAAGTATGCCGCACTCAACACTGCAGTAACAGGCTTTGGCTCTTCTAAAAGAAATCATTTAGTGAATCAAATCTATCAGAGCCAATTACTTATCTCTGACGGACCCATGATTGCCGGGGAAGAAATTTAATTTGGCAATTTGTGCCTTCTCACCTCCAACCGGACGGGGAAAGCAGAGTAGCCACGGACAAAGAAATAAATCCATTGGATGACAGATTGCGGCTGTGGGAAAGGTTGCCTGGATCGCCGGGTGATCATTGCGGCCCAATACAGCCCAATTAGCCGTGAATCATAGTCAATTAAATATATGTGTGAAACAGTTGTCCATTCACATCAGCAATAGCTACAGCTGACCCCAATCAAATATTTATGGGTAAAATGTATCTCCCCCCCCCCCCCCCGAATGCTATACCACTTCTGTAAACCATCAATCATCAGCAAAGTCCCTTTATTTATTCAATTATTTTCTTGTCACTAATACTTATGTTCAGTTTTCCTGTGCCCGAGAGCTTTAGAAATATGCAAAGTGTATTCAAGAATAATTAGTTGAGAGTTGAATATCTTAACCCGTTGAGGACGGACTGGTTTTGCTACAACAAGCATTTCCCATAGACACCTGCCCGAGTATACTCGGGATTCATCCTCGACGGGTTAAAGGGAAGGTAAACCCAAAGAACAATGTGGATTGAGTGAAAGCAGCAACATTAGTAGAACACATCAGTGAAAGTTTGAGGAAAATCGGACAATCGATGCAAAAGTTATGAATTTTTAAAGTTTTGGTGTTGGAACCACTGGGTGAGGAGACTACTAGAGGATATGACGTATGAGTGGACAACAATACAAAGAAAATATAAAGGAAATTCAACAAAAATTCACTTTTCTAGAATCATGAAAGAGCAATGGACCAACCGCTTTCAGAAAGCAGGGGGAATAATTGTTACCCTTAACATATGTCAATATCAAGTTGATGGAATTTGTAATTTTCATGAAAAATGGATTTTTGCAGAATTTTCTTTATATTTTCTTGGTATTGTTGTCCACTCATACGTCATAACCTCTAGTAGTCTCCTCACCCAGCGGTTCCAACATCAAAACTTTAAAAATTCATAACTTTTGCATTGATTGTCTGATTTTCTTCAAACTTTCACTGTGTTCTACTAATGTTGCTGCTTTCACTCAATCCACATTGCTCTTGGGGTTTATCTTCCCTTTAATGATACTTTCTTTGATGACAGATTGTAACATATATCTGCGAAAGCAATGTATTCATGAAACAAATACAGAATACATAATCATCTGCGGTGTGTGTGAACATCACATGTACCACCAGTGGCCAAGTAGTAGAGATTCCATTGCTTCCATAGCATGGTAATTTCCCATATATTTTATGGGGCCTATGTATGGTACATACCCATGACACAGGTGATTGGTGAAAATGTATTCATGTGTCAATGGTTTACTGTGAATTGCAGATACAATGTACGTCACATTTCCTCTACACTCGACTAGTAAATTTTCTTTAATCCCCATACTCTGAGACACTATTTTTTCTCCACAATCCATCATGAATTTATACTGATTTATATATTCTAAAGATCCACCAAAAGCAGAGAATCAATATCATGCCTATCTACAAACTCTTCTGCTTGCCATGTCTACTGTAGTAGTGCCTTTTTTTTAAATTACCACATCAATTACTATGTCACAACTGCAATATCAATGCCATGCTCATTTTGATGACTTACGTGTCTGCGAATTAAATCTCTAAATTTTTTTTAAATACATAAACATGAATTTTGCTGGTGATCTTGAATAGAAAGCAAGCGAGAAGTACAAAGCAATATACACAATTATAGTTTTGTGACCAATAAATTATTAGGAGGTGCCTGGGAGATAATCAGTGGTCATTGGTCAGCCAATGATAAATGGTGGATGGTCAAGTGATACTCAAAGGTCACTGCTCTCTGAATAATGCCTAATTTTCTATGGCCAGTGGCTTTCCAAAGTGTACTCCCTCCATTCAAGACAACTTTCTTTCTCATTGAGCTCAGTTGATTCTACTCTGAGAAATGCAAATGATGACATTTTGACCTCATGCTGATGAAGGTCACAGCAGAATGTGACCATAGGCCTGGGAGACTATGCACAGTACCATGATATTGGGAGGACATGTTGTGTACATATTCCACTTATCCCACACTGTCTGGATGCAGAGACTATCAACACCTTGAGAGAACACCATCAAATGCAACTCACGACCAATCACAGACTAGTCATTCAGCAGTGCAGACATAGTCTACACTACCAGCCCCTCCTGTTTGAAAAATTGACGGACTCTGTGTGTCTGCATCAATCTGCGCAGGCCACAAGAGCATTACGTGCTACCTCGCACCTCGTCATTCCTTAAATCAACCGGGGTCGGCTCATGCCTACGTGGAACCGGCTCTGCCAAAGCAATGAGGAGCAAAAATTACACCATTGAGAAGTGATGGCAATAAAAGGAATGTCAATATTTTGTGCTTGTGTTCATAGTCAGCTTTGCCCTTTGAACAGCAACATCTGTGTCCTCAGTTCTGACACACCTTTGAGGTAGAGAAATCGCAAGACAAGTTCGGCACAAAGGAAGGAATTTTTCCCCGTGGTATGCGGAGCCACAGCTTTTTATTTGCCGTGGCTCTTTCACTAGCTGAGCTCTGCTCTTCCCTCATTGTAAAGAAGTCATCAATGGAAAACATATAAATCATGCTGTATTTTGTACAAAACACAAACAGCACACAATCCATGCATCATACAGATTTGATGATTCTTCCAGAACTCAAATATACTGCTACATATGTAGGACCTACCCACACCAGCACAAATTTGCTTAATACTGTTATCATCATATTTACTATTACTTCTAAAAAAATCACCATTTGGTTGCCTTTCTTCATACTCTTGATCAACTTCAAATCAATTTTGTTTTATCACAAAAAATACTTATAAATCTGCTAATCAGGATCAAACAGACTAGTTCATGTATTTACTTCAAACACAGTCAAGTATTACCTGCAATAGCAATGTGTTGTGATTGAAGATTCGATTAATTCCTTGACGAGCATGAATTTCAGTAATCAATTTGCTTGATATAAACAAAACTTTTTGTTTACCTTTTTAGTGTTACATATGATCATTTACATGCAACAAAAATGAAGACATGAAATCTTGTAGGAAGGTTTTAATCGTTCAACAGTATCCAAGGGCTTAACGAAGGGTCCATTGATGAAAAATATGAAATGAAGCGTGAGTAAATCTTCTGAGCACTCGGGCAAGACATAATGGGCGACCCAGCGTAGGGTCTCTTTCTCATTATGTCCCAATTACCCTGCAAATTAGTTCGCTCACGTGCTATCACTCCATCGAGGGTTGCTCTGAACAATGACCAGGTCTTTTTTTTTCTTTCCAGAGTGCGAGCGTGAGCATGCATGCCGGGGTACTGCAGTGCTGGGGTAATCATCGTGGGAATCTCGGCAGCAAAGACCCTGCATCCAGGCCTCTTCTATGCAAGCAAAACATGTCCATGCTCTCTTTAGATGTTTATTTGTAGATTTGTAGAGCACATCTCAGAGTGGTATTTCGAACATTGTATACTCACAGAATGGGTTGGCATTATTCATGTAGCTGCATTTTATTCAAAAAGATCTTTTTTTTTCCCCAAAGGACAATAGAATTTGAGTATCACTGGAAGTATTATATTGATAGCTAGTAATCCTGGCAGCCAGCCATATGTTTCTCTTTTTTTTTTCTCTAATTACAGGCTTATTTCTAAAATTTTCTTGAGAAATTGCATTCTTTATCTCATGTCTAGAGTAATTGACTCCTCCCAAGTGTTAAATGTACAATAAACAAGACAAAGCTTTACTGGTTTTCTGCAAAAGAAAACAAAAGTTCCCTATCTCCAAGGATTGCCCAATAGCCCAAGGCAACTAAAACATAGTGGTGGGCATGTGTTAATGAATGAGCACTGGCCTGATATTTTAACCCATTCCATACTGAACTCTAAAATGCCCATATTATACTTTAATACGCAGGCCACCAGGTTCCTATAAGGAACGGGTTAAAGGGAAGATAAACCCCAAGAACAATGTGGATTGAGTGAAAGCAGCAACATTAGTAGAACACATCAGTAAAAGTTTGAAGAAAATCGGACAATCGGTGCAAATGTTATGAATTTTTAAAGTTTTGGTGTTGGAACCGCTGGATGAGGAGACTACTAGAGGTTATGACGTATGAGTGGACAACAATACCAAGAAAATATAAAGAAAATACTACAAAAATCCATTTTTCATGAAAAGTACAAATTCCATCAATTTGATATTGACATATGTTAAGGGTAGCAATTATTCCCCCTGCTTTTTGAAAGCGGTTGGTCCACTGCTCTTTCATAATTCTAGAAAAGTGAATTTTTGTTGAATTTCCTTTATATTTTCTTTGTATTGTTGTCCACTCATACGTCATATCCTCTAGTAGTCTCCTCATCCAGCGGTTCCAACACCAAAACTTTAAAAGTTCATAACTTTTGCATCGATTGTCCGATTTTCCTCAAACTTTCATTTATGTGTTCTACTAATGTTGCTGATTTCACTCAATCCACATTGCTCTTTGGGTTTACCTTCCCTTTAAGTACGGGGTCGTGCAGATTTCCATTCTGGCAAAGTGGGTGAAACCAACATCGTTTTGCATAGTCCTAATGTAAATGCAACATATATGGAACCTTCATCATGGATATTCCAAGGAGGGAAATGAATCCCATCCAAAGGACTAGGTGAGTTTTTCTTTGCCTCAACGACTTCCCAAGGCTTGCCATAGGTGTGGCTGGTTAACTCTTTCAGTCCCATCAGGATCATGCACATATTAAAGCTCAATAGGATTTTAGGCCAGAAGGCGCTGAAAGGATTAAGGTCTTTTTTGGGGTTGTATTCTGAAGCTGGAGTCTTTACAGTGAGCAGCATAGAGAGGGGGGAGAGAGAGGGGTGCAGATTAGGATTACCCATTTATCCTGTACTCCAGATTCCCCCCTCAATTTTCTCACCATTCAATTACACGCACAAGCATACACCCTACACGTGGGAAAGGACTTCTCTCCTATGTGCCCCTTTGACTATTTAAATGCCCCTACTCTCTGTCTCTCTCCCTACCCAAAGTATTCCGGCCATCTTTAAATGCCTCTCTGAGCAAGCCCCCCCCCCCCCCCCCAATGCACCCCTCGTGCTCCAGCCCCCATTCATGCCTCTGTGCCTGGCCAATGTAAGCCGAGACCAACATCCCAAAACCCGATAGCGGAGATACACAAATGCGAGGAAACTACCTCTACGTGGGCCTTTTCAGTCACTAATTTCTTGGGCGATTTTCTTTTGAAGAGGGCAGCACACTCCATTGTTCCTTTAAGATGTGTGACCAAGAGGCTCCCTTCTAATGCCCCCCCCCCCCCCCTCAAATCTGTGCCAGATCCCCGAGTAAAGAGTTCCCCTGTATTATTTGTCCTCTGGCTGCAATAAGGTTCACATCATTTGATCATTCCCACTCGAAAATATTTGCCTCACCACTGCAGATTTACAGCTACCATAGATATAGCAAGGTGGTATAAAATTTACTAATGTCTTTGAATATAATATATGACACACAAGTTTGTGTCAGTCACATTATATTGATATTAATTTCCATTCAATTGTTTCCCTCTCCCTTTCCAGGATGAAGGGTTTTTTTTTTCAAACGAAAATACTCTTCTTTTATCTACATCTTGCTTCAATTGTATTGCATTTGTATAAATGATATAGCAGTCATGAAATAAAACAAAAATATAAATATCTATGGACCTAAAACAGAACCCTGACGAAGCTTTGTGGATGTCGTAGGACTTCTTGTAGGTTGACACGTGCATTTCATTTCTATACATTTTGTTGAATTTATTCCTTTTGTTGCAATTTACTATTAATTCTGTACTCCTCCAAAACGCTATACTTGTTGTCGGAATGAGGAACCCTTACAAATAGCTGTAAGCATGATAACACAGATAAAATTTCACAAAAGTTAAAAAGATTCAGAGAGAAATGATTCCAGAATAGTCTCGTTATCAGCAGACACTTGGTTCTATCTGTATGTGTGGATGAAAGACCTAATCTAAAGTCTCAGAAGAATGTTCAGACTAATCAAACACAGAGTGCGACATTAACGGGAGACGGAAATACAGAGTTTGAGTTACTCCTCACTGGACTACGTTTTAATTTGAGTCTTCCCTGTTCCAGCCATGCAAGAGTCTTTCTTCAAGAGGTAGCCCGCATTATCGCGAACCTCCTTTCATTCCGGGATTTCCCATGAACGTAAATTGACTCCAGCTAGAGGGGTAAACCAACCCCCCACCCCACCCTCTTCATCCCCTCACCTCAACCCAGAAATAAGGGGAAGCCCTCATTTTCTATGTTTACCTTCACATCCAGAACCTAGTCTTACATTTCCATACCTCTTACACTGGTTGACAGATTATGAACTATGGTTTTTTATTTCTTTATCATTTACAGCAAACTCAGGTGGAAGCTGTCTTGTAATTTTCTGCACGGGTTGATTTTATACTGCAATGCCACTAACAAATTTCAATCCAATATTCTTTTGACTGTGGAAATATCAAACTTGAAATGCCAAAGAATAAACACAGCAAAGCACTGAATACACATCTCAATACCTGTAATTTATACCAAAATATTACTTTATATCAATTCCCATCCATTCAACAATGCAAAAAAAGACAACAATCCCAAAGATATGATCAGCAACGAAACAAGACATTCTCGTAAGACTCAGAATAAAATGCTAAATGCTTCTTCCGAGGGGCATTTCCATCTGCCAGAATGTACAGACTATCACTAGATTTGTCAGAAGTTTGAGTTGGCTTAAAGTTAAAGGGGAAGGCTAGTAACTGATCAGTGGGAATCAGTGGAAATGCTGGGAGATGATTGTTCCAATCCTTATGGGATTCATTCAAGAGTTCATTGTATATCTATTGTTGTGTGAAAATGATTTGCTTCAGAATGGTCTCATATTCAAGTAATGTGCAGTTTAATGCTTCCAGGTTAGCGTCCCTGGTCAGTGACGGAGCATTAATCTGCACATTACTTGAATATGAGACCGTTCTGAAACAAATCATTTTCACACAACAATAGATATACAATGAACTCTTGAATGAATCCCATAAGGATTGGAACAATCATCTCCCAGCATTTCCACTGATTCCCACTGATCAGTTACTAGCCTTCCCCTTTAAACATGACCTTGTTCCCACGTCCGTTCCTCCAACCCTGTAACTATCAATGATATCAAGGAGCTTCAAAAGCTCCTTGATGACATAGGCCTACTTCACAGTACAAAAAACAAGTGTGTAAGATTTGTTATACGCAATGGAAGGGCTATTCCCAGCAGAAGGGAGTTATTCCATGAAGTTCTGTAGATTTTGGCAGAAAATGAGAGGAAGAGTGGTTGTTGTAAGTTGTTATCTAGGGCCTATAACTTAGCAAATCAATCTGCCCCCTACATCCTCACTCTTTATTCAGCCTTTTCTGATGGTTTTTACCAAACCGGAACTCTGCTTTAATAATGTGCAATTCTACACAGTATTCTTGTTGGCTTTCATAATCAGAGCATAATCAAAACAGAATGAGACAGGTTCCATTGAATAAGGCATAAAATAAGAAAATTGTGGCAGTTTTGCATGCTTTATATGTTTTCAAAAATCAATGATATTACTTATAACCACATACTGTAAACATGGATATTTTCACGCAATCAATTTTCACGCTCGGCCGGATAAGAAGAGTCTCGCATGTTTTTAATTCTGCGGAATGAAGACATCAACCACTGGAACATATGGCGAACAAACATATTCATGTGCTTTTATTTTCGCGCTAGTTTCTGGTTGCTTGAAATATCACGAAAATTTCCACTTTTACAGTATTCAGTAGGGCTAAAACCTGGCAGCAGGTATACAGTCTATGCATGTACATGAACTTCCTTGAGGTCAACAATAAAGCACCTCCATACAACTTTTTCATCACTCTAGCCATACTTTTCTTCTTTTTTTCTAACCAGGTCACAATTAGCCTCATTTCTCTGATATGAGAAGGATCATTTCATTACTTTCTGTCCATTCAGAAGTACTTTGGATGAGCTCCGGAGTGATATGGGGACTTTGGGAAGCATAGGTCAACTTACCAGCCATCTGTCCTAGTTAATATTGGGGGGGGGGGGGGGGGGGGGAAGGGGGTGGTGTCATATACCAACAGTGCATGGAGAAGAAATATGGGGCAGTAATAAAACCATTGATTGATGACATGAAACAATTAACCAAACAATGGCAGTGCCCTGGTCCTAAGCTTCCTAGAGCCAGCGTGTGGAGGAGAACGCAGAGTGATGAAGACAAACAAGGCACCGCATCAAAGAAGCGCACTCAGCTGAATCCAAATTCATTTGATTTCCGCGGTATTGTGCCTCATTTGTCAACATGTACCTTTAAAATCAAATATTTTTGTGAGCCTCTCCTTACACAACATTTGTGCCAATAATGTTTCTTTATTTATCTATATGGGCATGTTTCTGTGTTTCTATGTGGGCATGTCTTCATTACCACTCTAAAAAAAAATTAAAAAAGGAAAAAGAAAAAGAGAATGAATCATGAAATTCTCCAACAATAAATTGTGCCTTGTGATCTGATTCCATGCATGGTTAGCACTATGGATGTGCACTCAAAGTTCAAAGGTCATCACATCATCACTTCCTTTTCACATTTACTTTTTCTACACCAAGTTGAGAAGGAACAAAAATGCATTTGCGATATTCTTTTATTTTCCAAATCTCATTTCAAGTTCAAACAAGTACCTATCAAGGAACCAATCACCTTTAATCTTTTTTAATCCATACAAAGAAAGTTGTCAATATACCAGTATATTCTTCCAAAAGGTGAAGTAGGATTTAAGAGTAATAGTATCTCTGCCATCCTATCTATACATAAGCAAATGTCAGTTGGCTCATTTTTTCCCATTCTTGGAAACCAATTCTACAATAGGCGTTTTCACATCAGCCCTATAAAAATCCAAGCTCGAAATATTTTCCGCGATTGCGAATTAGAGCGCTATTTCATTTCTTGTTCACATCAGCCCAAAGAGGGGGTAGCCCGAATAGTTAAAAATTTTAAAATAGCTAATTCGACAGCTGAGTATGTGTAAACAGCATCAGTAATGTGCGTGCCCTCTCAAAAATTAGTCGTGATTTGTGTGCAGTTTGCCTCGATCGATCGGGTCACACACGCTAGGCATGATGGGATTCATTGCGCTAATTTCTCGAGTCGTTTTCACATTATCAAATAGCGCGCTACTATCCCGCTATTTCAGAAATTTCAGAGTTGGAGTCGAGAGATTTTCTCGATCAGAGCGATACAATTAGCGTGCTAATTTGTGTTCACATTATCAAATAGCGCGCTATTTCGCTATAGGAAAAATTTCCCAAGTCAGAAAATAGCGCGCTATTTCGAAACATTGGGCTGATGTGAAAACGCCTAATGAGGCCAGGAGACGTCGGCAAAATCATCCCCTGGCCCAAAATTCCTCAAATAAAACATGTACTGTGTAAACATTGCAGCGGGCAACATCAATAGAGGAGCACCTGATGATAAACTTTCCTTCCCTAAAAACCAGGCCCCTTAAGAAAACTGCACAATTCAGGAAAATGTCAAAACGCTCAACCTTTACATTTCAGACCTCAATGGCGAATTCGTCAAATTCTTTGCAATTGTAATATGATAGATAGACAGGCAAATTGAAACAGAGACACACAGGCAGAAAGACAGATACACACAGACAGACAAATATAGTCTGTGTCTGTTTTCATAAAATTACAAGACATTTATAAACAGTCAGGCATTCATTTCATCACTCCACATCGTGCATCCATTATAATCTGAGTTTGTGTGCTTGTACCTGGATCACGGGGGATTTACTACAAATTCCTCACCAATTACACTACAGTGGACATAATACCCAATCTATCACGCTAGTCCTACCAGATTTAACAAGCAGATTGATACAATTAATCGCATGAAAAGGGAGATATATGTTTCACAACAGAAGCTCTAGCTCTTCAATGTCAAAATGACAGATGATCTGAATGTGAGATAAGGACTACATGCTGAAAATCTTCCTCTTTACAAAGTTTGGTATAGATAGATCTCTGCATCAAATGAATAGTAAATTCAAGCATGCAGTGAGATCACATGTATATATTTGTCTACCATAACTGAAAGCATCTTTTATAGTAAATGAGAGGAGTAAATAGTACAAAAATATTGGCCTCCTCATAGAATAGAAAATCATTGCTATTTGAAGAGGAACTAATCCATGACAGGAAAAATGGTCTGCTGTAACATTTAATAATTCCCGGAGAAATGACCCTCTGCATCATACCCATTAAATGTCAGATTTATTTCACACATACACATAGACACACTTACACACGCAGATGTTATTGCATTTGTATGACTTCTATTCTAGCTTCATATCACACAAGGACGGACTGAGCAAAGGAGACTACGAATGACACAGCATCAAATCAAGATTCCATCTGCCCAAATAGCGCTCCCAATAGTAAATGTACTTCCAGTTCCCAAAAGGAATTCACACCCCCGTGGCCAGGAAATTGCCCCAGTATAAATGAGAAGATATTGGCACATTTCCCCCGAGGCAGTCAACGGACGGACGATCAGGGCTCGCTATACGACGACATCATCATGCGCAAGAGAGTCAAAAGTTCAGGCTCATTAAAACAATTGTGTCACGCAGATACCTGTCCCGTCCATTCCCTCAACCCTACATCCCCCCATCCCATCAGGCAGTCTGCTAAATTAACCCTGTCATAGCCAGAGGCAAGACCATTATGTACAATTGCAACATAATTTTACGACAATGGCCCTGAAGAGTTGATGCTTCCTACAACCAGGTCAAGGCAAGGATGATATGAATTCAAGGAAGGCCATAGTGGTGGCAATGCAATATTAAAGCATGCAGTCATGATTCAAAAGACAGAGACGATCAGTAATGGTACTATTTCTGTTTTCTGTCGGGCTTGCCTATAGCCAAGCAGACAGCATTGATAATTGTATTTCCAAGTCAACAATTTTGTGAACTGAAAAATGTATTGAAAGCAAGGGATCAACACTTTTTAGGCAAAATCAGACAAGGGGTAAAAAAGCCAAAGCAGTCAAGCCTCCACATTGGTATTACGGTAAATAATTCAAAATGGCTTCCTTTGGAATCCCTGAGCCAGCCATCTTGACCAGCATCCTTTGTAAAGGGTCACATCTTTTCTAACACACATGTACAACTCTGCTAAAATTGTTGCCAGTTTGCTTGTTTTATGTTTTGACTGTGTTCTCAAGTCAAAACCCCCTATTTTGATTACAGCCTACTTCAAATCATCCAACGCCTATATTCTCTGGCGGCTCCATCCTCTCCACTTCTAATCCTCCAATCCTCCATCTCCTCCAACCCTGTCATCTCAATAAGATGGTGAACCATTTTAGAGGCATTGAGAATGGAGCTTAATGCGCTGAGAGGGGCAGTTTGTGGGGGAAGGACATTGCAGTAATCCTTGATGTAATCTCCACCTCAGCACTTGCTGTGAGGGCGCTCCCATTTTGAATTTTGATGAGTACGTGAATCATTTATCACCCACATGACATGGCCTCTATCACATGAAGAGTATTATAGATACCAAGGACACAATTAAATTTTATGAATAATTCTCCTAGAGCAGAAATGTGGCAACAGTCAGTGTGAATATATGGACATGATGGAGGTATGATACAGGTATCATATGATTTGAAGCATTTTAATCATACGTACCATATCTTGGCGGACCAGCACACCTGCATGTAATTGACCATTTAAAAGGTATGGTGATTCCATAGGTGATATATAACAGAGCCTCAAGTACACCATTTGAAGCTCTCTTTGACAGCGTATCCAGTGCAATCAGCACACCGGTTGGTAATGGACTGTAACGCTGTTGAATGTGTGAAATTGCAAGAAAAATATTGGGCTGCCCAAAATACAGTCAGGCATGAGTAGTTCGTCGTGACAACCGCATCAACTGTCCGCCCATGATAACTTCCTCCTACTGGTGCTGACATGCTGGCATCCTTTAGACTCCATCTTCTAGCTGCCATTGTGATATACTGTATACACCCCATATTTCGCGAGGTTTTTATTTTCGCGAATTTCGCTAGTGAGCTGCTTATTGCGAAATTAAAGACACACAAAAATATTGATTCTAATCCCAGTATGAATGTGCTGTACGAATATACATTTCTCCGTTCAGTACAGGACTCCACGATCTCAAATTTAACCACTCGCAAAATCATCGAGAAGTCTCTATTCGTGAAAATTTAGACTCACTAAATATATGGCACGTACAGTGCATATTTCATTTCACACTTTTCCACGTGGTATTAACTTCATGCTGTAGAAAGCTTGCTAAAATCCAATGTTTTGGGAGGCAAAAAAAAAAGAGGATGCAAAGAGGATGGCAGAGGAAGGTCTATCAAATCATAACTATTTTTTCTAATCCTTTTGATGTCAGTGCTCATAGAATTTAGTGGTCAGGCAGGTCATGGATTCAAAACCCATGCCTTTCACAAATCAAACTCTACAACAAGGACAACAGTATCATTCAATGCATCTCTGTTTACATAATCATTTTCTGGTCGATTGACAAGGACGTTTTCATATTGATTTCGATGTTATCAAAGCCACGCAAGCTGCTTGTTGAATGTTCACGTCGTGGCTTCACCCTTCCCTCAACTCCATCATTTAATCAACAAGGAGCTTTTAAAATGAATGGCGGCCTGTGCAGAGGGCAACATCAAGATATATCTGTCACATCAAAGTGCCACCCAGTACATCAGACAACAACAACGACATTTGAGCGCTAACTATCTACCACAAGGCACATTTCAAGGCTGTCTCGTCAGCTGATCCTCTCATTAACGATCGCCATCTTTAAATGTCACGCTGTACAACATCTGTTGCCGAGCCCAGCCCGCACATTTCCTTCCACATACGCCGCGTCCCGTCCTAGCGTCTGGACCGCATGCAACTTCCACTACTTCCACATGTGCGTGGGGGGGGGGGGGGGGGGGAGGGGAGGGGTGGATGGCCAGAGGCAGCCCAGGGCATGCCCACAGGTTGTTAAATAACGGTTTCAGACTTCTAAACAATCTCGCTTCTGAACATGCTTAATAATTGACTTATTTCTTTCTCCCCTTGTTTCAAGTCTTGAAAGCTGATCAAAATCATGTTTTTCCGAAATGTGCTTCCCAGGTAAAGATTTTTCGATCGTCATCGAAGGAATTTTTCCAACATGTAAACACAATTCTGGGTGGAATCTGAATGGTTGAACTTCTGTGACATGGGTAAGAACAGCTTAGCTCAACCTTTTAATCACTCTGCAGAAGTGCTGCAACTACACTTATGATTCTTGCATGCATGCGTGTACATCGTTAATATACAAAGTTGCAAGTTTGAATGACAAAACACAAAGTTTTTGACACTGATGTTGTTCCAAATGCCATTTGCATAGTGACATGGTAGACAAGAAGACAAACCGTTTGTTTTAGGATGTGAATGACCTATAACTCTGAACAGTGCACATTCATGAATACTGATGTGTTTCTGAAATGTGACTACAAACCAAATCTTTTTCTTGCGTGAAACCCCCTCAAAATGTACTTCCAGAAAGTGGTTCAAAGGAGCAACAACCCCCAGATACCTTAGCATAGCCTGCTGTCAAGTCTGTAGCAGACTTACTCCATGCCACGATAGTATGAATTGCAATTTATCTGTTCATTTTTGCGAGGGACTACTTCAACGTGTGTTTTTATTTCCCACCTCTATGGTGTTGGTACCATATTCTAATTAGGTCCGAACAATTATGTTTCCTACTTAGATCCTTTGAACTACCAATGATATACAAACACAGGGATATGATTATGAGTGTATCAACATGGCAACAGATAAATCTCAAAGCCTGGAGGCCAGGCTAAGTCAATATCGACATCTGGCTTACATTGCCAGCCTATTACTCACAAATAAGTTAGACTGAGAGATGTCATTCTCCATCATCATCATCATTATCATCATCAATGAAATTTCTCCTGTTCTGTCTTTTTCGGATCTTTACCCTCATTTTGAACCCATCTTTTTCTTCTTCTTCTTCTTCTTTATTTTTTTTTTGCCAATTGCCAGTCGCTGAGTGTCTATTTGCTTCTCTGGCAAAATGCAGTGTAGGTATCCATCCATGTTACCTTTTGGGGGGCTCTTTAAATATACTTACATACTTCAGATCATGCACGTGTCTGCACAAAATGTAGGCACAAAATATCATCCTAAAATACTATCAAATATTGATATATGTACTTATATGGTTTATTCATTTTATATTCAGCTCAGTGCTCCTTCTACAATCTAAAAAAGGTGGCATATATCATATGAAATATGTTTCTTTCTGTTCTTTTTCTCTTTTCCCATTCATCAGTTGAATGACCTATCTACTATAGATCTACATAATAAATGTGTATACGATATATAGGTGTATTTTAGGGATGTACATTTAAGCACATGTATACATGTAAAAATCACATCAGATCTGGATGTTTAGAATATTGTTTATTTGTATGATATTTGTCTCAATTCCTTTCATAGAGAGATAAAGACCTGTGTTGACAAATGATCCACAGAGTTGCACGCTGCTTCTGTAAATTTTATTGCAGCACCAATACCATTGTGGTACTAAATATTGCTTGAAGTATGTCTCTACATGCAAGTGTAATCATTGTCTGCATATG
This sequence comes from Diadema antillarum, assembly GCF_040938485.1. Classification (NCBI taxonomy): domain Eukaryota; kingdom Metazoa; phylum Echinodermata; class Echinoidea; order Diadematoida; family Diadematidae; genus Diadema; species Diadema antillarum. The sequence continues at coordinate 159,294 of NW_027272601.1, read as the reverse complement.
ATACTACATGATTCTCATTATCTTTTCTGACTGTGACGGAAAAGCACCTCATAACAGCACCAATCAAACTCTTAATTTCTTCATTTTGCCACATCAGTAATGCAAATCAGGTAAAACAGAACAGTCTCTTCAACATCATCTTCGTGACATTATGTGTAGGATTTGCCTACAATTGTATCAATGCATAAGTTCTATGGAGGACTGGTCAAGGGAAGTGTCACTGAAATATTATTAGAATAATGCCTCCAGGTCCACTTAGTGGTGGAGGCATAAAAAGACCCATAGTGATCAACTGGACAGGATGCTACTCCACAATCGTGTAAATATGCATTCAATACAGGTCATCAATTCTTAATTAAAATCCCGGAGCCTCGAGCCAAGAAAACTTTGGTTGACAGCTGGTTTTCATCGATTCCAGATGACCAAATATGCCCATCAATCTCACTCGGACCTAATATCTAAACTCTGGTTTCAAAGTGTTGCCTTGCTTATTGTTTTTATTTCTTTTCTTTTTTTTTGGGGGGGGGGGGAGGTGGTGATTTGGTTTTGTTTTGCATCATTGCAACATATTTTAAATTGGCATATAATCCTGCTTTGTATGAAAATGATACAAGTTTTGCCAAGAATTTAATTAGCCTTGAATGTGACTGTCGGTCAAGCGTAACTGGTAGTCAATCCATATTGAGTTAAAAATCAGTTGAAAATGAAGAAGCAGTGTACAATGAAACATTAATCATAATTTGACTATGCAGTTATAACATTAATCATAATTTGACTATGCAGTTAAAGTCTATGGTACGTTCATTTAGCTTTTGTTTTATCATTTTTTTTTCATCATATTACATCTTGCTTCTTATGTGACCATACCTCAAATCATGTGATAGAAAGTAAGTTTGACAACTGCTACAAAAAGAAGTACACTTGAGTTATTCTTCAGAAAGAACAGCATTTTCAGCTGATTATTTGGTCACTCACTGAAATGGAGTTTTTCTTATCAAACATCAAATCAGTCAGTACTAAAGCAAAATCATGCATTTCCCCAAAATCATTCCAGGGCCTGGTCAGTAAATAGTCTGATATTGGGTGTATTGGCTGATATACTATCATACCAATAGTTACAGCTGTCTAATCACTCATCAAATTCCAATCTGAATTTAATTTTTATATTTACTTTTATATCTAAGCCTGTACTCCAAACCACCTTACACTCTAGAATAATTTCTTTTCTAGTGAGTATCCTAATCACAAGCCAGTCATCAAATTCCAATCTGAATTTGATTTTTATATTACTTTTATATCACAGCCTGTACTCCAAACCACCTTACACTCTAGAATAATTTCTTTTCTAGTGAGTATCCTAATCACAAGCATTCCTTGAAAGAAGAGAAAAATTATCATTTAAAGAAGAAATAGCAGTAATCTTCACAAGACAGCACAAACATCATCTCCACACAAAGCACCTCAGTGTCAAATCATTTAAATACTGAAACCTTCGTGTGAAGTACAAGCAAACAATAGCTCTAGGCATCCGGATATGTGTGTTCCTGTTTCTACATCCTCTCCGCGGCAACTAACGTTCGGCCTAATATCCTTTTTATTTCATGCGGGAGCTAATCCTTACGTCGCACGTTTGAATTAATTAGCTTAGGCATAAAGGCCAGCAGCATATTTGCAAGAGTCCGAAGAGCTGGCCAAGGGAAGGGATTTCCTTGAAACGCGGCGCTGCTCAAATACCGCTCAAAGCCCTACTGCCACTGCTATTGCCACGCACAGTTACTCACTCGATTTCGCTCGTTCAACTCGCTCATTTCCTTCTTTGACTGCTTCGACACCCAATAAGCCCATGTCTCGAGCACTGTGGCAGACAGTGGGCTCATATGGTACTGTGGTTCAGAGAAAATTTGATTTGGTAATAATTCGAACTTATCAACTCTTTAACCCCTCAGGACCTACAGATTTTCTGTGGTAATGTTAATCTCCACTCACTCACGGAAGCACAGTATTTTATATTGATTTGGCCGGGGTTAAACAAATTTATCAAGTCTTGGATTCCAGTTTGCATTCATTAGCTGCTGCTATGCCAGGTAAAGCTTGGGCAAGATTTCTGGTCGACAGGAATGGCCTCAGCCATAAAGGGATGCACAGAATTTGAGCATAAAGGCCCTACCATCATAGGTAACTATAAGCACATCATTCATTTCTGGACACGGATTTGTATGGCTTGGCACACAGAGTGAAGCCTGACGGTGCAGACTACACGCATTGTCGGCTAATGACACAGATTCCAAAATAGGATGAGCTTGACCTTTTTGTCCCTTGCTGCAAGTTCTCTGCTCTTTTTTTTTCCTCCTTCAGTCACTAAAGCCCGAAAGGACAGTCAAACGGGTTACCATTTACTGGGGTCGGAGGAAGGAGGAAGCCACGGAGCAAGGGGAGGAACCGGTATCATCAATTCTAGACTTGGCCTGACTCAGTTCGAATCATGTCTTTATAAATCACCAATGATCTCATCCCACTTGCACTAGACAACCCCCACCCCCCCCCCCCCCCCCACCCCAGCAGTCAGGGCAATACTATAATATCTCCTACCTGTACCGTATGTCCCAAAAAAAATTACAACGGTACCCTCCACAATGATAGCTTTAAGAATAGTGAATCAATCCAAATACAATTTCAGGGTATGAAACTATAACTCATTGCCAACATCTTACAGAAAACCCCATTCGACTTGCTTCAATGGTCAAAGAGAAATGAGGAATTTTGTACAGGATGTCAGGAATCTCTTCCCTCCAAGTTCTGTCTATTGTATTCACACACAAGATCATCCAAATGCTAAACTTGGAAGAATCAGACTCATGACATGCTTTACAACAATCCACATTTCTCTGTGACCGCTTAACCAAATCGAATGGGGTTTTCTGCAAAATAGAGCTAGGATGTTATATTTTAAGACCCTGAAGTAGGGCAAGTCCAAGATAAGGTCCCCTCAGAAGGCAAAATTTCATCTTTGCTCAATATTGACATGTTTGGTATCATTTTGAAGCTTATGAGTTGAAGTTTTGATTTCCGTGGAGGAAAAAATGATATTACGTAAATTTATGCAAATTTCAAGGGCTTCATTTGCATATATGTAAAACACAGCGTTACGTATGGGACATTTATAAAAATTCATATTAATTCAAAGGAAAGCAAATGATATTTGATTAATATGTGGACATAAGAAGTTCATCACATAGTTTAACTTGGTATGAAAATTTAGGGATTATGCAAATGATTATGCAAATTAGCTCGTGTCCTATCAAGAGATGTCCCATACGTAACAAAATGAGGTCATTTTTTTAGGTTTTTTCTGAAATTGCTAAGGTTATTTTAATGCCCTTTTGGAAAGTTCTAATTTATTGTTTAGAGAAATTAAATACCACAGAAAAAAGAAAAAAAAAGTAAAAGAAATATTTTTTATTAGGCATTGAAATAATGTTACGTATGGGACAAATGTGTTACGTATGGGACATCCTCATACATATTGCATGTGAATGTATGTAGCTAGCTGGGAAAGTCTCTCAGTACACAAATGGTCAATCATCCTGAAGAAAACATCCCAACATCGTAGCTACTTTTTGAGTTATAGACACTTGAAACAATATATGAACTTGACTGAACAATTTTCAGAAAGGGGGAGGGGAAAATTGCAAAATACACAAGGAAAAATCAGCATTAAAGGGATGGTATAGTTTTTTGTAGAAATGGGGATTCAGTTTTCAACATTTAAAGAGATGATTGGAAACCAATTTTATGAATTACTTAAGAGCATACTGTAAATTCCTAAGACTAGAGGAATTCAAAGTTTATGTGATGGAGATCCAATTTGAAATGGTTGTGATTATATAGAAAAAAAAAGTAAAATGATTTTTTTTTTATTGCAAGTGATACACAAATTGTCCTTATTCAGTTTTCAGTAGTAGCCACAACAAAATTCTTGGGTATACATACTGAGGTGTGACTTGAATCAATGACTTGACTGCTAGACAGACATCATATATCTACTCTGAGATCACTGGGGTTCCACGCAGCAGGTATTGCTTATTTATTAAACTTAATATTTCTTGTGTCAAGTTGTTTTTTATTGAAACTAAATGGCAAACTGCCCTTCATCAATGGAAGTAAACACTTTAGACTACCAGGTATTCAATTTTTCAGTAGTAACTATCCTGATAAAAATAGGGCATACTCGGGTTGGTCATAAAAAATATAGAATATGACTGAATGTGATTATGATGGTAAATATCTGGGGAATATTGTTCCCTTGTCAATCTGGATCAGTATTTGAGTAATTTCATCTGATTCCACCTCTATGATTATGCAAAAATTTGTTTATGGGTATTTTGCAAAATTATCTTGCAAAATACCCATAAACATGCTTCTCCACACACTAAACAAATGGGGGACAAAGGGCATGCATACCCAGGTTGGTCATAAAAATATAAAAATATGATTGAATATGATTATGATGGTGAATATTTGGGGAATATTGTTTCCTTGACAATCTGGATCAGTATTTGAGTAGTTTCAACTGATTCTACTTCAATAATTATGCAAAATACCCATAAACATGGTTCTTCACACACTAAATGAATGGGGGACAAACTGTCCCATACGTAACTGTCCCATACGTAACACGTCATGTCTGTCTTTAATTAGAACCTGTAATTAGAGCTTTTTGCCTAATGACATGAAACTTACCTCTGATAATCTTGAATGTTGTGACTTTCATCACAGTGAGTTACAAGTTGAAGAATGATATACTTTCAGAGAGTTTTGAGGTTGAAAAAAATGTTCAAAAAAACAAAATTTTTCTGGTCCCATACGTAACGGCACACATTTTCTCTTCTAGAATATAATTGTCAAGGTCATCTTTCTCAATTTTTTACATGATTATACTTCTTCTAGATATCAATCACCATGATGAAGTTCAATATGATCAAAGGCCATTAACACTATTTTTCAGGTCATAAAAGTCTCTGAATGTCCCATACGTAACATGCGCGTTATCTTGGACTTGCCCAGTAGCACTTAGACAGTTTAATCATATTGGGTGTTATCAATGCAAAAATCTGATTGTGATTTTTTGGGGGACATACTGTATAGATACGATAAATTTTCTCTGAATTTGAATAAAATGACAGAGCTCTGCTTGAGGAAAAAAAGTAACATTCATGGCTTCATTTGTTTGTTTGTTTTTTTTTTGTTTGTTTGTTTGTTTGTTTGTGTGCATTTAATCTGTCCACACAATCATCAATTTACATGATCAGTTGGAACAATTGCTAGATGCCAGTTATTATTTGAGCAGTTTTTTTAGGTGGGCAAGGCAGGACCAGCATGGCAAAAGTAGGTGTTGAATAGGAATCGCAATGCAGCTTTTCATCTGTTGTTATTATTGTTTTTCTCTTGCATATTAGCACTTGTCATTACAGAGAATATTGCCAATAACTTCCCCTGTTATGCCAAAAGGGCACTAATAGTGTACAAAGTCTATAGGGAAGTGTTAAGGGCCTTTTGGCATAACAGTAGAAGTGGTTTAAGGCCCTTTTGGCATATTAAAGACCGACGATATATTCCCATATATCCTATACAGCAGTTAAAATGGTAAGGGTAAAGGAACATATATGACTAGTTTATGTCTACCTATATTTTTTTTGTCCTAGTTGTCCTACATATCATACCTTGCACAAACAGCAACTAATGTGAAATTGAAGTATGTACCATGGAGACAAGTGGTGGTGACACCAATAATTAAAGTGAATTACAGGGACAAAGATGTATTACTATACAATCAGTTTAATATTCATTGTTACTGTAAGCAGTGAAATAGCTGTGAATCTCCAATTGGGTGATATGCACACATGGTGTATCTCATCAAAAACAAACAAAACAAAATACTAAAAAAAAAATCTCCTTTACCATGTGTGAAACTGAAAATTTGAACACACATGGTAAGGAGAGATTTTTTTGTTTTCTCTCTCTAAAAAGTTTGGTTACTATGATGATTCCTCCATAAGATTTTCTTTTCTCATTTCTCTCTCTGAGTGAACATTTGACATTTAAGGCATATTTTATCTGCATACAATTGTATCTAGTGGGAGACACATATAGACATTTCCACATATTCCCATTTACACATACAGCAGACACGAGCTTGAATTTCAAATGAGGGGGCCTATTTGAGAGGATTTTTTTGACCACAACACGACGGCAAAAAAAAAGAGGAACACATAAAACACTACATTGATCTGTATCATAGCAACCACGACGTCATGTATCTGCAAATCTTGTCCCGACTTGCCCTGAAACATCCTGGGATATTCCGCTCATCATATCTTATGCTGCATCCATCGACGTACCAGTACATGATGGTGTATTTTTTTAGAAATGCAAAATGCGGCATCCGACAGACATCGTTGCTAAGGCAAATGATCGCCAGATTTTTTTCTTCTTTTCTTTAGAACGTGTTCCTCGGAGGAAATTGGCTTATAAATTGATTACAGACTGAGATTACCACTGCCTTTTGTAATGCATCTGCAAATGGGGGGATCTTATTGCAAGTTCATGTCTGAAAGCAACCAAATAACACTTGTCTCGGTAGTCTGAACACTCAGACCCTTTTACTTGTTGAGTCTGTCCTGAATGGATAAGAAAATTCCATTTGAGCATTTTTTTTTCAGAGCATGTAACATTCTGCTGCAGAAGACAGCTGTCTATTTGCCTGACATAGCAAGAACTGAAGAACTGCATTCTGTCTCCTCAGGATAAAACTATTGCTGTTTAGACTGAGCAGGATTCCTTTGGGCAATCTAAACATGAAGGCCTACAAAGGAGAGCAATGTTGGACTTCTTAAATGTAGGCCCTATGTAATGCATGAATATGTACATGTATGCGTACGTATGTAGCCTATAAATGTTGTTGTTTGATATTGTATGATGATATTGCAATGTTGAGTATAGTTGATTTTGTTGTTAGAAATGAATGTTCACTTTTGACGTACAGAATAGTATAATGTATAAGTGAATGAAGAGTTTAGTGTAGATAATAGTTTTTGATTTGGTAAATTGATAGAAAAAAATTTAATGGTTGTATAATTTTTTCTTCTCAGACATGTATATTTTGATATATATGATATATTTATATTCATTTAGGGGGTGCATTTTTCTTTATAAACTCAGACAGTAAGTTGCATTTTTTCCCATCCCGGTTGCAAACTGCTACATTTAGTCTCATTCTTCATTTTCCCAATGTTATGATCAGTTCTATTCTGTTTGAGGTACTATTCGGAGTTATGTAAATGTTATTTGTTGTGATTGTCACCTTGTATGTATGTGTTTACAGGGCCCCCTGGAAAACAGTACTTGATTACTGACGGGGCCACCCTGTATAAATAAAACGAAATAATAATAATAATAATAATAATAAATGGTCATCTATAATATCTCAAGGCAAGTTGAATAGTTCGCCAGAGTTATACAATGAGACACACCAGTTTGGTAGACTGCTGTATGGAATGACTACGGGTAATTATCACACAAAGGTCAAAGTAAAAGTAAAGCCTGTGATAGGTAAATGTATTGTAGGTAGCCAGTAACTATAGTAAAGTGAATTGATTTTTATAACTTCTAATTCTTTCAGAAATTTGTGTTTTCATTTGCATCAGCAGAATTTATCACACTTGAGTTTCTCAGTCGACATTTATTCAAAATTAAGCATGGCAACGAAGTACTATTCCTACTCATGCTCTTATGGTACGTGCATTGCAATTGCTGGCTGACCTGTTTTGATACTTTGATTATAGTTGGTATGACGAACTTCCGGGTTAGGTGTCTCTGCAGTGTTGACGTTCCTGCTTATGAGCAAGAGAGCATTGCATTTAAGTACACTTGGATGGCTTTGTTCAGTAGGGCCTTCTAACGAAACTCCAACTGAATGGCGCTTGCGGGACATGAATCGATGTTTACCACATTCTTCATGCTTGAGCGGGTGCGAGTTGAACAGATGAGTAATGTGTGATTTGTTTGTGGTTTGTGGTTGGATTTGGTCTGAAAACAAGCTAAAAGTACAAGCCAAGAAGGATGATTTTGTCTCACATTTCGCTCGCCCCCAGGGGAATGAACTCATGAGAAAAAGTTGAAAATTAACATCTCAAATATGCCACGCATTTACAGGTCTATTAAATACTGTATATCATTTGGGTGTGATGCAAAGCATGTAGCCCCACACCACAGCAGAAATGCTGGAACTCAGACTGAACTCGGAGACTACGACACTGAATGAGCGGCATGCCAACCTGTAGGCTGGCTGCGAGAAGGGAGAGAGGCGGGGAGAGACAAGTTCATCCCCTGTCCCAGACGTCGAAGGGGGGACCCCCTCGTAGACGACCAGCGGGGAGAAATGCCAACATTCATTCCTCCACCACTGACACATGATGTAATAGGCATCTCGCGTGACACCACAGCGTGCAGAGAAAATAAGCCTGTGTAAAGTCTGTGGGCTTGAGGTCCATATGTCTAGCCGGGGACAGTGGGCGGAGCTGGGGGTGGGGGAGTACAGCCGGGATAAAAATATAACTGGAGAAAAGCAAATTCAGAGATTTGCCCTCTATCTACAGGAAAAGTCAACAACCTTCCTCCCCTTCATATCCACTTGCTGCTTTCGAAACCACTTTCACAACTTGCAATTTATCTTATCTAAATTATGGATGGACTTGTTTTGCTGGCTGCAGAGAAAGCAGTCCTTACATAAGAGATTCACATGTGTCATCATACTGATTATACATACAGTGTCTTTTCAACAAAACTTGTCAGATCAGATGAAAGATATAACACAAGTGATGTATGATAAAGCTTGCAAAAGATGCCAAACCTAATGGACATTTAATACGTGTACGTGTTTCAGATAATGTAATAATAAAAAAGTGTGTACAATCTGGTTTAGTAGTGATGCATGTCAACTTACTTACTTAATCAAGCCTATTCCTGCCTTCTGCTTTCATTCTAAGACTGCCCCTTACAGTATACTACAGAAAAAGTGGTATGATTTCATACTTTTTCCAAATCCTGGCAGATGGACAGTCTGCACACTACTTATCTTTAGTGCAGTATAACAGCTAGATCATGGTATCATCACTTTAAACCATTTTCCGCTGGTCATCTGTGCACGAACTATTACATAATTATACTTTTTATCAACTTACATAGTAATATAACAGATATGAGTCTGCCAAACAGATCTAAACTAAAGTACCATTTAAATAAGAATTTCTCACGAGGTCCTGCATATCTTGATAAATGTGAAATGCCGTGTGTGGTTCATCTCACCAAAAAACCCCAGCAAATCCTAAAATTTATGTCACGGCCCAACAAAACTAGCTTCTAGCAACAAACACGATATCCCGTCATCCTGGGAAGATGCCTTCTAACGACCAGTGGCATGTTTTTCCTCTTGGATCTGCTCTCATTCGCATCCTACACTTTTTTTTCCCTACACAAACCAAGCAGGACTAAGATATATCTTGCCAAGCGGGGTTGTAAAGATTTTGACAAATTCCTCACCACATCCAGTATATTTACCTTGGATTTCAAGGAGGTGATTTAACAAAACATGACGAGTCCCCCCCCCCCCCCCCCCCCAACCCCTTGAATATGGTCAAGATTATATCATGGTTTGTTTGTGGTACTCAGGTATATGATTTGTTAGATCATTGGAAGTCTATGTCATGCTCTTGTAATCTTTGTTGTTGTTGTTTTTTCCTTACACTCTCTGTCTAACACCTTTCTTGTTAGAATGATGTGGAGTCTGATCTATTATCCCCTCATTCACTGCCTTTGACACAAATGGCTTTACAAACTGGCGAATCTAATGCTCTAACTCGATAAACGATAGGCCAGTTTGCGCAACTATTAAAGAGTAAACATCAGTATATGAAATGTACTAACTATCGGGCTGGCATGCTGGTATTTATCATTGATGTATACTGAGATCTGTGTATAGGCCTATATCATTGCTCCATTTCCATCCACCTAAAGATACGCAAGAACATTACGTTTATCGCAAGGAGCATATGCTCATAACAATATCTGTGCAACTGTGCTCCTCAAAATCCATCAGACCCAACCATCAAATCCCCCTGTCTCCAGTAACCATGGTAACCATCTTCATCAATAATGCCAGGTGATACATCTTGTCGGAAAAAATACAGTGTATATCCACTTGCATGTTCTCATCCAATGTGTCTCCGTCTCCTTCTGTATTGTGCGCATTAGCTAGACAGAGAAATAAGCATTCCCGCTTTTTTATGGATGATTTTCACAACCATCCGTGAACGCTGTTTGCACCAAATGTATACAGACTGTCAGGGAAGGATTTCGAGCGGTTCTTTTTTATCACCAACTGCTGCTTGTCATCTTGACAGGGGATGACCTATGTTAACTTTGAGAGCATCGCACCTGTATGTTAAACCACAAGTCATATATCTTATGTAGCCTTAATTCAAGGCAGCGGGCCCATTTTTCTCCCACCTGTTTGGCAATACTGACATAAACTTATACATCTGGCTGTACAGAAATGCAGCTGGTCCAAGGCAGACAGAGCCTATATAATGAGGATTTCAGAAACTTGTTTTAAAAAAAAAAGGATAATTGAAAGCACCAGTCTGAGAAGAGATTATAAACTGACATAACTCTTGCTACTACAACAACCCAACAACGACAGAATCTTGCTTCAACTGGTGCAATATTTGGCCTCGACACAGATTTAAATACACACTGAAGACCCTTCATTAGGGTCCCACAGCATAATACTAGGCTGAAGTACTACTTTTTCTCTCTCTCACACCCTCTCTGTCTCTCTTTAACTACACTGCTAAAGTGCATTTTGTTAAAAACTTTTTTCATTGATTCTTTACTGATGTTTGAAGATTTTAACAGCAGTGAGTTTGTAGAGTAACGGGTGATTATATATCGCCCGGGATCTTTGGTAGCCGTCCTCCGATCCTTCGTCCGTGTCGTCATAGCAGTCCTGCCTACTCACAGTCGTCTAGAACCACCACGGTGAGTAGAGTAACTCTTGACACTAACTCAATATAATCACCCGTTACTCTACATTGGTGACCCCGACGTGATCCATGTAATAACTATACAAAAGTGCAAGCGAGGTCACTACATCTTCATTAAACCTTTGATGACGAGCTGATTTTGCTATGACATGTGTTTCCCACAGACACCTGCCCGAGTTTACTTGGGACTAGTTTTCAATGGGTTAAGCTCAAAAGGGCATAATCTTGGTTAATACATGTCATTGTCATCATTGTGTTTCATGATCTATAAACTGAATGCTTTCATGGTTTTGAGCTACTACCATAAATATGCAGCAGCAGAACTAGAACATTAATAAAGAATGAAAAGAATACTTGAGCAGTATGACAAATTTTCACCAAAATAGCATTGTCTTGTTTGAATTTCCCTTTCTCACATGTCATTTAATATCTTCTAGATCATTTCATAATTGTGAAAGAAAATTAGTTTTTCAATAGCTTTTGAGTGTTTCCAAAACAACGCTGATTCATTTACCTATCAAGATTTCCGGATCGTATCTACAATGTGTATTTGATGCACTGAAACCAACACATACATCAAACAATGAATCCATGCTTCCTTTATTGAAGCAGGCCTCGAATTAACCGACGGCCACCGACGGCCATGGCCGTCGGTGCCCCTCTCGTTGGCCGCAATGCCCTTTCTTCCGTGATCAAAGTTACGGCCAAAAAAAAAGTGCCCTTTTTCTTGTGGCCGTGGTGCCCTTTTAGAATGAAAGTTCTTGTTTATGACGTATAATATGCACTTTCTCAAAGTCTACACTTCAATAAGCTTGAACAAATTTCCTCATCTCAAATATCATACCTTCTGTTCAGTTCACTCGCGTCCCATATCTGATTCAAACTCAACGAGACGACGTGTACGTACACTTGTACTTATGTACGTACGTACGGCCGACCGGCTTTGACCGTTCCGGCGACTGCCTCCGCAGCGCAGCGGCCATAGAGTTACTAGCTAGGTAGTAGTCCGCTTCCTGGACTGTATTCGTAGTGTGCCCGCGCGTACGTACAGAAGTACGTTGATAGTGTCTGTACGTCGAGTGTCGCAATCAGCGGGTGAGCGCGTTGGGTGGGTGCAGTATGTGCATGCGTGTGTTACTGTGGGGAATGCGGAAGATTAAAATCGTCTGGAGCAAATCGGTCGTAAGCCATGTGCCAGGCATGTCGGACGGCTGCGAGCGTTGCCATCTCTCTCGCTCTGCATTCATGCCCGCATGCTCTAAGTAATTGTGATCGAGGGCACGCATGCGAAAAAAAAAAATGAAATAAAATGTTCAAAAAAATTGTGCAGATCCCCCACCCCCGTAACACTGTATGTGAACACGGGTTGGCTGGTTAGTTGAAAGTTAAAAGTGCCCTTTTGTTCCTCAAAGTGCCCTTTTTGTTCCTCAAAGTGCCCTTTTTGTTCCTCAAAGTGCCCTTTTTGTTCCTCAAAGTGCCCTTTTCGTTCCTCAAAGTGCCCTTTTCGTTCCTCAAAGTGCCCTTTTCGTTCCTCAAAGTGCCCTTTTTGTTCCTCAAAGTGCCCTTTTCGTTCCTCAAAGTGCCCTTTTTGTTCCTCAAAGTGCCCTTTTTGTTCCTCAAAGTGCCCTTTTTGTTCCTCAAAGTGCCCTTTTTGTTCCTCAAAGTGCCCTTTTTGTTCTTAAAACTGCCCCTTAGGAAAAAGTGTGCCCCCTTTACAGGAAAAAAGGGGCACCTTCAAAGAAAAAAGGGCACATTTCCCCCCGAGAGCTGCCCCTGTGCTCCTTCCAGGCCCTTTTTGTACTTTCAGTTGCCCTTTCTATACCATTGTCGGACTAAAAACTTTGGACTGAGATTTAAAACTTCGGCATAGCGAACTTTATCAATAATTCGTAATCATTTTTTCATTGACATTTTGTGAAGCAGCATGCGTTTCGGTAGTTTGAAACGTGTAAATGTTGCGATGTCTTTCTGCAAGTGCAGACTAAGTTCGGTCACGGCGAAAGTTCCATTACGAAATAAAAAATAATGCGAGCCTTTTCAACAATAACGCACTTCCGTACATTTTTATGCGTTTAAACGCAGTTTCTAGTTTCGGACAAGAACCGCAAGTCTTTTCTGCAACGCTCTTGCGTTTTAAAAACAGATTTGCATTTGATTTTTAGAGTTGCATTTAAACGCAATTGAGTTTAAATTTCATACAATTTTCTAGTTTTGTGTTATTATCAAACGCAAGTCTTTTCAGCGTTCCGTGTGATTTGATGGACTTGTATTTGATTTTCAGAATTGCTTTTAATTTTTAATTTTGCTTACGATAAGTCTTTTAAACAATAACACACTTCCGTAGATGTTTAGACTGAGATGCGTTTAAACGCAATTTCTTATAGTTTCGTACAAAAACCGCAAGTCTTCTCGGCAACGCTCTTACGTTTGAATACAGCGTTACGTGATTTGATGGACTTACATTTGATTTTTAGAGTTGCGTTTAAACGCAATTGAGTTAAAAAAAGTTCCCTACAATTTTCTAGTATCGTGTGATTATCAAACGCAAGTCTTTCAGCGTTCCGTGTGATTTGATGGACTTGCATTTGATTTTTATTGTTGCGTTTAAACGCAACTGAGTTTAAGTTTCCTACAATTTTCTCGTTTCGTGTGATTATCAAACGCAAGTCTTTTCAGCGTGCCATGTGTTTTGATGGACTTGCATTTGATTTTCAGAGTTACGTTTAAACGCGAGTTAAAAAAAAAGTTCCCTACAATTTGCATACAGTTGCATTTAATTTGTAATTTTGTTTACGAAATAAAAAATAATGCAAGTCTTTTAAATAACACACTTCCGTAGATGTTTAGAGATGCGTTTAAACAGTTTCTTATAGTTTCGTACAAAAAACGCAAGTCTTCTCTGCAACACACTTGCGTTTAAATACAGCGTTACGTGTGATATGATGGACTTGCATTTGATTTTTAGAGTTGCGTTTAAACGCAATTGAGTTAAAAAAAAGTTCACTACAATTGTCTACTTTCGTATGATTATCAAACGCAAGTCTTTCAGCGTTCCGTGCGATTTGATGGACCTGCATTATTTTAGTGTTGCGTTTAAACGCAATTGACTTTAAGTTTCCTACAATTTTCTAGTTTCGTGTGATTATCAAACGCAAGTCTTTTCAGCGTGCCATGTGTTTTGATGGACTTGCATGTGATTTTCAGAGTTGCGTTTAATTTTTAATTTTGCTTATATACGAAATTAAAAAAATAATGCAAGTCTTTTCAACAATAACGCACTTCCGTCACTTCCGTAGATGTATAGAGATTTATCTAAACGCAGTTTCTAGTTTTGTACAAAAACCGCAAGTCTTCTCTGCAACGCTCTTGCGTTTAAATACATCGTTGCGTGGGTTTGATGGACTTGCATTTGTTTTTAGAGTTGCGTTTAAATGCAATTGAGTTTCAGGTTCGTAACAATTATTTTCTAGTTTCATATGATTATCAAACGCAAGTCTTTTCAGCAACGCAATTGCGTTTAAATGCAAAAGTTGCGTGTGATTTGATATCACCTGCATTTGATTTTTTGAGTTGCATCATTAGTTGCATTGTAATAAATCTTTTTCGAAAGGGCCCTGGTTTTAATACCGCTTCGGAATAATCAACGTTTCTATTCGGATTTACAAAAACACCTATTTCATGTTCGGATAGTGAATACATGTACCTACTGGGACATATAAGTGTGCAAAACTTGTGCGTTTTGAGAAAAACGAGAGGGAGAAAAGGGGTAAAGTGAACTGTCTTGGGTACTACATGTAATGCTCCAGTGTAAATGAGTGTTATGTCCTTTCTATATTCTGGCATACAAGACAATGGACGCATGGTGCGAACGCTACCGCGCAGTACACTAGCGAATTACCGAGTAGAAACGCAGCGAATCGGAGCGGGAAAACAATTCTTTTTCAGAGAATGGCGATAAGATTTTGAGCGAAAAATTATGTCGACTTAGACGAGGGAATTAATACGTATTTCAGCTCAGTTGGCACTGAAAAATCAGGTCGACTTACGCGAGTTGTCGACTTATAAATGTCGACTAAGACGAGGAAATTTTCAAGGAATAACAAAGGCAAAAATCGGGACTTTTTTTATTGTGTCGACTTAAGCGAGTTGTCGACTTATGCGAAGTCGACTTAGGCGAGGTCTACTGTATATAATATGTATTTGGAGGGGGGGGGTTGTTGTTAGAATATGGAAAAAAAAACCATAAAATTCTTGCAACGTCGCAAAAATCACCCTTTAAAAAAACACCCAACATGCCCTTTTCAATGTGGCCTTGGTGCCCCTCTGACTGACCTAAGTGCCCTATCATGGCTGGCCTCATGGAAAAAGTGCCCTTTTCGAAATGGCCTTGCCCCTCCAAAATCCTATTTCAAGGCCTGTTGAAGTATTCTGCCATAAAAGTATATTGACCTTTGCTTGGCTTACATACAAAGCAGTTCTTGAATGTGCCTCTAGGATCATATGACCTTTTGCAGTGTCTTTCAAGCAAAGGATCGGAGCACACTTTCCTCACAGCATGTATTATCATTAATTCCCCCTCCCCCCTCTCTCTCTTTAATGAAGCTAAAGAAGTTCCCCTATTGTGTGGCATTAAAAAAAATCAACTACACTGACCAATCAAACTAGAGTACTCATAAAAAATTAATGACACCAAATTATTTGAATTTGCAAGCACCGGATTTATATCACACTGAAGAAGAATACATCATGAATAACAAATTTCGGCAGAGATCAACAGTTGTGATGCACCTACAGAAATAAGATGCAGCATTCGACAAACTCCTTAATTATCACATTATACACTACATAAATATGAAGAGAAGTGCTCAGCACGAACGCCACTTCATGGTATGTATCAGCATTCTTTTACAGTTCAACACCATAATTTAGTTGGGTAGGTTTCCGTGTACTGGTTTTCAAGAGCTGTTAATTGGTCACATTACGCAATCCTGCTGCAATCACATTAGTCATGGATGGTCTCGTGCTGAAGTACTATTACCGACTGCCATGCGAATTCGACTAGAGCTACGCCAGCAAAGGAAAGAAACATTGAAAAAAAAAATGCATGACACTAGAGCACCATGTTTTATTCACACGCACACCAGCAGACGACAACTTCGTCACTATCACTCCCTGTGGGAGCGGGGCCAGGGAATGGATGTCGGCCTCCCAATTTACTGCTGGCTGATTGCTTGTATCGGGTGATGGGTTATCAGTCGAAGAAAAGAATCGAAAGGGGGGGGGGCATCGCAGAGGGCGGTGTGTGTTCACACTCTAGCACTGATTACAACATTGATTCCCATCTATGAAAGTACACAAACGAGATAGAGTGAGCTTTGGGTACTTGTACACATAACAAAATGTTTTTCTGTACTCTTCAGTAAGATATTCAGCTAGCTATCATTCATTTATGTAGGAAATGCAGCCAGTGATGTGTGCCACAAAACTGCCAGCAAATCATCAAGGCCAGCCACAAGGGCAAGGCCATAATGAACAAACAACAAGGTTCACTCCCAAAGGTCATGGTCTTTACACATACACAATGATATGTCACAGAACTGCCATAAACACCAAAAGCTGTGACTATAAATAATTTGTGGTGTGAACACTGCTCCGATGAACTGAAATCATAACACTAGCCTGTACGGGTATGACCTAGGCACTGTTCACACACATAAAGAGGTGGCTGGCTAATATCGCTGCCACTAATCAACCTATCAATCACCCTTATGACCAAAGCCTGTTTTATCTCTTCAAAAACGCTGCGAGATCATTCGATATGACAGCCCCCTGGAACTGTATAGGTGGTGGGTTTGTATGAGGGCAGGTCAGCGTGTTTCTCAGTGTGAGTGTGTTCCATGCAATCACGTTCACAATTATATCTCCATTGGAATCGTACAGTATGAGTACTGATAACAAGCTCTGCTGCTTAACGCTCTCAAGCCAAACAACATCCCTGTGAGTGCACCTGGAATTACAGAGGCAATTTTGCAAGTCACTTATAACTAACCAGTGATAGGTGTGAGCTGTTAGTGCATTGATCACAATATATGTCTTTGTTATTCTACTGCACACATTTTTTTTTTCCAGTCTATTAATCCAGTTTTCTAAGCTTGACAGAACAACTTTGTTAGTCAGACAGCATACAGTAAATACTCTAAATAATGTGTCAAATGCCCTGGCAAAGAACACAATTGAAAAACATGTGTTTTCCGGACAAAATCCAGTATCAATGCTTAATTGCGTTGGTACAGTACTGTATGTGTGCACACAGTACATTCCCCACACGTGTACTGTCTGATTGAAAATCAATTGCCAGGCAGTTGCTAATGACAACAAGTAATGATGTATTCAATACCGTGAAGCCATATACGGCTGAACAGACAACCCTCATACTGTAATTATGATAGTGCTTATAGGGCCATTCTCAGATTAAGTGTTCAATTCCATGTGAGTAAAACCGAAAAATCAACCACAAAGTAATACATTCAAAGATGTGTTTTCGGAAACTTCAAAACCGGTCAAATACGAAACAAAAAGTGGAACATTCTAAATGATGGCCATTCATTGAGTAAAAATGAATTGAAATAGAGCATCATATATGATTTTTGATCACCAATTAGATACGTTACCACAAATTTACATGTTGTAATGGACTCCTAACTCTGAATTAAATTTATTGTTTTGATCCAATTTCTGTTCAGGAAAAGACATCTGTCCCCCCTAAAGATATTGGGGTTTTTCAAGAGGTAAAAATGTTGTCATCCCTTGCTAATTGGTAGAAATTATTTCTGTGTGGTAGGTTGAAATATGCTTTTTGCTGAAATGAAACATAACCTTAAAATTCACTTTGTATTTTTAGCAAATTTCGCTTACAAATAAAGTTTCGAATCCCACAAATCATGCAAAGGGAACGATCCGATCTGGAATTTCACAGGAAACAAATATGAATTGCTTTCCTGGGGAAATAACTATTGAAAAACATCGAATCACCCTTGGTAACGTATCTGGTAAAATATAAGTAATAATTTTAGTTGTGTATGAATTAATAAATATCACCTGTTTAATTATTTACCTCATGAATTGATGTAAAAATGAATGATGTAAGCCCAAATTAACCATTTTAAACATTGTACGTAATATTTAAACTATGAAATGTAGTGGAAAAGAGCCCTAAATGTGAAAGCTGAGTTCTTCATTCACAGAATATTCTCATCTTACGTCTGAATGTATTTATCCATCTGACTATAAATATTCATTAAGTTTTGATGGATAATGCAAACAAGGTTTAAAAAATATATTTTTGCAGGCACTTAGAAGGAAGTAGGAACAGTCTCTATGAACTCAATATGCTAAACAGTTGTTTGACCTATGGTAACGTATGTGGCTCATCCCTTTTAATCAAAATGAATAAATAATTGTTCAACTTATCAATGAATCTTGAGTAGTTCTTCATATGTTGAAAAACACTAGAATAAATATGCAACAGAACACTGAAACTTTTCTCGGAAGCGTTTCATAAACTACTTTTTACTCTTTTAAAGTTTGGTAACGTATCTGGCGTACCGTACATGAATCTGTCGGTGAAGTTACAGAGCAATTTCTACTGAATATTCTTCATTTGAACATAACTTTAATTTTTTATGGAAGCGTCATTCTATGCAGAATTGTTTTATGAACACTTTGTTTTACATAACATTATTTGTCACCGTGGGTGCCCTGAATTATACGTAACGTATCTGCTAAATCTGAAAAGCAAAAAACTGATATGCTGAATCTTAGCTTCGTCTTGTAAAATAAACGTTCAAAGTTGTTGCATAGAATATGAAAGTGGCTGGGTTTTATAGAATAGAACTTTGGAGTTTATGAGCACACAACGATTTGTTTGTAAAAACATTTACAATTTCTTTTCAGCATTTTGATTATGTGGTAACGTATCTGTCGGAAAACTTGGCATTAAGTTGTGAGACACTGACGCAGAAAAAAAATCATGTGGACGTGTTGATCTTTTTCACCTCTCTGTCCTTTTGGTGTAAGAATATAATCCTGAGGTCCAACAAAACGAAGCATGTAATGTGTAGGGATGAATTTTGACCAGATTTGATCCCCAGAAAGCACAAGACCAATGAGCAAAATTCGGTCACGTATCTGGGGTAACGTATCTGTGGTAACGTATATGGTCGATCATATTATTATGAGAGCGATATCTACCAAATATTTCTCACTTGTACTAAACTTTAATGTTGAATCGATGCGTCATTCCGAGGAGTAATGTATAATATACAATTTGTCTGACATTGCAATATCTGTCGCAGTGGGTGGCGTGAAAAGTATGTCACGTATCTGTCCAAATAAAAGTGTAGAAAACCGATATTTCAAACATTGTACCGTATTCTCAAAAAAAGAGCTGTTGCACAAAAAATCTAAGTACTTGCAATGTATGAAGTATATCCTCAGGGTTTCATATACACAGGGTCATTGCATAGTCTTGTTATTTTCGCAATGCTGTAACACTAAAAAAACTGGTAACGTATCTGGCGGTGAACTTGGCGACAGGTTTCAAAAGGCTATAAAAAAAGAAGTCAATAACAATTTTGGAACTTTTTGAGTATTGTGATTAGCACATATGATATGCTCATCGTCCATGAAAATGATATTTGGAAAGTGTGTTTGTGGACGGAGAGGAGCAATAAAACATAATTCTGAAATAGCCGGCGACACTGCATTTTGGGGGTCTTAACGAAGTTTAACAGCAAAATTTTATACAATAAGGCAGACAACCGCATTTGATCGTGTTTATTTTTAACAAATAAAGTCCTCGTGATATATTATAAACATTTAAATAGTATCTAATAGGTTTCAAGGAACTGCAAACTGTCATGGAATGTCGGCGACACCAAAATTCCGTATTTGAACGCTTTTACTGAGAATGGGCCTATAGTACAATAATGTTCGTAATATGATAACAGTGCTGAGATATGCTGAACATTTCACTGATGGAATGTAAACTGACAAATTGAAATTGATTGGAATATATCAACTTCCCACATAAGGTATGTTTATCTTCATTCATCCTAGACGGAGTAATAATACGGTAGCCCTTGCTTATAATGCTGCTTGATTTCATTTTCTTTCTTGAATTGCAGAAAGCAATCACATGAACCAGTTACCAACAATTATCTGCATTTGAATAGAATCCAGTAGCACTTAGCTATCAATAGATGACCTAGGTTTCACTGGGAAAAACTAGCGCAGGCTTTTTTGGTTGCCATATATTATGAAACCTCGCTACAATATATAGTACGAAGCATTTGATTCCTTTTCTGACAATCTATACTTATCCATTGCAGGGCCTACGGTATACAGCATATATTGCAAATTTGCCAGTCTGGTTGATATTTGTAAATTTAAAAATGCACAAAATATGTCAACTCTGATCTGACACAAAAGTGATGTGCATGCACACATGCCACCACTCATTGCTGCACTCCAAGGTCCCCACTCAGGAATAATTAGACTTGCTACATATTCATACTGTAAAAGTGGTTTCTTTCGGGATCAGATACTTTCACGGTTTCCATCGGTGCCGACTTTTTCGTGTGTATTTTAATTCGCGGTCGGCAAAATCTGTGAATTCACAGTCAGCAAAAACTGTTTTATTTTGCATATGAATACCCAAACTATAATCCAATTATTCTTTTATTCATTAAATAGAAATTAAAATTAAATGCAGGCTTACCTGAAATCCTGTCTCTCTATTATAATGTTATTGTTATAAAGTACTAGTCTAGCACTTTATAACAATAACATTACATTGCGCGGTATCGCTGTGTGTGTGTTGACCATCAATACACTCAATGCGCGGAATCTTTGTGTGTGCATGTGCACAATAGCGTTGTAACAAGCGGCCAGTTCAAAACATTTCCTTGCGTGGTTAATTTCGCGCGACTTTTCAAAATATTTTCGCATGATGTTAAATTTGCAGTTCAACCTCAAAGCGCTAAAAGCGCGAAAATAAAACCACCGCGAAAGAAACTACTTTTACAGTATATGACATACAAGTACCGGTACTATTATCTCTTATTTTTCTCCTTTTTTTGTGTACATTACCATTTCCTTAGAACTGTTCATTATAATTAATCTAATTATTTCTTCTTAATTTTAATGATAAACTTTAAAATGTATGTGAAAAAAAATATTAGCTATCTTCAGATAAGCATGGATATATTGAGATTTTTGTTTGGTTCTTTTCATTTCGGACTGTCACTCTCTCCACGTAAGCATCATACTCTACAAAGAAAGTAAAATACATTACCAGTATCATGTGAACATAACAAGTCAACATTTATACAACAGATGTACACTGATTTGTAACACTATACTTCCATTTTTCTCTGCTGACCAAATAGCATCAACTGGATGGGGAAAATTTTGATAATCCACAGAGGTGATCAATCACAGAATAAAGCAATCACACATAAAGCACTTATTTTTCTTCTTGACTTATTATATTCCATTTAAACCACAAAATTTCAGATATGTAGGCCTACACTGATTTACTCTCTTTCTCCCATGGGGAAATTTGCAATCAGCAAAAGGAGATTGGCACTACAAATAAAAACCATCAATTACTCCATCCTTTCTCAGCAATCCCTGTTTGCATGCAATCCCTGGCAATGATGAATGCAAATGCCGGGGTTCCTTTCACCTGGGATGCAATTTGCATCAATTTGTCAAAAGTGTCGCCATCGCTCTCGATCTAATTGCATCGCTCGTATTTCAAATTCTACTCTCATCCCACTGAATGTATTTTTCCCACGAATCTGGTGCAGCAACATGGACTTTTCAGTCACCTCTTAGACATTAAAAATGAAAATACAAAAATTGTATTCCAGCTGCCTCCAGTCCTCTCTCTCTCTTTTTTCCTGGGGGTAGCTCCATTATACGCAGACAGCGTGTTACCATCACCAGTGACAACAATAGGGGTTGGAGTGTGTCGTTCTCGACACCGCACATTGTTTCACATAAACCCCAGCCAAGTTCGGGCAGTTAACAGCAGAAGAATAGGGATCAGATGGGGGGCTATTCATAACGGAAGATGCACTAAAAAACACGGAGGAAATATGATCGAGCTGAACTCCACCCAAGGTTGAGGGAAAAAAGGGGGAGGGGCGTATGTCAAATAATAATGTCAGCTGGTGGTTCCCGGCCAGCAAAGGCAGTTGATAGAAAATGCTGTTTGTTTTCAAACTCAGCCCTGGCCCTGGTCTTTTCTTAAAATTCCCCTTAACTCTTTGCTTGCCAAAGTCACAATATGTACCATATATTACACATAAATCCCATAGAATAGCAATTTATCTGGCATGTACAGAGTTAACATTATCTCATAACAGGATTCATGCCAAGTGAATGTTCATGGAATGATGGACATGCAAGACATTTGACTACACAATTTCTGTCAGATGCTAGATGTGGATTCATTTGTTATTATTGATGTATCAGGAGGAAATATGACAATTTTTGGGAACATTACTTTGAAGACAGGCAATTTCAAAATGTGTCATTTTACAAAGGAAATCCAGTGAAGGTTTGCATGAAGCTCAGTGGAAGACTTGTGATAATGTCATCACCTCTGCCATTCTGAGTACCAGGGACAGACATCTAAAGGTTTGTGGTATAAACAACGAACCAGTCCTGATTTGCAAATATATGGGTAGACAGAAAGATCCGTCTGTCCAGAGGAGTCTTTTATTTTTTTTTTAAAGTTATCACTCTCCTCTGGAGACAAGGAGGGGATCCGTGAAGCTAGACGCAGTCTCCGCGGAACATATCCCCGACGACCAGATACAGACCAATCTCTCGGTCAAATATATGGGAGACTTTACACTTCCATAACTTTATTTTAGGTCTGATTTTGATAAACATCTTTTACTGTTCAACAATGTTCAAAGTGGCGAAAAAAGTTTTCATTCACTTCTACTCTATACAATGTCAACACCCTCAGCTCAGCACAAGACATGTGCATTCTGTGATTGAGTAGAGACTTTTTGTGTACTAGTAACTACTACTATAGCTGTCACCCACCTGTTCTGGAGCAAGGGAGTACCACGTATCCAGGATGATCTGCAGGCGTTCCTTGTGGTATTTTCCCGTCGTTTTCACGCCGATGAATATATCTGAGAGTTCCATCTGTTTGTGGATCTGCGGATTCGACTGTACATCGCCAGGGTTATGGACGACGATTGTAAAGTTTGCCACATTTTGTTGCGGTCTGTTTGCTGCGATGTTTGATAGATCGTTTAAACGCAGATCCAAAGGTATTGGGTTGGCCCCTTTTGAGTGGTCTGTGTCTGGTGGTAAATGTTGAGGCTTTCCTACTCTGATACTTTCGTTGGATTGAATAGGATGCAGAACAGGGTTGTTGGGTCCATTATCACGTTGCGAAACCACAAACTTTGTCCTGATAATCAGTGAAGCATTTTTCGCAGGTGTATCGTTCAGTACTGGATCAGGTTTTACGTCGAGTTCGGGGACAGCTTCGCGCTGTTTCTTCTGGATCAGGGCACCGTCTACCTGCTTGCTCTGCCACAGCGGTTCCCTTCCCCCGCGAATGCCGACGCCGCCGCCACCACCACCACCACCACCACCACCACCTGCCCCATCGGCGGCACCGGCAGCCGAACGCCTCTCCACCCGCTGCTCAAGGGGATTCACCCCAGCAACAAGTGGGTGCTCGCCGGCGGCGGCGCCGGCTCCGCGCTTCGAGTTCGAAGCGCGGTTTCCGTCGATCCATTTCAGCTCGCGCCATACTAACAACGTGACAGAGGCGAGGAACAGATATTGGAACGTTTTCCTGAGCCGACATCGCATCTTGCTACAATAACTGAAGGCTGGTTCCGACGACAACAGCCATGATCAAAATCATCCAGCAATTTTCGCGTATCCGCAATCCATTAACCGTGTGTAACACAGTCTTCCAGAACAACAACAGTACAGTACACTGAAATCGCTTCAGAGAGAGGTGAACGTGCGGTCCCTCCCCTTGGAGATCGCCTCCCCTTGGTTGGTAGACGGCACGCCGAGTTCGCACGGTTGAGTGGTGCAGCGATAAAGTGACCGTTGAGAACATATATGTGTGGCTTCGCCGTTGGTAGCTAGCTGTGTGTAGGAAACTCGTGGGATTGTGTCACATTCGACGAATGATGGCGTTTTTCCATTCGCCTTTCCTTCCAACGGTTTTGAGGCAAAAATACACTAATGAAAGAGTGATACTGAGTAGTTTCAAAGCAAAACCCGATTATCATTTCTTTTTCAGCTTCAGATATTGAGATTGAAGCTGCCGAGGAAAAAAGAAATTAATAAGGATATTTGTGATCATTTTGATAATATCCTCAAAAATAATATTTCCTCGTATAGCTGTGTAACGTATGCAGCATCATTGACAAATTTGATTTATTGTCCTTTTTTGATAATGACAATAGGGCCTAAACCTCGTGTAATTGATAATGGCGATATGTTTATCAAAAATGGCGCCCAAAAATGTTATTGCAGGAATCAGTAACTAGCAAATCTGCTGTTGGCGTTCCATTTAATACCTAGTTGTATGTGTCATAAAGATTCATGATTTGGAAAACGAGATTCAGAAATTACAGGAGGAAAACAAAATCCAATTCTCTGTGAATACAGGTCCTGAAAATAAATCGAATTTTGTACATATCGGTATGTGCCACGATGGCTACAAATTCCACCCTATACCACAAATATATTTTACTATCTGAGTAAGGTTGCACATGCACCTATGGCTGTGTTCGTATATGTATACCTATTTGTGTATACACACATTCACATATTCCTTTCTTTATCTCTCCTTCTCCTACTCTATCTTTACTAGACCCCTCATTTACCCATTCTACCCTGGTCTTTCCATCTGTTCTACCATCAGGTGAAAGCCTTCATTGACTCGACGGTTATCATTTTGATGGGGCCACCTTCCCTTTCACGTTGTTGTATCTCTTTATCTTTGCAATTTTAAAGTGTGCGGTCCGTGATAATATGTATGTATGCATTTATTACTGTGAAAGCTAAATAGGATATAAATGTGTCATTTTTCCATTCTGCATCCCCATACAAACGTCTCCATTTATGTACATGCATATGACTGTGTATGTATGTACAGTATGATTATACCTATATATGCATGTATACATAAACATCCAAATATTTGTTAGACCCTTTTTTAAAATCCAGTTTGCCTTGTCCTTCCCATCTGCTCCGGCAGGGGAAATTTTTCACTGATAATGTTATTATTTTGATGGGGCTATTTTTCTGATTATGTTGCTGCTCATTACCGAGTATTTTTCTATTTTTTTTCAATATCTATTAAAAATATAATATGTGGTTTATGATATCTGTTTTACTGAGAAAGCTATGCAGAACATAAATATGTTATTTTTTAACTCTGCCCCCCCCCCCCCCCAGAGAGGTTCGTTTATTTGTGTGTACATGCAAATGACTGTGTATTTGTGTGAATTGTGTACACCTGTATATGTATTGTGTACATACATCTACATATTCCTATCTTTATCTCTCCTTCTCCCCCTCTCCCTCTCGTATCTCTACTCCACATCTCTTCCGTATTGATACTTACGTTGAGAATCACTCCCACAACGTTATCTTTTCCCCATATTTCTGCAAATTCTGAATGGAGAAATATGAAATTTTTATCCATACTTTTGGACAGTTAGACGAATTTTTCTGTGAATTTGATGTTGTTATTTTGATGATGTTTAAAGAAGAATGTGGGTTACGGGGCTTTGTAGGGGTCGGTTGAGAGTGCTAGGGTATATAAGTCATATGTGATAACTCAGCCATCAGAATGAAATTTTGCTATGAAATTTAAAAACAGTGATTTAATTATATTGGGGGTTTTGCAATCACATTTCTAAATACCTTTTATTCATCAGTTATGTAAGCCTGATGTTTTGTGTATGATGTTTTGTAGTTTTATTGGAGTAGAGGCAAATCAGTCATCACAGCATTTTTTGTGTAGTTCCGTTTGTTTTGACAAATGCGGAATATGCTCTTATCTTGCATAATGCTCAACTTATTGATTTGTGTAATTATGATATTTTCCTACTCATTTCTATCACACGTGTAAATGCTTTATTCTGTAATTGTCTGAATGTTTGAATTTGTATGTACATATTTTATGTTGTATTACACGCAATTTAGCCCTTGGGCTACGAGATGTGATATGAATAAATAAACCTTTCAATAAAAAAAACTTACTATATATATATATATATATATATATATATATGTATATACATATATACATATATACATATATACATATATATATATACATATACATATATATATATATGTATATATATATACATATATATACATGCATATATAAGCCTATATATATATATATATATATATATGTATATATGTATATATATATATATATATGTATATATGTATATATATATATATATATATATATATAGTAAGAACAGATCCATGCCGATGCTATATAATGTCTTGTAGAATTAATGATTAATTAATCCCAGAATTACAATTGGATTAATTTTCCACTGAACATCTTTAATATAAATTAAGCTCTACTATCGTTCACTCAGAGAGTGGAAAAGAGAGGGAGAGAGAGAGAGAGAGAGAGAGAAAGCGAGAGTAGCTCATTTGCGACTTTCCTTTCTTTCTTTTTTCTTAAAGCCACCTGATACGTGCGACAGATTTGTTTACATCATAATTTACTTCCTTGTCCCGTCGTGCAGTCATCTGATAACAACTTTTGTGGCTCATCGCCTGTACTGAAAAAAAAAAGTTCTATATACAAACACATTTCTGCTTTTACCGTGTATATAGTTCCTTTAGGCCTTAGAAATTTGAAGATACATAAAAGTTCGTGAACGATTGTCAATAGACCTCCATTTCCTGCAATATAGGCTTAAAGGGATCGTATAGTTTTGGTTGAGACCTAATTTCAGGTTTCTACCATCTTTTGGTGAGATAATGAGAAACCTCTTATTAAATATGAAAGAGCATGTAACGTAATTTTATGAGGAATTCAACGTTTATTTGCGATGATGAAAATTGGTTTTGAAATGGCTGAGATATCCAAAAAAAGAGCGATTCTAATGAAGTGTGGGACCCACACTTTATTATTACGATCGCTTTGTTTTACTTTGTTTTTGGATGTTTCAGTTATTCCAAACCCGATTTTCATCAAATAAACTTTGAATTCCTCTTAAAATGGTATGCTCTGTACTATATCATATTGTTTTCTCGATATCTCGCAAAAAGTTAAAAGCCCAATTCTCATCTCCACCAATACTGTACCATCCCTTTAAACTTTCCACATTTCCTCGTCCAAGTTTACAGTGTTACTAATTAATGTTCTTTCATTTTCTACGCCTCTTTCGGTAGCTGCACGTTACAAATTATCCTCCCATTGCATTTCTTGGTACAATATTATGTTCGTTATTCCGAAGGTTCGTTGATCCGAAAATTGAATAAGGTTCGTTACTCCGAAGGTTTGTTATCTCGAAAATGAAATAGGGGCCTAAGAGTCATTAATCCAAATATAAACGACAAACAAACAAACAAACAACACACGCATACACAAAGAAATAAAAAACAACAACCAAACAAACAAAAAAAGCCCACTCATTTTGTATTCGTATCAACAAGTCTTTGGAATAACGAACCTTTTTTTCACTTTCAGATTAACGAATCTATAAAAAAGCGCTACCGATTGTAATGATAATTTTAAAACATGCATTATCGAAAGGTGTCTTTGTCTTCTTAGTCGTGACGTTATCAAAAACTCATTTCAAAGATGATGAAATCAAGTCTGCACTTTCTGAATGACCATCAAAATTAAAAGGAACTGTTATTATTACTATCCGTTATCAGCATTAAACACCGTATAAATATTACACTATTTTTTATGCTCATCCATGCTGTTATTACTACTTCTACCATTATCATCATCATCATCGTCATCATCGTCATCATCATCATCATCGTCATCATCATCATCATCATCATTATCATCACTCTCATCACCATCATCGCGAGTACTTTGACATAGAAGACAAGGCTCTGAACTGTTGAATAGATCTTGGTTTGGAATCCTGGCCACCGTGTACAGCCCTGGACGAGACGTTTTACTCATCACGTCCGTCTTGACTCAAGTGTGTGCCGATGCATGGGGATTAACGTCACGAGTTCGACGCCCACGAATCATACAGTCCACGAGCAACACAGCCCGTGAGTCATACAGCCCACGAGTTACACAGTCCATGAGTCATGCAGGCATGAGTTCGACACTAGGCAAGTTAGGCCCATGAGTTCGACACTAGGCAAACAAAGCCCACGAGTTCGACACTAGGCAAACAAGGCTCATGTTCGACACTAAGCAATAAAGATCCACGAGACTGACACATTAAGCCCCGTGATGTAGTGTCGGTCTCGTGGACCGTTTTCACTAAATGTCAAACTCGTGGACCTTTATTGCCAAGTGTCGAACTTGTGGACCTTGTGTTTGCTTAGTGTCGAACTCATGGGTTGCATGACTTGTGGCCTGTATGACTTAATGACCTTTTTTTTTAGATATTAAACTCGCGGGCCGTATGACTCGTGGGTGTCAGTCTCGTGGGATGACCCCGTGTGTGGATGGCTTTCCGTGGCAATGGTAAGGTGATGCTATTGGCACAATCTTTATTAAGGACACATACGCTGAAGAAGTTATCTTACCTCGCGATGAAAATGATGCCATCATTGTTCTTATGTCATGAAACTTGTCGTTAAATAACATCATCACTATTAGTTTGTTTTGTCCATTAGAGGGAAATTCCGGACTAGCTAAGACTGAGTCTGAAAAGAAAGAGTATGGTTTTACAAGCCCTATTTAGTGTAAATTTGATCAAAATCAGATTAAAAGTAAGGAAGTCATGAAATTTTCAGGATTCGCTAAATTTTATTGATCAGTTCTCGAACAGTTGATATGAATATGCAAATGAATGAGCTGATGATGTCATCACCTCATGATTTTCCTTTTATTGCGCGCGCGCACACACATACACACACACACACACACACACACACACACACACACACACACACACACACACACACATACAAAAGGGTTACGAAAATGTGATTCTTCCGCCATAAAAGTGTAAAGACTTAATGTTTTTCCTGGCTGAATAACTTCAAAATATTGATCACGAAGATTATTCATATAAATGATTTGAGACAGGGGCATGACTGCGTTTGTACAAAACTATACTGGAAGTTTCAAGAGTGATGTACAAAGTAGCCTATATGGCAAGTTGTAGGCGACTACATAATCAGTTCACTATATTATATTTGCGTATTGAATTCTTGTTGTTTGTTTAAAAACTATTTGGTGAAAATGAGCGAAACTTCATAATTTCGTAGCTGACCCAACTTAAACCGACTTTGATCAATTTTTCACTGTTGCGCTCGCAAAATGCTTACAGTTCTCATCAGACTAACTTATAACTGGTCCGAAATTCCCTTTTTAGTGGGGTTACACGTGACAGTCTGCGCTTCATGAACCACTGATGTGCATGACTTGAAGAGAGAAAGACACACAGAAACAACGAAAAGCGAGTGAACCAGCATGGAGGGAGAGGGGACGGGGGCGGGACGGGAGGGTTGAGAGAGGAAGGGGGGGGGGGGGGGGGGGGTGGGAGGTGAAAACGAACCAAGAGTATTTTCCCATTTTGTTTACCAGTTCTCTGCCATTATAAACACCGCATATTATAAACAACCAGATTTGCTCTTTTTCTTCACATTGGGCTTTTTGCCAATTCAAATGGGCTTTGAGTCAGAATCCCAGACAGTGAGAGAGCGGACAGTTTATTTTTGTTGGAAGCCATCGTGATAACAAAGCAAATCTCTTATGTTTATTCAGAAATAAATTTTACAGAAATTGCACATGAAACCGAGGTTGACACCTCGTAGATGGAACAGTGACGTTCCTGGGTAAACTTCGGCTTGTTTTACCATGAAGGTGGAAACACGTACGTCTACCTCTCTTGTCAAACAGCTCACACCGCAACAGGGAGAGGTTCGCCTTCCTAGTGAGACAGGCACACAGACACAGACACAGACACACAGACAGACAGACACACACACAGACACACATACACACACATACACACACACACAGACACACACAGACAGACACACACACACTCACTCACTCACTCATAATATATCAAGCGCGCAATTTCAACATGATTTACGATATTGTCGTATATTGACAGGTAATAAAGTTTTATGAAGGAAAAACAAAAGATTATACTGGTATGCTTTCAAATGACAATGCAACATTCAAAATTTAAGAGCAGTGAAACGATTCTGCTTCATGGCATAAATATGAGTTTAAAAAAATCATTGGACCTATGTCATTAACTTTTGTGAACGTAATATTTCACACAAAATATCAGCTCTGTCTTCTGCATTGTGATAGCTCTACTCGAGGGAGATTTCCTTGCAACTTCTGCTTAAGAGACAATTCAATGGGAAATTTATTCTGATCAACAATTATTTGACATTAAAGTAGTCATAGATTAGTCTTCACTGTGCAACTGGCATCATTACACAAAATCTTAGAAGATACTTCTCTTTCAGACAAGATAGTGTAGCACTGCGGAAGCAGTACAGAAATCATTCCTTTCAAACTCAGCATCCTGGACACTCTTCTCATTAAAATAAAGCAAAGTTTACTAGTATTATCTAGCTGTTGCCACAGTTCTTGCACTATTCTCATTTCTACTATCACAATAACCATTCCTAATGTGTGGTTGGCTGTGCGTTTTAAGATCATTTTGATCGGGTTTTTAAGTGTTGAACTGTGCTGGTGCCTCACTGTCTCACGTCTTTCATGTTTGGCTTGAAGCTCAAGATATACACACAGGTCTAAAAAATGTTTTTGTTTTTTTTACAATCATTTGGCAAAATCACTCCTTAAAAAAAGTGGCTAAATCCTCAAAGATTTCGAATGATAATGATGAAAATATAATATGTACTATAAATATTTCAGGTGAAAAGAAGCTCAGTAATGATTTTTTTGTATAAGCCAATGGGTGACCTGTGAGGGAGACGACAATACAGTGTACTCCCGTTATAACGAAGTCCTCAC
Source organism: Diadema antillarum (assembly GCF_040938485.1). Taxonomy (NCBI): domain Eukaryota; kingdom Metazoa; phylum Echinodermata; class Echinoidea; order Diadematoida; family Diadematidae; genus Diadema; species Diadema antillarum. The sequence continues at coordinate 127,953 of NW_027272601.1, read as the reverse complement.
GATCAGCAGTTTTCTTTTGTTATATTGAAATTTCATTACAGCCGAACAGTAAAATACATACAGATTATATAGATGATAAGTTTAGGATCAGACTTAATTTTGTTGTAACAAGAATTTCGTTATAATCTTGTTCGTTACAACAGGAGTGCACTGTAGTCACGACTAACATTAATATTTTGTGAAAACTTTATCATAACAGAAGTGCACAGTAGTAATGACTAACATTAATGTTTTGTGAAAACTTGTGTAACTTGGCAATTTCTAAGACTGTTCTCATTCTTTATTCTCCCTTTTTTAAAGCCTGTGTCTGCTAAAACATAACTTCTGCAGTTGGTTTGTTTAATTTCACCCTTTCATATTACAGTGAACACAGTGGATATTATCTGTAAGAAATAATACCCTGTAACACATTCCATATCCATACATCACCATCAGTGATGTCAAGGAAATAAGTCATGCACATGTTTCAATTTCATACCATCAACAGTCTTTTATTCCAGACTTTCAATCGATGTGTAAACAGACACATCACATCTGAATTTCATTGCATAACAGTCAACTTAAGACTTCACACACTCAATACTTGTCACCTCACCTGGCTATAATTTAGGGCTCTATGTTACTCACCAATCTTAGTATGACCACATACAGTATGAAGCATATTTCATATCGAAGATGCTTAGATACTCACTGGTGTAAACTTTTAACACATCTTCACCATAATTACATATCCAAGTTAAAAAGATGACATTGGGAAACAAACTTCTTCAATATTTGTCCAATATCCTCCTCCAATGACATAACTCTCTGTAAACCTTTAAGAAAAGGATATCAATGTCCATATTCCCTTGTATCTACAAAACAACGAGTACTCTGAACTAACATTGTGGTGAAGCTTTGAGGTGTGTTTGCACTTTCACTTTTTTTCAACATGAAATCATCAAAATACATGCTGCTGTGTTTACACTTGCAGTAAATAGGATGATCACACTGCTTAAATATCTCCCTATTTTGTTGTCAAAACAACAAAAAACACTTTGCGACATTTAGTAGCCTCACAAGTCAAGAAAACATGGTACAGGTTTGTTCATCGCAAAAGAATGAAATGCATTTGCTCAGATGAAAAAGACTTGCGTACATGTTTAATCAATGAATCACTATGCAGGTGTAGATGTTACTGAAAATAATACCAGCACCTGTGTTTCTCCCATTCTGTTCCCCTGCACCACGAAGCAAAACATGTTTTTAAGTATTTTTTTTTTTTTAGCGATTTGGAACAATCATTAAATAACTGAAGCACAAATGGCAGAATCTCGAATAACATGAGATGCATCAAAAATAATTAATAACATACAGCAATACATGGCTTAAATGTGACTCGGTTTTCTTTGTTTGTTACAATACCTGGCACCTTGTCAACATTGCACACTTAACCACACAGCCAATGTTGCTTTTGTCATACACCAACTAGTTTTACGCATTTATATTCACCATGGCACCATGAAAGAACGCAAACATGCATTTTTTTTTTTCATGTACTCTTGCCATATACTGTAAAACGAGAAATTTTCGCGTGCATTTTAATTTCGCGAGCGCCAAAATTCGCGTAATTAAAATGCACACGAAAGTTTTTGTCTACACTACATGCATTGAACGCCAGTGGCAATTCGCGAAAATTTCATGCCGCGAAAAAGGCTGTCAGCTCCAATTCGCGAAAATTTCATGCCGCGAATATATGTTTTACAGTACTTCTTTGGTGCATTACATACATGGGGTATACTTCCTGTCTTCAGTTCAAATAATTCAACTGGACTGAGCACATGCTGTTTGAGAGACTTACTCTGCATGGTGAATGCCCATTTTTGTGCAAGCGTGATCATCACCATGAAAACTACACACAATCGCTAAAGTCACAATGAAAGTGACTTCCAATCGGCTGTGTCACATGACCAAATCCACATGACTGATCACCTGATCTTGTCTTCCTACTTGTTGAGGCAAATGGCATGAGATTACTCTCAGAGGTAGAGGAAAGAAAACCCTACACTATGCTCTCAACTTGCTCCAAACTCCCAATGACAATGTGTAATGAGACCAGCAATTTCAACATAAATATCAAACTTTATCGCCAAATAATGAATGCTGCATGAGAACTTAGCCGTAAAACATTGTTTTCTTTTACACATCATACTCAACAATAAAAAAAGTTTCAATGCAGGAATATGATATGTTTGCACAACTCGTATCAAATGCTGATCACTGGTGATGCAATAGCCTTTATACTGTAATGTGAGAGTACGGGACTAAACAAAAATTGTGCGTCTGCATGTGTGTGTGTGTGTGTGTGTGTGTGTGTGTGTGTGTGTGTGTGTGTGTGTCTGTTTTCTTCACACCATGCATGACATGTACAACAACTGGCAAATAAATAGGGCTTGTTGTTATTGCTTTTCTTAACATAAAATGTTTGAATTTGCACAAAAGATCTTGTAAGTTATTCTGGATGTACAAAATGCAGCTACAGAAGCTGCAAATCTAAAGCAAAAAAAAAAAAAAGCACAAATAAAATTACTAATCATCTCTCTTCATCAAAATCACTAATTCAGCACTCTTGGTAAAGTGGCTAGAAGGATTGGCACCACAAAGCAGACAAAATTAATATTCCAGGAAGAGTACAAATATATCACTTGGCTGGTTATGTTGAAAAGAAAAAATATTAAAGGAAGAAGACTTTCGATGAAGACACAAATTATGAACATGTATCATAAATTGAGACACAGATTAGTGCATTCATGCTACAGACTTTGCACTGCTTTAAATAATGCCCTTCATGCTGTAAACAAGTTGGCAATATCCTCATCACACTTGATAATAGTTACTAATTCCCCACCTCACAGCCATTATCAAAGGACAAGTTCACCTTCATATACATGTGGATTGAGTGAATGCAACAATATTAGTACAGCACATCAGTGAAAATTTGGGGAAATCGGACTATCCGTTCAAAAGTTATGAATTTTTAAATTATCGGCGCAGTCACTGCCGGATGAGAAGACTACTACAGTGTGTGATGTCACATGCGGACAACAATATAAGGAAAATAAAAAGAGAATTTCACAAAACTTTACTTTTTGAATAAAGTGCACATTTCTTCGACTTGTTACTAATGTATGTTAAGGGCAATATTATTCCCCCTGCCTTCTGAAAGAGACAAGACGAGTATTCTTTTGTTATGTGAGAAAAGCGAAAATATGTTGATTTTTCTTTATTCTTTCTTTATATCGTTGTACACATATGACATCACAAACTATAGTAGTCTTCTCATCCAGCCGTGACTGAGCAGAAACTTCACGAATTAATAACTTTTGAACGGATTGTCCAATTTTCCCCAAATCTTCACTGATGTGTTCTACTAATATTGCTGCATTCACTCAACCCACATGTCTATGAAGATGAGCTTGTCCTTTAATATCTGCAAGGGATCCTCCCGAATCCCTTACAAAAACCTTTCAAAAGCAGCTTGATGAAGCTTGCAACAAAATAACATAGAGTTCTATAAGTACTTTCTCATTTCCAATTTTTGTAATATATGTTTTCTTTGGTATCATTCCTGTATCCAATAAAATACCTTGTATCACTTGTGGTAAGCTATGGTATAAGATAGAATAACAAGGCGGAAAAAGTACATTGGACATATGTGTACAACTCATGAAATATACATCATCGCCAAAAAGGAACAGTTACAATGCTGTTACTAGGGTTGGAGCATATTTGCAATGACTGTACACACTTACTGTATACACTGTCTACCACGCAGTTACCATGTAGACTATGCTCCTCTTTACATCAAAAAGAAAAATGAGCAATAAACGATAAGAGATTGCTACAGCAACTTCTCACTAAGCACACACATGGCATAATGAAAGGATATGAGGACGAAGAATTGTACCAGGAACTCTGGCTTTGACACCAATGTCGAAAGAGTTTCTTTGTGGAGAATATACCAAGAGGAAAAGTTCTTGAATGTTGTAGCTATAAACATATCAGAACGTTACCGTGTCATTTTCTAGTTCCAATAAAGTTGTTTAGTCAATGGCACATACATCATAGGACATTCCATGACTCCACTTGCATGGGGTTCCTTACTAGGTCTGCGCAATGACTCATGAAACACTAAGAACTATCCATCCATAGTATCTTCATGTTTCTTTGCAGACATTATTAGTGGCATTCTAAAGACAAAAGAAGCTGCAGTTTTACTCCAAATTGAAGAAAAATTATGTTTTTGTCCACTTTGGCATGCACAAGACATGAAGAAGTCCATGCAAGTGACATTGAAGTCAGGTTAAAATCCCATATTCCCATAAGATCTCATTACAATTCACAGACATCTAATCTGTTTAACTGTCTTGATGCTTGTTTAATGCCAATTCAATTACTGACATTTTGCCTTGATCTTACTTGCACAAGTAAGCAGAATATCTTCTTTGAGGTAAATTCCGTTTGAGATGAATTAAACCTAAGCACTAGCAATACTTCCACCTGAGAGAGGAATCAAAGCATCATCCTACACACATGTGTCAAACGAAGAGTCAAAGAGTGCTGGTTTGGCTTTTAAGCATGGCACTAACTCATTTACCCTTTCACCAAGCATCAAATATCTGCACACAATTTTGAGCCAGGCCTAGAAGATGCTGTCACTGAAGCGCAGCATTTTCCGGTGTGTCTGGGGCTGAGATGCACTGCGGTTGTCATGACGCCAGGCCAGCATCCTTGGCCATGGCGTAGAAGATTCCTCCCTTGGCGAGGAGTTCGGATGGCGTGTCAAACTCGGCAATCTGCCCCGCATCCATCACCAGAATCCTGAGGCGAGGAGTGAGAAGATTTTTTTTTTTCTTGAAGGTGTTCTGGAGGTCTTTGAGGTTTGCATTTACAAAAGTATATGCAGCATCAACTATTCAACTGAGTACCCCTAAATTTCATTGTTTTGTTTCTGCAAAAGCACTCGACCGCAGAAGAATACTAAAGTTAGTTTGTGAAAAGAAAATGGATTGTACAAGTGTATGTTTAGTTTGATTACTTGTGGGGATTTCATTATCTACAGTGTATGATCAAATTGTTTACTGTCTTTGTTTCTGTGATATTGGCAATACTTAGTTCTGTGGAGCATGTATGAAAACAATGGCGTATCTGCACTTCATTTCTGCAAAGTGTCATCTTTCTTTCTTTCTTTCTTTCTTTCTTTTTTTCAAAAGAATGGAACAAAGATGTAGTTTAATCTGCAGAGATTTTATTTTTCAAGTAACACACAATTACTGGTAGCAGTCACCATCATTCATGGCATAAATTGGAGCACTCATAATCCATACTAAATTTGTTGAAGATTGAATGGAGATTTTCCTACTACTGGTGTAGATAAACTAGGACAAGACTTGCTTGGAAAAGAAAGGTATCCCCTCTTCACACCACCATCCCCCTCCCCACCCACCTTGTGCTATCCATGATGGTGTTCAGTCTGTGTGCTATAGTGATGACAGTACACTCTGAAAACTCGGTGCGTATTGTGGCCTGTATTAGGTCGTCCGTCTCCAGGTCCACAGCTGCTGTGGCCTCGTCCAACACCAGGATTTTGCTCTTCCTCAACAGCGCCCTCGCTAGGCAGATTAGCTGACGCTGACCGACACTGAAAGCCAACGCAATGAAAAAAGAAAAAAAAATCAAACTTCAGGACATAATTCTAATATGAAAGAGCAGGATTTAGGTTGAAATATTTAAGTTTTTGCATCCTTTCTGCTTCACAGAATGAAGCAATTATGATGAAATAAAACACTTGTAGAAGAACACTGTCAATGTTCAATCATTGGTGTGCAGCTTGTAAGAACGTGTAGGTAATAAATTCCTCAGATGTACTGATCTGAAACACAGAGGTTGGATATGTCTCGCTCACTTGAAGTGAAATCATTGACAAAAAAGAATACAATTAAGAATGAATTAACATTTTTTGTTTACTGTTATTTGGGACGGGTGCTTCATTCTTCTTTCTGAACTCCTACTCCTCATTACTTTCATTTATCATGATCGACATCACCATCATTATGACCACAAACATCATTATTTTGGATGGCAGCATTAGCATCAAATTTACCATAACCACCATTACCTCTTTTGCCATAGCCATAAAGAAACAGTTACCAAAACTATCATCAATACCATTACCCTCTTCAGTAGCATCTTCTTCATAACCATCACAATCATAACTGTTGCTATGACAACCACCATCTATATAACATCTTGCATCAGTAAGAAAGGATGAGGAATCTCTATCATCAGTACCATCATATTTACTTCTTTTGATGTAGCCATAAAGAAGCAGCTATCTACACTATCATCACTACCATTACTCTCTTCACTAGCATCCTCTTTATCATCATCACCATCATAACTATTGCTATGACAACCACCATCTACAACATCTTGCATCAGTAAGACAGGATGATGAGGAATCTCTATCATCAGTACCATCACATTTACTTCTTTTGCTGTAGCCTTAAAGAAGCAGCTATCTTAACTATCATCACTACCATTACTCTCTTCAGTAGCATCCTCTTTATCACCATCACAGTCATAACTGTTGCTATGACAACCACCATCTATATAACATCTTGCATCAGGAAGACAGAATGATGAGGTTATTATTGCCTGGTAGGTCATGCCTCACCTGAGGTTCTCCCCTCCCTCCGTGCACTCGTGCTGGAGCCCTTCTGGTAGACCCGAGATAAAGGCGTGCAGGTGAGAGAGTTTCAGGGCCAGCCAGATGTCGTCGTCCGTGTAGCTCTCGAAGGGGTCCAGGTTCATGCGCAGGGAACCAGCGAACAGAACGGGATCCTATCAAGAGGAAAACATGTAGCAACGCCTTCTTTGAGAGTGTGTCAGTTCTTGAAACAAAAGAGATTACCCTTTTCCAGCAGCAAGTAATTTCCAGCATTCTCGTGGCAGAGAAAATGTACTATTCACCTTGTGCAGTAACATCCACTGCTACGTCATGCATCTACTAGTAACTACTGTAATCATCTTCCAGTTTTGCTTTTTTCGAGCTGTGATTTTTATGACAAGAACATCACACGTTTTGGCATTGTATCTATTCCACTATGCATGCTCAATGTGCATGGTATGGCTTTAATAGCTTACTTTGTCTGATTAAGAAGCACACATGATTAACACTTGGCAAAAGCTATTAAAGGATTCTAGTCCTACCCTTAAAATCACATGACAGAAAATACAATTTTTTCCCCTGCTTGAGAATGTAAATGAAAAATATCAGCAATCTTTGCAATCTTCAAACTATCAAACAAGAGTTATGTAAGAACTAAGAAAGAGGTCCCAATGTCTGGGTATTTAAAGATAATATAACGCTTTGGTGCCTCAAAAGTTTCCCTGAGTTTCCTTGTCTTAGTTTGTGTTTCAGGTTAAAGTACCTTTCATATAACTAACACTGTGAGACTTACTCGCCCCAAAGTGCTCTCATGTCTTAGTAATCATGTAATAATGGTTTCGTACCAGAGCACAGCTGGCTCTGAAAAATGCGAACGAGCCGTTAGTTTGACTCGACGCGGTACTGCGACAATGAATATACACGTATTGTACAAAACCATTATTGCATGATTATTAAGACATGAGAGCACTTTGGGGCGAGTAAGTCTCACAATGTTAGTTATATGAAAGGTACTTTAACCTGAAACACAAACTAAGACAAGGAAACTCAGGGAAACTTTTGAGGTACCAAAACTTTATATTATCTCTAAAGGGATGGTACAGTATTGGTGGAGATGAGAATTGGGTTTTTAACTTTTTGCGAGATACCAAGAAAACACTGAGGAAATAGTACCGCCCATACCATTTTGAGAGGAATTCAAAGTTTATTTGATGAAAATCAGGTTTGGAATGACTGAAACATCCAAAAGCAAAGTAAAACAAAGTGATCGTAATAAAAGGTTGGTCCCGCATTTTATTAGAATCGCTCTGTTTTGGATATCTCAGCCATTTCAAAACCAATTTTCATCAAATGAACTTTGAATTCCTCATGGAATTACATGCTCTTTCATATTTCTTAAGAGATTTATCATTATATTACCAAAAGATGTTAGAAACCTGAAATTAGGTCTCAACCAAAACTATACGATCCCTTTATGGCACCAACACTGTGAACCAATGAACTTCATCTCCCTCCCAAAGCAATTCCACCCTCCTGCAGAAATCAATCTCACCTGTGGTATGATGGTAATGCGCGACCTCAGGTCTCGCAGTCCGATCTTGGCGATGTCGACGCCGTCGATCTCGATCTGTCCTCCGGCGGGCTCGATGATGCGGAAGAGGGCGAGGGTGAGGGAGGATTTGCCTGCACCAGTCCTTCCCACAATACCCACCTAGTGATCAAAGAGGGGGCGGGTCAGTTGTTTTGGTGGGGCAGAAATGCATGCAACAAAGTTTCTCATCAAATAGCGGACAAGATTCTAGTAATTGGACAATTTGACCCTTATTCCACTCTATTTGTCACTTGCACAAATGCTGGAATTTTTTTTTTTTCATTGACTGGCTGAGATGTCAGGAAACTAATTGCCAATGACTGGATATCACCAAATCCTCTCAGTCCCCGTTGTGCCACCATGGCCTTCCTCTTGGACTCGGGTACATTGCTACACTTGAGTGGGCTGGCCTAGGCCTATCTCCAACTGGGTCGAGTTTGGAGAAATTGACTGAATGCTGATGAAAATGCACAGCAAGTTACGGTTGAAAGTGCCTGGGTGCCCAAAGCTTAAGAAAGCGGGCCAAGCGATGAAGTCAAGTCAGTCTCACACAATGGCTAACAGTGAAAATGTCTCTCACATTTGCAATCTGAATTTTCATTGAAGTAACACAGTAAAAACTTTATCTCGTGAATGAAAAAAATTATCAAGAGTGTGAAAGAATTGCACATGATAATGAAAACCATATACCAAATACAGAAGCCCAAGCACTATCATCGCTTCAGCAGTGTGCACAGTCGCATATTATCACGCAGAGATGCTGTATGATGCATTCACTAATGAAAAAGTGACAAGGAAAGTCATTACTACAACTATCATCATCACCGTCATCATCATTACCATCATCATTATCATTGTTGTAATCACAATTATCACAATTACAATCATCATCACGATACCCATCATCATCGTCGTCATCATCATCACCACCTCCATCATCATCATCATTATATCTAAAAAAATATATCACATGCAAAAATCCATCATTGAAAAGAACAAGAACAAGAACAAGAACAAGAACAAGAACAAGAACAAGAACAAGAACAAGAACAAGAACAAGAACAAGAACAAGAACAAGAACAAGAACAAGGACAAGAATAAGAACAAGAACAAGAACAAGAACAAAAACTAAAAAAACAAAAACAAGAACAACAAGAACAAGAACAAGAATTAGAACAACAACAACAACAACAACAGCAGCAGCAGCAGCAGCAGGAACAACAACAGCAGCAACAACACAGGAACGAGATTCACCTTTTCGCCAGACTTGATGGTCAGGTCAATGCCCTTGATAACCAGGTCCAGTCCCTCACGGTACCTAGTGCTGTAGTTGATGAACTTCACACCGCCCTCTTGTGGCCAGCTTGGAGCAGGACGATTATCTGGCACGATGGCAGCAGCCTATGCAAGAGAGCAAGAATCGGCCAGTCATCACTCCCTTCACCTCATCAAACAACAGAGTACCAAAGTGTGATGTCAGTGCAATTCATTACCATGGAAACTGGTTCTTAACAACCTCATCTATCTCCAAATGTTTATGCATGCACCTTGTTCCAACCTAAGCTATATAAAAGACTGTAACATCACTTCATTACTCTTTATAGCTACAAAGCGTTGTTGTCCCTCAAGAAGGTACTCACTACAATGAACATTTATCAACACCCTCTCCACCAATGGCAGAGCCAGGTATACTATGGGTGCAATATGAACTCAAAAATGTTGTCCCAAAGTTCACCACAAATAGACACCTTTGCATATTTCTGACTTTTTAAATCTAATCTCTGCTGCACCAAAATGTGTGTTTTTAGTTGATACAGTGAACCTGATCATTCAGAAAGTAAATGTAATAATTCTTGCCAAGAGACTTCATATTGCTGCTTCCAATATTTGGAATATTTTCCTTGCGGAACTGAATTGTATGGCGAATGGCTTCACTTCTAACATTAAATAGGCATCTTTACAACAAACTTGTCTTTGCAAAGGTGAATATCAGCAACAGGCGATAATATTTAGGTGAACTGCATTAACGATTAATCAGCAAAATCATAATAATGTGAAGAAGAGGAGAAAAGGAAAAAGAAGGAGGAAAAGGCTGAGGAAAGAGAAGAAAAGATAGAAGGAAACAAAAAACAACCAAATGACAACAGTTTCAACCGGAGCAAAGTTTCAGAAGTGGGCCTAGATATAGAGTGCTGTCTGCCATCTGAGAGAACTGGTCACCTGGTCAGAGCTGACTGATCAAGACATACCTCCGTGGGTGTCTCTGCATACTCCTTGACCCTCTCAACGGCCACAATGTTGGTCTCCAGCTCACTGGTCATCCGCACCATCCAGTTCAGGGTCTGAGTGATCTGAGAGGTCAGCAGAAAAATGGCCTTTATGCTTCAGTATACTAGCCCTTAACCCTAAAATCAACCCCCCCTCAACATTTTTCGCGACTACTCCGCCGCATGAAATTTTTTGACTGCGCCGTTCGCTGACTTTTTACTTTCAAGTCTCGCACATCTTTTGACACCATTTTTGCGAAAATCGCGCATACCGTTACGACGCTGCATGATGTTTTATATATGCCTGTCAGACCGAAAATGGCTCAAAAACGTGATTTTGTGTATAAAGTCTATGCAAATGGAGTTTTCTCTTCTTATTCATAAAGATATTATTTTCACTTTCATATGCTGAAACTAATTGATTTTAGCATAATTATGCTTGAAATAGGTCCTGTCATAAATTTTGCGGAAAAAAAATGATGAAACAAAAGGTCAAAAAAACAAAGAAATACATAAGAAATTAAAAAAACAATAAAATACTTAAGAAATTGATTTTGATACCAATTTTTTTTCATGTACATTGTTAGGAATGCTACAAAGAATGTTCTCACCAAAAATTGGGATTCTAGGAGCTTTAATTTCTGATTTAGAGCAAAATGTATGATTTTATGCATATATTAGCATAATTAATCATTATGACGAAAATTTCCATCTCTTTTTGTATAGCTTGGTAGAATACGCCACAGGTAATGCATGTGCCAAATTTCATGGCGATTGCGCGATCGACGGCCGAGATCTCGGGGGGGGGGGGGGGGGGGGGGGGGGGGGGGTTGAATCAACCCCTCCCCGGCCACAGAACACCCAAAAAAGCCCGGCCTGGTTAGGGTTAACAGAGAATATATTCCTTCCAGCATTTATATACAGGCCACTAACTGAACAACTCAGCAGGTCTTGAAGTCTTACAGAAGCTCTTTTGTGATGTTCCCAACACAAATTACTCATTTATTACAGAAATATGCTCATAAATGTAAACAAGTCCAGATGAAAGAGAATACATTTACATGTTGTTGTTTTTTTCATCAAAAGGGGAGGGGGGGGGGGGGGGGATACAGCCAGAGTAAGCCAAACCTTGGCAAACGATGACAAATGTACAGAGTGCTAGTACCCTTAACAGCCTCCAAAAGTCTCTCTTAGTCACGTTGTTGGGAAAAGGCAAATATGAATGCCGTATCATTGCGAAGTAAATGATTACGAATACTAAATACTTGGCTGACAAACTGCACACATTAGCCAGCGCTGCACACTAACTCATTTTTTCTACCGGTCCGACTTGTCTGTCAGACCAGTAGGTACCCAGTTTGTCTATTTTTTACTGCTCCATTCCTGAAAAAGTTACTGGTCTGATAGTGATTTTTACTGGACCCGGACTGTCGGACCAGTGCCAGTGTGCAGCATTGCATTAGCATGAAAAAAGAAATATCAAAGCACAGTGATAAATGTGCTTTGGTGGTGCCAACATCTAAAACATAAACAAATACATGTGACTGCTATTGGTTGGAATAAAGGTTAACCTCATTATCACAATATGAAGTCAATAGTTTAGCAAAGATGGACTCCTCTGTATATAAATCCAACATACTCCTCATCGTCAAAATGTGAAGCCAACAGTTTTACGAAAGCTGAATTCCTCGGTAATATCACTCTCATCTATATCCAAGATATAATTCTATGATAAATAAGGTCAATACACCATTTAGCACTTTCTTTCGGTGGAAAAGTAGCATACCTGAAGAGCATAGCTGATTGACAGACCCACAATGCCAGACGACAGCTCATTTCGACCAATCACAGCAAAGAGAGCCGAGAAAAAGACAATGAAGTTTCCCACAAACTCTAGTCTTAGTGCAAGCCATCTGAAATGGAGAAGACATGAAAGAAAATACAGTTTCTCTCTGATTTCACCTGACTTGGAAGCATTTTCTGTCACAAACTGTGATCAGAAGTGATTTGAATGAGCCAAAGATAACAGCATATCTTCCACGTGAGGTGAATGAAACATGGAAACAATGTGAAAGAAGTTTATTTTATATACATTCTTGTTGTGTGTCATGGGAGCATCCTAAAAATCAAACATGTATCTCTTGAACAATGGTGTCATGATACAATCATATCTTGCTGTGCAAAGCTGCATCTTTACATGTATCTTTGAAAGGCAGATACCTACAATAAGTCAACAACTGGAATGTTATTGTTCACACACTGTAACTAGCAATAGCCTATATAGTTTCACCTTGGTAGGCATCTTGCAAAAACTCTGTTTTCATTTCATTTTTTGTTTTTTAAATCTATCTCAATTGAACTGCCCTGTAAATGCTAATATAGATGATAAGGTAAAGCTCTGAGTGAACTCTGACCTGTTGGAGGCCATGTTTGGGTAGTAGGTGATCTGGTTGTCGTCGATTAGCTGCTCGTTCTGGTGGATGAACTCGCCCTGCTGCTTGTAGGCCCTGATGGTGCTCGTGCCCACGATTGTCTCCGAGAAGTGGGAGTAGATCGGCGACCGCGAAATGGACTCCAGTCGCTTCAGCTGCCGCGACGTGCAGATGTAGAATCGCTGGCGAGACAGGAGGAGGACATTAACGGTGATGAGAAGAATAATAATAATAGTAATTCAAAATATTTATAAAGTGCTTATCATACCAAAATGTCTCTATGTGCTGATTAAGAAGGAGGTGGAGAAATGAATGTGATCAGGAACCATAGAATGACTCAAAACTTGTAGCAAGGGCAAAGGGATTTGCATGTCTGATTTTAGTATATGTCATTAATGGAAATACGGCAAAGTTTCACGTGAGAAAACTAGGCCCATCAATTTTGAAGATAATGACAACACAGATTTTCCTACCTTTAAAATTCTCACAAATTTTAATCGCAGAATGACAGTCTGTGCTAGAATTTGATTGCAATGGTCACAATGCAAAATGTCTTCACTCTATTCCATAATATCAAAGGCAATGTTTTATTTGAGATGACTGACAACATTATGAGACACAAGCAGATAATGGTACATCTTGAAATATTGCTATGTCATGCTTTTGACAAATGGTGCAATTAAATTGATTGAGAAATTTTCTCTGTTTACAGTCACGTTTAGGAGAAATGGAGGCAAAGCAAACACAAAGTATCGCATCTACGTGTAGCAGAAGTAGACATGCAGCACAGGCACAAACATGGAATCACATAAAATTATGGCCAACCCAGCAGTGAAACAGTATACCAGCATAATGTACAGGACAAATACTGATGCAACTTCAAACAGCTCACTGACTTGAGGATTTTCTTTTAGTGGTGTCCTGGTGAGTTTTTAGCAAGGACCTACTACTGGAGCACATCCATAATAGTCACAAATTCTGAACAGTCTGAACAGGATAACTAAATGGAAATGCTGTTCATAACATTATCTTCGGGAAGCAAAATGTCATACAAACTCAGTTAATGGGGCAGCATTCACTTAAAACTATCTCGCAGTTTCATTTAGAGCATCTGGTTTACTGCTTCACTGCCATTGATTAGTGTGAACGGCACTGCACCGTACCATTACAAAATCAAACGTGAGGAACAGAAAAAGCAAAAGTACAACCAGAAGAAGAATCAAGTTGGAAGCATTAGTGCAGGCATACTAGTACATGTATGAGAATTAGGAATACTGTAGAGATATAACATAAACAGTAAAATATGAACAAGGATAAAGACATAACTTTCCTCCACATAAAAGGAGGTGATGAGAAGACAAGATAGCCCTGGAGCCATGCATTGCTTTGGGTGTACATGACAGCAAGTTGTGTTACAGGGGGAAATATTTTCTTTTGCGAGTATATGATTTTTAGATCATCGGTTAACTAAAAAAACTTGGGGTTGAACAAAAACACTGCAAAATATAATGCAGACTATGCAGGATATTGTGTGTGACATGTGGTGCTGGTATTACTGTACTGTTTCACATAAATATTTTAATTCCTGTGATGAAATTATGTGCGGCATACTATTATGTTTTTTTCTAAGCAGTGATGGATGGTACACCAGCAGATGAATCACGAGTAAAGAATAGTCATTTTGAATGCAACTGTGATAATATGGTAGTGTATATGGGAGATATAATGTTGGCATGTATGGCGGTAAAAAAAAAAAAATTTAAGAGAGCCTAATAAAACTGCTTTAACAATGAAGCATACTTGGCAGACTGCTGTAATATTAAAGTCCCAGCAAAGCAGGTATGTACATCTGATAAAGCATTTTATCGGACAGGGTCATGACGCTTGGACATATTTCATTCCAGATACATAATGTAATGATAAACATGTTAGCATCTTTGAATGAATGGACTTCAGCATTGTGAATCTAGGCAAAACTAGACTTTTGGAAATGGTAATGAGTGATATTGCATAAAATGTAAAGCATGTGTCATTTGCGAACATGGAATATTTGATTTTAAAAAATTATCATCGGTGGAAAAGTGGGAAGCTTATGGCAAACAAGATTCTCTCTGACAGTTCAATATATATGAAAATGATACAATCCAGATTCAAGGAAGACATACAGCATCGTGAAACAAAATTTATACTTTGTACAGAGTATGTTGTAAAATGCAATGGCAGCCCGGCACAATCCATGGAGTACATGACATAAAAGATACGCCAGCAGCTGACTAGAAGGGTATGTTCCGCCTTCGACACAGAGATCAGTTTTGGTCTGGCTCCTCTCCTGTAGGACTGGTCTGTACACATCACTTTGTTGATAGCACCACACAGAGATATACTTGCTCTTGAGCTATTTTGCCCTTTGACCACGGAGATGAAAATTGAAAGAAAAGACAATGTTTTCCAGCGGAAGATATTCTGCAGTCGTCTGCTAAGCTCAGGAGCACGTCTCACAGATGTCATGCAAATTTGTTTTAAAGCAGCAAATCAACCCCGAGAGTAATCCACCAGTAAAACAAAATTTCTTTTTCTCCAATCACCCCCCTCCCTCCTTTCCGCAACCACGTGGGGAACGTAAATCTACGTGTAGCTGTCAAGCTGAAGTAGTGGTCAAGCTGAAGTCCACTGCTCTGTCTTTCACTCTACACCGCTTGCCTAACCTTTACCCCCTTGAGGACGAGCTGATTTTGCTACCACACGCGTTTCCCATAGACACTTGCCCAAGTCTACTCAGGACTACTAGTAGTTTTCGGATGGGCTAAGAATAAAAATAAACAGATATGCTATATGCTGAGGGAGACAGAGATAGTGAAAAAAAAAGTAAAAGAAAGAGAGCAAATGGAAAGTAATGAAGAAAGAAAGGGGGGAAAGAGAGTGGGAAGAACGAAATAGAGGAAAACTAGAAATATCACTTAAGGTGATTAATACCCCCGCCCCGTGACGACAGTCTTACCCAAGGAATGATCTTTCCTTGATCTTCTGCCATTTAAATGCCGTTACCATGGCAACGCAGCTTCCGACACGTCCGAAAAATATGTCTTGCACATCTACCCACCAAGACTATTGTGTGTGCCACATTTCATAAGCTTTTGTCAAAAACTGAGCAAGTAGTTCAATCCACAAGATCTTTCCTTGATCTTCCACCATTAATATGCCGTTACCATGGCAACGCAGCTTCCGACATGTCCAAAAAATATGTCTTGCACATCTTCCCACCAAGACCAATGTGTGTGCCACATTTCATGAGCTTCAGTCGAATACAGAGGAAGTAGTTCAATCCGCAATATCTTTCCCTGATCTTCTGCCATTTATATGCCGTTACCATGGCAACGCAGCTTCCGACACGTCCGAAAAATATGTCTTCCACATCTTCCCACCAAGATCAAGGTGTGTGCCACATTTCATAAGCTTTGGTCACAAAACTGAGGAAGTAGTTAAATCCGTAAGATCTTTCCTTGATCTTCTGCCATTAATATGCTGTTACCATGGCAACGTACTTTCGGGTACTGTCAAAAAATGCGTCTTGCACATCTACAACCAAAGGCACACATCTGTACTAAGTTTCATGGAAATTGGGCAAAAACTGAGGAAGTAGTTTGCAACACAAAATTTTCCATCATTTTGGCTCATAATATGTGAGCTGTTACCATGGCAACATACTTTTTGTCACTGTCAAGAAATGTGTCATGCTGACCTATATCCTAAGACAAACATTCAATATGAATTCCATGAGAATTGGAAGAACACTGATGAAGCAGTTTTGCCATGAAGCATTTTGCCCTATATTTTACCAATAACATGCCGTTACCATGGCAACGCACTTTTTGCCACTGCGGAAATATGTGTCTTGCACATTAACATATTCAGATGAACATCTGTACCTAATTTCATAAAAATTGATCAAAAACTGTGGGAGGAGTTCGCGACGCAAGATTTGTACCCATTTTTGCCCATAATATGCCGTTACCATGGCAACGTACTTTTGGGTACCGTCAAAAAATACGTCTTGCACATCTACAACCCAAGGCACACATCTGTGCCAAGTTTTATGGGAATCGGTTGAAAACTGAGGAAGTAGTTCGCGACGCAAGATTTGCAACGGACCGACCGCCCGACCGACCGCCCGACTGACCGCCCGACCGCCCGACCGACCGCCCGTCCGCTGATTCCTATATACCCCCTTCAAACTTCGTTTGGCGGGGGTATAAAAAGAGAAAGAGAGGGAGAGAAGGGGGGGGGGGCTGGTGGGAAGAAGGGGACAGCAATGGCAACTCTGGTATCTTAACCCGTTAGGGACAAGCTGATTAACTTATAACACACATTTTCCATAGAGACCTGCCCAAGTATACTCGGGACAAGTTGCCAATGGGTTAAAATGCTTGCAGAAAGGCTCAGGTACAATGTGGCTTGCAACGAAGCCATGTCGATGAGAAGATCAGAAACCATCATTTTGATGAGACACATATACAACTAAACTAAACATTGCACATGACATGGATGAGCTGCAGACGTGGTATTCCTGCGAAAAGGCTGGTTAATTTGCATAATTGATGAGGCAATGCAATGTTGCTGTTTTTGAATATACATACATAAATATTTCTCTTGAATTGGATTTATATGGAATTTTGACAGGAATGGCGAAGGAGGAAAAGCTGGTATGATGTTGACATTGAGCTGATGAATGCTGCTGAGTTGAAGGAAATACATCTTTGGAAAAAAAGAATAATGAATGAATACATCTTTGCAATAGACGAATCAAGAAAAAAAGTTATAACTTCACTATTAATAAATAGGAAATTACTGGCAAGTCACACACACCGGTCAATAAATGCAAAACATCTCGGTTTGACGGCTGGAGAGAAGAGGGAATGAAAAGTGGTATGAAAAATAAAAACTGTTACTTATTAGAGATCAATTGCTCTTAGTAGGGGAAGATAGTAACCTGAATAGTGTACCAAAAGATGAAAGGAAATAATAACCCAAGAAAACCCATCTACGTACCATGTATAATTACATAAAGGCACTTAAAAAAAGAAAAAACAACAACAAAAACCACTGTGTTACACTTAACACTCCTTAATACCTCCTTCATAGTCAAGACGCTAGAAAAGATCAGCAAAGAAAAAAAAATGGACATCAAATGTGACACTTAAGGGACAGAATGCCATCTTGAGCTAACTGCACATTTCTACAAATAGGGAAAAAAAAATCCTCTTTTCCCAAGTAATCCTATGCCAGTTTATATCACAGAAAATGTAGTTCAGGTTCATGTGAATATGAACTTACTCTACTTCCATTTGAGGCAAATGACACTATTTTTGAGGTGGTCATACGTACAAGTACACTGGTTTTAGAGGGAGGTCCTCTTTGGCTCTCCCAGAACAAACAACTTTCCTTCAAATTGATAGATCTTGTGAAAATTGGTCTTAAACCAATAAATTTCAAACACTACTTCTGAATGGGCCCCATTTTGCACACAGATCCAATGATTAACAAACAGACATCAAATTTTCTCTGAATGGGAATGATTATGACATCTGAAAGTCACCCCAAAATAACAGCCTTAAGCCTGTAATAATGCGATGATGACCCCTCCCCCCCCCCCCCCTTTAAAAAAAATCATTACACTAGAAAAGCACTCTGAGAGCACAGACCTCCACCAAGTAGCTCATTTCCACCAATGATCCTGTTCTTCCATAGAGATCAGTGATTTCCACCCAGACAGTACGTACAGGTATATCGTCGCTGGGGCAACAAGACCTCGTATCTACAAAATGTCAAATGTTCAGGAAAGCCAAAAAACATGGCGGCCAAAGCACTGTGCAAATGGGAAAGCATTCCCTTTGACATGCCGTGGTGGCTTCATTTTTAGAGTAAGACAGTTGGGATTTGGACAGGACATCACTTAACCCATTATTTGACCATTAATCCAAAGAAGTCATTTTCACCAAAATTGCAGATACAAGGTCTTGTCACCCCAGCGACGTTATGCATGCTGAAAGTCACCTGATTTCCCAATTTAGAAGCCTTTTGTTACATCATCAACCTCCAGCCCTCCAGCTGCACGGCGCACCTCGCCCTCGAAGAAACTACAGCACGCACTTTAGTGCGCATATGCAAACCTCAAAAATGCGCAGCTTGAACTCCGAAGTTCGTTGACCCTACCTGCCAAAATATCGAAAATCCTTCATAAAATCCTTAAAAATTACTGGATCACTATCAAAATTTAATCATCTATTTCCTGTGTCAGTTTCAACCTTTCCTGTAAGTTTTATCCAAATCTGTCTACAACTTTTGCAATTATTTTGCACATGGACAAACAAACCAGCTAACACCGAAGAAAATAACCTCCTCCCTTGGCGGAGGTAATAAAGGTCAGACCTCACCTTTTACAATGAACCTGAAAAACAAATTGTCATTTCTTCTCCACATTATTTAGAGTTATTTCAAGTAAGAAGTGATAGACCCATTCTCCAGTTAAGATGACTGTAGATTGATTTCAACAAAGGCAGGGAAGGTACAAACAAATAACAATCCATCAGCTGTTAATGATGTTATACTTATCCATCACGCAATAAATTGTGTCTTGACACTGAATTATAATAATAATGTCTTATTTACCCAGGGTAGTCTCTTCAGTGTTTTTACTGCTCTACCAGGGGCCCTGCCATTATTATTACCATAGCATTGTCAGGTGCCCATTTCAAACATCCATTCATTTAATTGCAACAATAATTGTGAATATTTACACCTATTCCTGTATCCCGGCAGAGGGAAGAAAAGAAGTATCGGAATCTAAATACTAGTACCATATCATCACAGCTTTGTTTTTTTATCATTGCAAGTCTATACAAATGTGACAAACACAGACATTGGGTAGAAAGCAAGAACTATTCAAACAATCTATGAGCCACATTTCATCCATATCAGAAATCAGAGAAACCCACCCAAAAGAATAAACAAAATTAAAACTACAACAACTAAACACACACATGAAAATCTTTGATGGAAGGTATATATCATGTGACATTTAAAAAAAAAAAATGATAGGGGTAGATATAACTTATAAAATATATGTCTCAAAGTGAAATGAGCTGCACTGGCATGGGTGAGAAATCTCAGGGTCAATTTAAGCACAAAATACAAGGAGCAAAAGCACATGGAGATGCATGGCCGTATCAAGTGTTTGGAATGTATGGCCTTACAACTTGAAAAGCAGTTGTTATATTAATGTGTACAGATGCATGTCATTATCATTATTAGAATACAAAACAAAAATAACTGTTATTCAAATCATGAAGGATACATGGCCTCATAATTAGAAGAGTAGTTGAATGATATTCCTAAAGGATTACTGACCTTCGAATTGTTACAAAAAAAAATCTTTGTATTATAAATTATTCAAGGATGTATGGCTCTGTCACAAAAAAAGCAATTGCATTATCAATGTAAGCTTGTACATTAGGACATGTTGTGCTTAATGCATGATGGGGGGGGGGGGGGGGTTGGATGGGGAGTTTCATAAATCAATTCAGTATTTCATTAAAGTAATTTATTACACAAATGTTACCAAAGATTAATATCACTTTTATGCGGAAAGTTCTCAAGGATGCGAGCAATGAATGGAATGAAGCTGAAATATGCTACTCAAAAGCTTGTCATTTCAACATGAAAGGTATAATGTGCAAATTCAAGATGGTGGATTCAATTCTTTGAAGACAGACTGACACTGTACCACAGAATAAAAATCTTGTATGCTTTTGTCAAATCAACTTGTTAAACTTTGTAGAAACCTACAGCAACAACATCAGAATAACTGAAGTCTTGTCTTGTTAAAAGACTCTTTAAAGACTGCTGAGAATAGTTTATACCACTCTTGGTACTTGGTTGAGGTCCTCCTGAATACTCCTACTGGAGTTTTGACTGAAGGTGCCGGAGGGTGGACGTTTAAACAATTATTCCATTTAATAACATCTCCTTAAATTTAACCGAGTCGGTTTGTGTGATTACGGAAGAAGGAAGTTCATTCCATACTTTAATTGTGCGGGAAAAAATGAGTTTCTGTTTTAAGAATATAAACTTTTCTAAAATGTTCTAATCCACATGTATTTCTTCAAGCTTTGTGCCATTCACACAATTTCTCAAAGGCCCCCTCAACCCAAACTAGGCTGGACTTTTTTGATAGATGATAGATCTGTTCAAAGTACATTAGAAAAGCAGAACAAAAATGACATCAACAATTACATAGAAAAAAACAAAACAAACCCCCACACTCACATTAAATACAAAAGAAAGCAACACTAAACAAAATACAATACAAACATCGACCTGACTAGACATTAGAATGAGGGACTAGTAATGCCAGTAAATACTTTTAACAATTAACTTGTCTTGAAGTGATTGTGTTGCATAACTTTATCTAAATATATATTTGATGGCTATTCTTTTTAAATAAATTTGTTGGTTTTAGTTTATTAAAAGCAACAACACAAAGCAACAAAGCAAAAAGGCACCTTCATCCCAGCACTTCCGCGCATCTAGAACACCCCTTTCTCCTGAGGTAATCCCTACTACGCCAGCAGACGCTGAAGATATATCTTTTATCATTTGAAGCTCTTTACAACATCAGCCTCTTTGTTGAAGCATATTCAACAAATATGCGATCAAACATAAGGACGTAAATCTCGGAATTATCAACATGCTAGTTAGTCAAGGATGTATCTAGAAAATTGCATGAATGAATAAATAATTTGGCAGGTAACAATAAGAAGCACTCAACTGTAACATGCACTTCTACCCTGGTTCCCCAAACAAGGTTGGCACCACAACACACAAGATGTGAACAAAAACAATGACATTAGCCAGGTTCACACGTACAAAATAGCGGGATGACGATCGCGCTCCATATCTCGAGATTTTTTGCAACCGTTCACACGCTCCAAATTAGCGGAATAGCGATCGCGCTCGGAATCTCGAGTTTTTTGCAACCGTTCACACGTACAGAATTATCCCGCTAATTGCCGATCGAGATAACAGCAAAGCCTGCAAACTGGGTCACACAGCGCCCTTCTCTATCACTGCCTGCGCACGCTTCTCTTTGCCACTGTCAGTTGTGTGGTTCGCGCGCTGTTGTTGTGGTGCGCCAAAGAGGTTAAGGACCTCTTCGCAGAGGCCTCGCTGTTGTGATGTGCACATTGCATGATGGGATATAAAAACTCGAGATGCTAAACCCGACCATTCACATGTACCGGTGCGGGGCAAATTATCCCGCTAATTGAGGAATTAGCGCAAGATTTCTTGGGATTAGCATCGCGATGCTTATCGCGCTAATTGTTGGGTTTTTCTGTCCACACGTGCAAAAAACTTGAGATACTGATCGCAATGCAAATCTCGAGATTTGTATCCCGCTAATTGGTGTATGTGTGAATCCCCCTATTATGTCAGTCTCCAGAAGTCCCCACACTCCAGGTGTTATCTGCCTCTGTCATAATTTTTCTTTTAAATTACGATACAAGATTACGAGAGTGAGCCATGTGATCAAAGGTTAAAAGAGGAGATTTATCATAGGACCAAAGTGTGCAAAGTCGCCAAAATTAGGAAAATGGGGAAGTCCCCAAAATGAGGAAATCGGGGAAGTCCCGAGAAGGCGGGGTGTGTGTGTGTGTGTTGTACCTGCATCAGAGTGCAGATAACACTGAGTGGCAAGATGATGAGGGTGAAGAAGGGCAGGACGGCGCAGATGACGGCGATGGTGCGGACGTACTTGGTGCAGACCAGCAGCATGGTGCGCAGGTTCTGCCCCATCCAAGTGTCCATCTCGTCCACGTCCTTGCTGAAGCGGTTCAGCAGCTGCCCCTTCAGACTGGTCTCGAAGAAGACCATCGGGTAGCGCAGGACGTCGGTGACCAGTACGTGGTGGAGGTGCGTGGTGGCCCGCACGCTGCCGGCAAACAGCAGGAGATCGCCTATGTACAGCCACAGGCCTGCCCTAGCAGCGAGGGGCACAAGGGGTGCAGGGTGTGGTCAGTATAAGACTACAGGCAGGTGGACGTTTAGTGGACTTTCCATTCAACAAAATATGACAGAGTGCTTCAAGTTTGTTACCTATTTGCGCATGGACATTGATACATTGACACTAATATATCAGGCTTCAGATTCTAGTTGTTATTAGGTTGGTTTTTTTTTTTTGGGGGGGGGATAAGAGCAAAATTGGTACCACAAAGACTTCAAAGCACCATACATGATGCTTTGCTGAGGAAAAAAAGGTAAAAGATGAATTGGTGCCCAATATTATTACTACATCTTAGTATCAAAGTCGCTGCACTATTTCAAAAGAATAGTACTGTATATGCCATACACTGTAAATTTCATGAATTCATGCACTTTGCCAAATGGCTAAATTAACAATACAGAACCACAATGGCAGAATGAAAATAAATATCATCCCTTTTTAAAGTCTCAAATTTAGTGATTTTCCTCTTTGGAGATGGTATACAGGACATTTTGTTTTTTGATAGTTTAATATGATTTTTTTTTTTTATTAAGGGTTATTAATTTTGCATACAACACTCAGCTTGTGGAAGGTTAAAAAAAAAATCAAAAATATTCTGCATAAAAATACAGTTATACAATACTGGCAGCTGGGAAGTCTACATGTGTGAGGATTTTTTTTTTTTTTTTTTGGTGCCATTGAGTACTCACACAAAGTGGTAAGGGGCATTACAAATATTCATATTATTATGTAAATCTGAGTAAATGTTGGCATAGCACCACTTGAGAATCGGAAGGAAATTAATGCCAAAGGCTTCGCACAGTGTTAATGCTCTTTTGGTTCCAAGTAGAGAATATATAACTGAAAACTGTTAAAGTCTGTTAGTTGTATATAGAAATAGAAAGTGGATGTTGTTTTCTTTCCTCTGCAAGTCACCAGCAAACCTAAGGAAGGATAATCACACATAAACGATACGAAGGAAAATGTGACCAAGCTCATACATCATATACGATAAAACCAACATCAAACTTGTGCATAAACATATGTCGACATTCATCATTGAATGTCGCCACATTTCAATATTGGTCTCCAATCCTCCACCTGTGTGTGCTAAAGGGACAGGTATGACTATCTGCAACTGCTGAGTACAGCTGATGTACAGTGGAGAGTCGCTGGCACAGGGATACATCATGACTGCGTCCCTTCCCAAGGTGCGGTGGGAAATAAAAGATCACCGGCTCCAGCTTCCCAGCGCATGCAGAGTAGAATGAAGTTCATTAGTAATGATGAAAGCTGTTGATTTACAATAAGAATCGGATGACACAAATTATGCGCATTTATGAATGTTTTCATGATTCTCCAAATGAATCCTGCAAGAGAGGAATGACACGTTAATAAAGAAATGACATCAATCAAATATCATTAAAAAAAAAAAAGCAAAGAAAGGGTGAAATACAAAGCACACTGCAGATGACATTATCAACATATCTATAATAGTCTTGAAGAAGAGTTTCACAAACACTTCACAGATATTCACGGAGTATCCTGAAAGCTGTCAGAGCCTTTGAGAACAAAATTCCTACCTTTGAGACAATGCACATAAGGTTAGGGCATCAATATACTGTGTCAGACCAGAAGTCTTGGATCTAGACTGTGAGTTATAGAAAGAGTTAGGCAATCAAAAAATTGCATTCTTTGGTAGAGAGGTTACCTAATACAATAGGTCTCTACTAAAAGTCCCATGTCAGACAAATCATATACCTACATAGTTAGTTCCTAGTATTCCACACATTCCCCATCATCAGTTCCAAGAGATATAAACTTACTAAAGTTTCCATACCTGTGCATTATTGGCAAACAAAACGGAAGGAGAAAGAGAAACTGACGGACTAGTCAACCACTGCACAATGAAAGCAATATCTTAAAAAATGTATAACACATTATGCTCTTTCACCGCTGAACGAAATCAGTAGCTCAAAATCCATACACCGCTGCATACCAGGTGACAATATAAAAGTACCATTACTACATATAAGTTCTTTTTTGCTAAATATCTTCATGATTTCATCTATACAGAGTTTTAATGGGTGTACTGTCTGTATAGATACATGTATGTGTATATACGCGAGACAGATGTAGAGAAGTGGGAAAGAAAAAGGATACCAGAATCTTATGAATCCGATGTGATATCATCAATTCCCTCTACCATGGAATAAGAAACTACATCCAGAAGCAGAAAACTTCACCAAAGTTATGTGATTCTTGTACAGTATTTTGATGACCATGATATAAGATAAAAAGCCTTCATGTTGTGAGCCTTTACACTCTCTGTGAAGTCACATTTGTAGGCTACATTTGGCACTGGAAAGAAACTGTCCATGTTCACGACAGCTCTCTGTACACATTTTGGCTCAACCTCACGTAGTTGTGTACCAACTTTGACTTTGTCCGAGTTATTTTGTGTCCGATCACCCTGCCGCAGGAGGAATGTGTATCTCATTTGGTGTTTACTAGTCTGTGAATAGTTTTATGTTTCTAATCTTATTAGGAAACAACCCCCCAAAATAACAAAACAGGCATCAAAGAGATATTTCTTGTCCATGAAAAGAGACTGTACATTGTGTTCATTTTGTGTCGTCAGTGGTGGAAGTAGATTAGACAAGAGAAGTAAAATGAGGACAGCAGGTCATCATCAGGAATAGAAATTTGGCAGACCACTTGCACTGCCTGAGGTCCATTCTCACCTGGGTGAAAGGGGAGTAGGGGTCGGTGAGATTTCCATTCTCTTTTTTTCCCCCTCAGGGGCAACCACCCTGAACCCTCACTGACCTTGAATTCACATGGGTTACCAATGGCAGTCACACAACTCAGCGACTGTGACAACTACTTCCTTCTTCATATGCCATCACCATTGTGAACCAGGTTCTGAAACTGGACAATCATGCTTCTTGTTGTCATTTTTCTTCTTCTTCTTCTTCTTTTTTTTTTTTTTTTTTGTGGAGAATATTTTCTTGGCACTGCAACTACATACAGCAATGCCTTTAAGATTACCAGATATTGCATAAAACAGAGGAACAAAGTAACATACCGGTAGGTAAGACATCATTCAGCAAATGTTGTTTCATGCATGCACAATGAACAAATAATCCTACTCTACTAATTTGCTGCCATTGAAGGAACTAAAACTGGTGTATGAGAGATGTCTGTCCTACATTTTATATCTGCTAAAAATCTGACAAACCTATTGTCTCCTTTTGTTACTCTCTGACAACCTGAATGGTTTGTTTGACTGTGTACTTGTGTGAAATATCAATTCTACCTGTAGCAATACATATTGGCATGCAAACAGGGGCTGTGAGTTAGGACTGCAGGGGCATGACACCAAGCAAAGAACCTGTGCTTCTCATACACACATAAACAAAAAAACAAGTGCAAACAGAACAACCAAGCAAGTGGAGATTAGCAAGGGAAGAAACTCCCAAGAGATAACAGTACTCCAGCTCTGTGAAGACAGAACTGGAGAAGCATGTACCTTAAAGGCTGTGTATTCACTGTATCACAAGATCACAGCTAACACAAAGTGACAAAATAATAGGTAGTAACTACCAAGTACCTGTATGATACCATATGTCAGAGTGAGCGGGAGTGCTACCACCATGAACCAGGGAGTAGAAACGCAAATGACAACAAAAGCGAAAACGGTGTCCAGCGAGACGGTGAGGAAGTCGTCCAGGTGTTCGGCGAGGACGCAGTCCAGTGTGTTGACGTCCGACGCGAAGCGGTTCAGGAGGCTGCCGCGGAGGAGGACGTCGAAGGTAGCCATGGGGTAGCGGACCACCGCCATCAGGAGGATGTGGTGGAGGCGGCCCGCTGCCATGACGACTGCGTGATTTAGGGTCCCGAGGGCCGCCATCGTCAGGAAACCTGGGTGCGGTTGAACAGGGCGGGGTGAGATGGAACGTCACAGGAAAGACGACATCAGTTGTGGGTCTGTATTCTTGACTGGATTACACACAGTGGTCACTCATACATTTGTTGTGCTCCTGTTACTCGCAAGAAGTGCTAATAATCTGCTGGGGGAGGGGGTTGTTCTTCTATCGAATAGATGTCTAGAAACTTGAAAGATCAATTTGATTTTCTGAATCGAAAGCAAAGTAGGTTGAAAAATACAGCACAGCTACATGATACCAATTATGTTAAGACACATCCTTGCTTCCTTTAACATTGTTACACTGTGTGCACAACTCTAGATTCTAATGCAGGTCAGCGAGACATCACACTCAGAGTGAGATGTGACTTATTTGGTATTGCTGGCCCCCAAAACAAACAAGGGATATTAATACATGCATGTATCAGACATTGCCTTGCTTTCTCAGTATTACAAAACTCTTCCCGATGTACCCATTCTTGCTGTAGTCTAAATGCACTTTGAAGGTGCTATTACAGTTCTTCAGCACTGTAGTTTACATAAATGGTGGCGTCATTTTTGTTCTGACATCGCATTCTCATGGCCAGCGTGTTGTGTCGTCAGAACGAACGTCCAGAGTTCAGTGTCAGGGTACTTGTGTGCAAATAGAATGTGGTAGGACGCTGGATGATAGTGTTGTTGGATGTAGCCTGTGTGCGCCTGAAACTGGTACCGTAGTGTGGCTGGAACTCTACTGTGAAGTGAAGCGAGTGCAAGGCCTAGAATACACCAGGACATAGCACAGGAAGTAATGGAAATGGATGCCGCAGTCAGCAGGATACACAGGACATATTCCCCATTCTCTCGAAAAAAGGGGGGAAGCAGTACTCGATGCTCAGCTGGTGACGACAACCGAATGGGAATCCGAGAAAAATGCCGAAGCGTCGGATTACAAAACAGCACTTTGCAAAGCACCTCTCCGGAACAGCGCATGCACTTTTAGGAAGAGTACCTCTTCAAAGGTCAAGGTTCAAGACCCATCTCTGATGACTGATTGTACAGTGGCCACACATGCCTCACCCCATGCAATGATGCAAGAGTTTCACCCGCCGTACTGAGGATGCTACCGGCAAACAAGGAGAAAAGAGCTGCATGTTAATATCCACGATTATCGTGACGTTTACTGCAGTCACTGTTGGGACCGGAGAGATGGGTGGAGTAGTCTGCAGAGACTGTACATACTTGACCTCTAGAGGGCTCACTCAAGACCAGTCACAAGCAGAAATAGCAGTGACAAAGGCACACTGTCTATACAACAAATGGAAAAACAGGTAAAATAAACATATAACAAAAGCAGGTACTGAGTTCAAGGAAATGTCTGAAAAAACAAAAACGAACAGATAGACAAAGAAGGGTTAAACGTGTCTCACTGACTCAAGTATTCACCAGCCAATTCTTCCCACTCATCATAGGGCAAGGGAGAGTTGAAAACACACTAAACAGGCTTGAAACAGGAGATGATATACTGTGTGCTCACTATGTGAAGATTGTATCTTTGTGCACAGAATAATCTGTGTACTTGTCAGTAACCTTGAGAAACCAAGCTTTTATATCTCAATCACTGATGTGTATTCACGAATAGAAGTGGAAAAATCCCCTCACAATACAGGAAGTAGTATTTTTTTATTTTCTTGGCGGGTTTCCTATGTTGCCAGAGTGCGCATTGCACTGGTTTCAGATAAAACATGATTAAATTGCCTCCTAGACACAGCTTTAAGTCTCCTCCGAAAGACTTGGCAAAGAGGATAAAGTGTCTTGCTCTAGGGCACTACTGCCTGGTTGGGACTCAAACCTCTTTTGTGCATGGAAGCCAGCGGTCTTATCCAAGCTATTTGTCCTAACTGCTTTAGCCGCAACAGCTTCTGCAGTTTTGGCACTCCTTTGCACTAGTACTTAAGGAAGCAGTCTCTGGATTCAGTCTAATTTTTCTATTTCATGAGAATCTTCACTCATCGTGTTAATGTCAATATTGTTCATTTGACGAATGACTGAAAATTTCCCACTTTCAAAACTCTCAACATGTGTACATCTTGTACATCTCTTAGTCTCTACTTTGATGGTGGAGTGCTGATGTCAGGTATACATGTGCAGTGTGCTAAAGTTTGCAATTTGTTTTTCATCTCCCTTCCGACAATAATCCCTTGAACAATATCCCAGTTTTGTTTGTGTTTTTTTTTTTTTGTTTTTTCAGCAGCTTTTAGTCAGTGTCGGTTGTGACTGATTGTACTGGGCTGTCATTTTTTTCAATGTGTACCATATCTTTCATTCAGTCAGGATCTTGTGGGGAAACAGGATTCAAGTACCATTCATCAGGTTGCTTTTGTTAATGATGAACCCATTTCTATTCCCCAGAAAGATACTTATAGTTTTCTGTTGTGATTGTAGTCAAGTGAATGAGTTATTGGGTTTTTATACAAATGCATGAATTATCACATTTATTTGAAAACAAACAAAATTTACAAATCATGATCACCAAATGAAAGTTAACACCACAAGAAAGAGACGCCATAGAGAAAGAGAAAAAGAGAGAGAGAGAGTGTGGGAACCAAAAAAAAAGAGAAAATAATAATAATAACAAGGGCTTGTGTTTGTGCATGCATGCGCATCTGGAACACATCCAACGGAAACGTGCGTTCCAAGTGCAGAACTAACATCATCATGGGGAGCCTTTTTCTCCATGGGGGTTGGGGGGGGGAGCAAAACTGACAGGTACCTGCACAACATAATACAGCCCTCCGAGCGGAGGGATGACAATGGCAAACCAGGGCGTGGAGAAAGTGATGACGATGAGGACCGACGCCACCTTCAGGAGGCAGTCGAGGAAGGAGCGCAGCCGCAGCGGGATCTCGACGTCGATGTTGTCCGTCTCCTTGGCGAAGCAGTTGAGGAGGGCACCCTTGAGGGTGGTGTCAAAGAAGGAGGAGGGGCAGCGGAGGATGTTGAGGAGGAGGAGGTGGTGAAGGGAATCGGCAGCCAGGATGCTGCCGTGGTAGAGGAGGAAGCAGCCACCGGTGATGAAGACACCTGGTGGCCACGGGGGGCAAGATGAAGGAGTGTGAATCGGGTGGAGAAAAGCGACGATACCTTAATAACAGTCAGGAACGGTACAGTATCGAAGAACGATTAAATAGAAAAAGTATTAATCTTAATACCAGAGAGGAACTTGTAATAAACAAACACTTCCATAATTTTCGATAGGAATCCACATCACAAAAGGCAGAGAGAAGAATGAGACGAATGACAACATATTTTAAACATGACTTCAAAGGAAAGTAATATGAGGCTGAAAATGAATAACATACGGATACCAATAGGATAAGGTAAAGATGCAGGATCAATTCAGCAATTTTTTTTTTTAGGTTTTTTTTTTTGAAGGACTGTTAGGACAGGGACAAGCATGGGAAGGGGCAAGGTAGAAGGACTGGCTAACATTTCTTTCATTGTGAAACACACAAGGTTTCAACAGCATACATTTGTTTTATCACAATTTTTTGACAAAATATCTTCACTTGGCGTGTTAAGTTGCTGATGCCAATAGTTCTAATGATGTTCAAGAGCCTCTAACAACATTTGTTTGGGATGATACACAAAACCAAGCAAAACTCACCTTTGAAATGTCTTTCTTACTGATTAAACATATTAAATAATCTTAGCAGTGGTCGTGGATTACTGGATGGAAACTGCTGTAAACATCCATCACATGGGATAAGCATATTTGTAGTAACTAAAGGAAATTAACTGAACATAACAACCTAAATGCATGGTCATAGCAATGCTAAGAATCCAATTTTTACATTACAGCAATTTCCTTTCATACCACCTCACTTGTATGAACATTTGAAAATCACAAATCTAGAGAAACCACGGTGACTGTTATAAACCGTACTCTATAGACACTATACATGATGTCATTTTACTATATATGAAATTTTCCCAATACTTTACCAACTTTGTTACAACTGCCAATTTTGCAACATTTTACAAACCTTTCCTCTCTTGAGTACAAAATTTTATGAAATTAGACAGAGGCATTCCTCCTTTATGCCCTAATATCACAAGAAACAGCAAAAACAGAAATGATGAAAATGAAGAATGAGGCAGTGGCTGAATCTGGCTCACATCTAGCTAGCTACCTCATCTCTAGACTTTGTAAGCAATATTAAACCAACTACTCGGACATAAACTGTTTTTATTAACACGATGGATATGACGTTTGAAATATGGACTCACAGTTAACAAAGAAAGCATATCTACTGACAGTAAGCATGAGTGTGATGGGTACATCAGTATGAATTAAAGGCAGTGACTAAAATGCGACAGATAGTTATACAAGGCACAGAATCAGCAATGTATATTCATTTCTTATTCTTTTTGGTCGAAGTTGATAGTTTCTTGGAACCAAACAGATAAAAAGGCTGCTTAGTTGGGTGAACGTTGGAAATCATATCAATAGACACAAGCAAAGGCATAACTTCATATATTCTGCCTTCTTGCATAACAGTACCCCATAGTATAATCACATGATAAATCAAATGTAATTTACAGATCCCATTCATTGAGGTTATGGCTAAGGGTAGAGTAAGGGTGCATCTTTTCATCACCCTCATGACTGAAGCCACATTCACTAGCTCACATCTTCTTGGTCTTCAACTCTTCGGGCCTGAAGAATTTCGGGACTTGCGATGACCATATTCATACCACTCAAAACTATGATTGTTGTACATACAATTTGTTATGAAAACTAAACCCAAGGTAAAAGATCGCTTATGTGAGAATGCAGAGAAAATGAAAGGCCCCCTGGAAATTGTGACTAACACTAATAATTGCACCAGCTTTAATCACGGGATCAGGAAGAGAGTTGATTAGCATACAATTAAAAAACAAAAATCAAATTCCGCACCTGCTTCAAGAAGATCTGCCAAAAGTTGGACCAAACAACTGCGCGGGGTAAGGGGGGGGGGGGTTCTGTATCAAAATAGAGCAAGAATTTGGGGAGTGAATTGCTGGTCCATCGCGGGACATGAAGAGGAGTTTGAAGAAGTTAAAGGGTAGCATTTCTCGAGTATACAGGAGCAACACCCAAACATACTATGAGGTTTGAGGGAAGAAATAGATTAGATCCTTGATCAAGCATCTTTCAGGTAGTCTCTTTACAATCAATGTGGCAGGGGCCTGGCAGCTCTTGTCATTGATCACTTTTAGCCCTGCAAAAAGATCAGGGGTACAGACAGGCCTCACAAAAGGCCCCATTAAACCCACACTGCCCCTATAGGGGAGCTACTTCTGACCTTGCGTGATGCCGAGGAGGGCGTAGACGGTCAGGTAGCGGTCCCTGACTGCCTCCGGCTGCGTCCCGTTGACCAGCGGCTCGTTACTCCAGCGGCTGAGCCAGAGGTTGGAGGCCACCGACGTGGCATTGAAGAGGACGTAGAGGAGAAGGATGACCAGGGAGAGGACCAGGCCGATGGAGCGGATGTAGGCCCAGAAGACCGCAAACTTGACCTGAACGGTGGTCGAGTGATGGATCAACACAGAAGGTACTGGTGATTATGTTGTACAAGAAGCTCATATTTTCAACAATTTTAGTTCTCATTTCATATTCCAACATATCATTATATTGTACAACATTACCGGCCTTTTTAGGGTTAAACAGATATATCAAACAATAATACGTTCACTGTGGCCATCATGTAAATACTGCTTTCAAGTAACGCTATAAAGCTAAAGGTAGTCCCATAATCAAACTCCTCTGCTTATGCTGACATAATTCCTCAGGGACATCAAACGTATTAAACCTCTAAAACGACAATATCTGTATATTACCTCCCCCTAAGAGTATATCGCCTCTAGGCATCACCCTGAGTACTGTCTCCATAGTAACCTGACTCACATTGCCTCTCTTGGCCTTTTCTTCCCGGATGAGTTTGTCCTCTGTATCTCCCAGCACCACTTTCCTGTTCTCTGCAGATTCAGGCTTCGTCTTCAGGGGCCGGTTACCGGTTCCCCCAAACTGGATCTCATACTGGGAGATAGCCTCTATGTCTTTCCTGTTATCACAAAGAGAGGACAGAGAAATAATAACATGGTATATCTGATTTGTCATCTTCCACAAAA
Organism: Diadema antillarum; assembly: GCF_040938485.1. Taxonomy (NCBI): domain Eukaryota; kingdom Metazoa; phylum Echinodermata; class Echinoidea; order Diadematoida; family Diadematidae; genus Diadema; species Diadema antillarum. Next base: position 94,837 of record NW_027272601.1, on the reverse strand, counting down.
AATGGCATTTCATGGAAACTGTTTAGAATTATTTCAATCGGCTCAAAGATTTGTTTATGTGCTATGCTGGTCTTGCCGAGTGGCATAAATCTGCTAGAATTTGTGACTGCACGCAATTAAGCACACACACGCACAATTACACACGCATTGAAGCATGCAAAAAAATGCACAGATTAAGAGAAGAGAAACTGAAATGAACAATAATAAGACCTACATAATCACTCAGCCTTATTGACATTTAAGACCTCTCAGAGTTGTATAAGCAAAAAATTTTATCCAAATTACTGTATTCTTGTAATATTTATCCCACGAAGTACTCACTTATGTACCAGACACCACTAAAAAAAAAAGCCTCTCACTACAGATCTCAATGAACAGTTTAATCCTCTCACCATAGATCTCAATGAACAATTTAAACAATGTAAAAAAACATTTGCAGCGAACTGATTGACAAAGTCTTGAAACTCTCCTCCCCCCCCCCCCCCAAAAAAAAAGGAGAAAAACAGAAAAATACAGTTAATAACCTTGCAGTTAACAACAAAATAAATATATCATGTAATAGCAGGAACATCTGGGCAAAATGTTTCAAGATCTTCATCCCTTTTATTTAAATGTGTCTTTTCTGGTTTATGGTTTTTTTTTTGTTTTTTTTTTTTTTGGGGGGGGGAGTTTCATGTTTGTTTGTTTGTTTTGTTACATTTTAGTGAGAGGAGACCGTAAGGTAAAGAAGAGGATGGAGGAGGGGCAGACTCTTACCCCTTGGGGTGCAGTTTGTCTGATCCTTGGGGCACTTTTAGCATTGAATCCTTGTCCTCTGTCAGATCCTCTAGAGACATGTGACCTGTTGGAAGGGAAATAGAATTCACTGGATGACCGACTCGACATTGAATAAGAAACAACTCTGTTCAGAGTCAAACCAACATGAATGTGTATAACTCCTTAGTCTGACTAGAACAAAAAATAAAAAAAGAATGTAAAAATAAAAGACAAACATCGTTCAACTACACTGTACGATGTTTATAGCTACAATTTAGCAACGGATATCAAGCTTTCCAGCTGCATCCCTGGTTGAGGCAATTGACATTCATGTTGTTTCAGCAACATGACCATGCCATGGGTCGAGGCAGGGACATTTACATATCATGATGCTAAATTTGCACTGCAACTCATACGTTACATATTCCAGCTTTTATCTTGTACGTAAAAATTGCGGATAGGAAATACATAAAGTCATACAAATTTTGGTCTTCTGCAGGCATTTTGTTACCTCTATGTGCAACTTACACAATAGCTTTACATAAATATGGGAAGTTAACTGAAAGCTTTGTAGACTCTTTATCAAAACTACGCCTGGGGCTGCCAAGCTGTCATGAGATAAAACCAGAAACATTGACAGCATAAAACTTTTATATGCTAAGTCCATTGGCATTCAATGCATTGTGTATAGAAATAACTCATGTGTGCATTTTACTTTCACAAATCTTGGCTCCTCGGGAATTTCGTGAAAGTTTCATGCACGCGAAAACTTCTGGTTTTACACCACTGTCATTTCTCCTACCAGCCAGCTTTTCACTCAGGGCTGCTAGCTGCTCATCATCACTGTCCACGTCATCGTCCTCCTCCTCGTCGACGTCCTGGCTGTAGTTGCGGAGGAACTCGGCGAAGGCCCCGTTCTGGTCCAGGAGGTCCTGGTAGGAGCCCACCTCCGAGATGCCACCGTCCACCATGACCACTATCTGGTCCACCTGGGGCAGGAAGCTGATCCCGTGGGTGACCAGGATGCGGGTCTGGAGCGGTGGATGTGAGAGGAGTAAAACACCTGTTGCTCTGGTGGATGGTTGGACAGCCGTGATTTGGTAAAACACCACATCAATTTGTTGTTTGTTTGTTGTTTTTTGATAATTTAAGACATTCTTTTTCCTCTGTCAAAATTCTAGCTTTTTATCAATCTAGATTTGAAGATAATTCAATTCTGTATTTCACCAACATTCCTATTTTGATTTAATGAAACAGAATGATCAGTGCTCTCCATCCTATCTTGGTCAAGTATAAACACATGGAATATCTTGCGTTGTGGAAATTATCATCAATTTTGTGCTTGACTGTACTAACTAAAAAAAATATGAACACAAAATTATTTTGGGAATTGTACAATATCTACAAGATTATAAACACACAATGTCCTGTGAAATTGGACCAGCACAAAAATCGGTTGTACAAAAGTTTCCACATTTATGGCAATCCATGTACTTGATTAATTTGTAATTTCAAAATTTCTACTATCTCATAGAGGTTGAATACACATAACAAAATACATGAAGTAAATAGAATTACACGATACATGAAGCTGAATGTTATACAAAGATAAACTAAGATGTCAATATTACATGAGTGGTGGAACCAGGATGGACCCACACAGGTTTCTGCACTCAATTCCACAAAACTGACAGAATAACTGATCTACGCCACAATGATGATAATCAAAGTCGTGTTTTCCACTCAGATAAATTAGACATCATTTTTCAGGTAATGACATGTGCTATGATCATTATGCCCTAAATTTGAATGTTGAGATGCCTTTCACTGAACGTGGAAACTTCACCGCGATGCACGGACTGGTGCCCACCTTGTTCTTCAAGAGTCCCTGAGGTCCGATGACGTGCTCAAAGATGTGTTTGGCCACGTGGGCATCCACAGCACTCAGGGGGTCATCCAGGAGGTACAGGTCATTGTTGGCGTATACCGCCCTCGCTAGGCTAACTCTCTGTTTCTGACCACCACTCAGGTTAATCCCCTGTGAAAACAGAACCAACGTTGCTAAAAATTACAGCATGCTGGTGTATGGCCATAACTTTTGGATGTGCCTACTATGAAAATCACTATCAAAATTTCATATAAGAGTTTTTTCAAAGGATGTAAACATATATCACATTTGGAACACTTTCCATTTTAACATTACAAAGTACCGTACAGTCTTTTTTCCTCCAACAATTTAACCTGTTGAGGACAAGTCCTGAGTATACTCGGGCAGGTGTCTGTGGGAAATGTGTGTTATAGCAAAATCAGCCTATCCTCAACGTGTTTTAAACAGAAGCATCAATTGTTACTACAGACATGCCTCCAAAATACCACAAAGTATATTTCCTCACTAAACAAGGAAAAGTAGAAATTACGCGGTGCGTAATATATGTCCCCGCCGGAAGTAGCATTTTGTAACAAAATGTGCAATATAGGTAAAAAATCAAGGTCAAAGGTCAAAATTCTGTGTAGAAGTTTTGAAGCCCTCACCTAGTGCCATCACATAAAGCAAATGGAATCGAAAATGGGTTAGAAATGGCGAAGGAGTAGCATTTTGTAGCCAATGTACAATATAGGTCAAAAATCAAGGTCAAAGGTCAAAGAAGACAAAGGTCAAAATTCTGTGTAGAAGTTTTGAAGCCCTCACCTAGTGCTATCACATAAAGCAAACGGAATCGAAATCGGGTTAGAAATGGCGAAGGAGTAGCATTTTGCAGCAAAATGCACAATATAGGTCAAAAATCAAGGTCAAAGGTCAAAGAAGTCAAAGGTCAAAATTCTGTGTAGAAGTTTTGAAGCCCTCAACTAGTGCCATCATATAAAGCAAACGGAATCGAAATCGGGTTAGAAATGGCGAAGGAGTAGCATTTTGTAGCAAAATGTACAATATAGGTCAAAAATCAAGGTCAAAGGTCAAAGAAGTCAAAGGTCAAAATTCTGTGTAGAAGTTTTGAAGCCCTCAACTAGTGCCATGATATAAAGCAAACGGAATCGAAATCGGGTTAGAAATGGCGAAGGAGTAGCATTTTGTAGCAAAATGTACAATATAGGTCAAAAATCAAGGTCAAAGGTCAAAGAAGTCAAAGGTCAAAATTCTGTGTAGAAGTTTTGAAGCCCTCACCTAGTGCCATCACTTAAAGCAAACGGAATCGAAATCGGGTTAGAAATGGCGAAGGAGTAGCATTTTGTAGCAAAATGCACAATATAGGTCAAAGGTCAAGGTCAAAGGTCACAACTGAAATTCTGTGTACAAGTTTTAAAGCTCCCATGTAGTGCTATCATATAAAGCAAACAGAATCAAAATTGGCTCATAAATGACAGAGAAGTAGCAAATTGAACATTCTGATCACACACGGACGCACACACGGACGCACGGACGGACGGACGGACGCACGGACGGACGGACGGACGCACGGACGCACGGACACACACACGTACGGAGCCCGTTTCATAGTCCCCTGCTCGAACTCGTTCGGCGGGGACAATGAAGCTATTGAGTCATCTACAGAAATCAAATATGCACATCTTCTTTCTTTACAATTTGAAAAAGTCTATCGCACTGATGTACAAATGAAGAAAGTGACAAACAGATATTTTCCGATGAAGGACAAAAACATGTGAAGGTTTTACCTTTTCTCCAATCTCCGTCATATCACCGCCAGGCAGCACCTCCAGGTCTCGAGCGAGGGCGCACGCCTGGATGACGTGTTTGTATTTTGTGACCTGCATGCCCTGGGCAAAGAGGATGTTGGACCTGACGGTGGCATTCTGAATCCAGGCCTGCTGGGGTACGTAGGAAACGGAACCCTGGCAGACAGGACAAAACATCAAAAACTTTGTAGGTACATTTAAAAGTGAAATATCTTACTGATAACTACTTATGAGCAACACATTACTGAACAAATTTTAAAGAAACATACACTTTGTAACTGCTTAAATTGCAAGAGGCTAGACTTGACTGGTTTCACGCGACTTCATGGTTCCCATTATTCTTTGCTTTTCTATATAACTGAATATGACTGTAAATGTATACAATGATTATTACTGCATTGGATAATAAAATTCTTTCTTTCTTTCCTTCTTTCTTCCTTCCTTCCTTCATTCATTCATTCAAATAACAAAAAGTTTGCATCATGAATTTGACATGTTGTAAGATATACCAGCACGGACACAAGTTTACTACAACAGAAAATGACCATCTCATAGTGACCACATGAGAAATATCTCACTAGCTGCACTACGTGAACATAAAGCAAAATTGCAGGCCACCGGGGATAGGCATGATACCACAGCTTTAGGACACTGCATTTCATACATGTTGATTTCAAGACATTTGAGAGAAATCAATTGCTTCAAATATTTCCACCAAGCCGACAGGTCTCTGCACTGGTTACCAAGTCTACCAAGTCTTACCTTCCATTTAATGGGTAAAGCACAATCAATCATTTGAACTGTTGCAAATGACAGGATACACATCACTTGGAGCTCTTATGCTTTTTATATATCATATAAAAAACAAAGATTAAAGGGGGAATGAGAGTATCAGATATTCTATGTCATATCAAAAAAGTATATGGGTTGTAATATTATCCTCTTTCATTTCTCCATGCACCTTTTCTTTTCGTTATTTGCATGTACCATTTGTAATATGCGATTTTTTTTTTTTTTTAATTTATGTATTTCATACATTCATATTGCACTGAATTTGTAATCTTTATGTTCTGGACCCCATGGAAGACCAGCAATGTCTGGTTGGCATCGCTGAATATGGGCTGTCTAGTTGTTGTCTTTTATATGGAACATAAAATCAATTAATCAATCCATTATCAGTTACCAGGAATCATATTTATCATAACTTTCTCACCTCCACAAACACCTTTCCATCCAATCGCTCCATCTCTCCCAGTACGGCTGACAGCAAGGACGACTTCCCGCATCCAACCTGGCCTACCACGGCAACCAGTGACCCCTTCTTTATGTCAAGGGTGATGCTGTTTGAAAGGCAAGATTTGTTTCTCAATATAATAGCTAGTAAACACATTTTTCTCCAGGAAAGGAAAGGTATACAAAAGACAAATATTTCTATTGTAAACAAACTAAATGCATCACATTATATTTCTTACACTAATATATCAATGATTCTTGACAATGAATGACTGAGTATGCATCATTCAACTCTGTCCTAAGATGACGGCACATAACCGTCACATAGAGGGCTTCAAGATAATTCAATAACTACAGGTTATCCCATATGTGCTAAACTACTGTAACATATGTAATGTTCACATGCATTTTAATGTCACCAATTTTGCAAGAGCCAAGATTCGCGAAATTAAAATACTAGCCAAAGTTCTTGTCTACACTATATGCATCGAATGCAAGTGACAATTTGCAAAAATTTTGTGTTGTGAGAAAGGCCCTCAGCCCCAATTCATGAAATTATGATGTCGCAAAAACATCTTTCTTTACAGTACTGGTGCTCTAGAAATGAAGAGTCCAAACGAGAAAGACCCTTTGGATTGCAGCAGGCAAGTCAATGTCATTTATACAAATCCATCACAAGCTATAAAACCCTGTGCAAAATTACCCGTTTAACATTTACAAATGACCTTTGTTTAGTTTTGATTGGTTTGCACACCATTGTCCATGCCGGTTTTGAGTAGAATGTTTGAACACATCAAGCCATTAAATGGTGTACACATGCAAGTGACACTCGAGGTACTTAAGGAACTAGATGTAGTTGTGATGGACTTGTGAGTGATACTTGCATATGATGAAAAGAAATCAATCATAACAAACTATGCATAAAAGAGAACTTGCCGTTCTATTTATGTGCATACTCCAGGAACTTACTCTGAAAGTGTAGTCTTTTCCTCTCTGTCCCATGTGAATTGTCCGCTGTCTATTGTGATTGAATGTCCTGTCAAACACATAAGTAAAAATTAAAAGAAAAATATGATCAAAGTGAGGACTTCTCAAGGATTTTTCAAATAGGTAAATGGAAACAATATTTCTTATCAAAATGAAACTGCATAACATATTGGAGAAATGAAGACTCACATCCTCAATCCTGGGAACATAATTCCAAAATAGTGCTTAAATTATGTTTTGTTTTGTTTTGTTTTGTTTTTAACACTGTAAACAATTCACTGCAGAATTGGTGTATAGATGTGTGACAGATTCAACAGAGGGATTTCTTATCTTTTCAAGAACACAACTGCTACTTTTAAGCAGCAAAATATCCTTTTAACACTTTTGATAATCACTTTACAGCAACTTATGTCATTAAAATGTTTTGAAAATTTAGATGCCCACATCCAAGTCAGAAAGAGAAAATGTGACATGCTGATTTATGTCAAAAGGCCATGCACTGTTACCTGGCATGTTGAAGTGGTCGACATTCTGAGGGTCCAGTTCTTCACTCTTCAGGAACTTGTCGAGGCGCTTCAGGGAGACGCTCACCTGAATATGGGGGAGGAAAGCATGAGGTAACCAGACACTTTGGTATTAAATTTGTGATTGTCAACATTCTGCAATGCTGCATTTATACTATGTTCCTGGTGGCAACGGCAGCCATGTTTGCCCAAAACGGAATGCGCCGTGGGGAGATGAGATATTCTCGTATTTTCTCTCTTTCTATTCTACATGTAGTCTTGATTGTGCCAGTCCTCACCCCGGTGAACATATAGCTATCAGACGCTATTCTCTAAAGCGTCTGGTCAGGCTAGACTATCAGTATTTTCCGTTGCTGGCATGCTACAGACCACCTCCCATGTTATGCTACAGCCTATTACATGCCGTTGTGTTTTCTTGTGTTCACCCCGTTTTATTACGACATACACGGTTTCTCATTAGCACAGGGACTGCCATGGCAATTTATTTGACAGTTTGAAAATCTTACACTGCATCCAAGGCAATCATGTCCTGTCATGTTTGTCTATCCCGTCTCACCGCGTTGTCTCACGTCCATCCCGTTTGTCCACGGTGGCGTGAAACGTGACTGCTGTGGTCACCAGGAACATGGTGTAAACGCAGCATGAGCACAAAAAGGGAACCAAGCTCAGGACGCTGCAAAATTCTACTTGACAGTCGTCATCTGACGGCAATATTCTTGGAATATCTCAAGCTGAATATCATGGATTGCGATATACGACAGTGTGGTAGTTACAGCACCCAGAAAGAAAATCCACAAATGACACAGAGAATCACTACACAAGACTCATCACCAAGTTGGCATGATCAAGACACAAACCTGAACAATATTGGAGATGAGGTTGGGCATGATGCTGAGGGGGAAGCGCAGGATGTTGAAGAGAGCGATGGAAACAAAGGCCTTCTCTGCATCCAACACATTCTCCTCGTCGGATACCACATACACAGCAAATGTTGTCACAGAAACCTGGCATGTATGCATCAATCAAGAGATATACGGTGTACATATCTTTTCTTTATGAAAACTAACATTTCATTTGCATAGCAATAATTCAAAGAAAACAAATACAACTAAATACAAGTATCAAAAACTCCTTGATATTACGACATCCTGTGAATCGGCTTAAAGGTATATAATCGTAACTATGGCTTTCACATTCACAATGGAGAGAACAAAAGGCACTGCAATGCAGTACCATAAACTAACAAAGGAGCATACACCATCATTAGATATAGTTTACTAGTGTGGGCCATTTCACTGTAAATTCTTTAGAATTCTTCCTAGAACTTGCATCGTTTGCTTCACTTTATGATGAATTCAGGGACATAATACTCTCATGTCTCCTCTTATGTTGTTGTTCAATGAACATAAACCTTTGCAACAATTTTTTTTTCTACTGGTTTATGATAAGAACAAAATACAATGTACCTACAAAATACAATGTCTCCATCCCCTTTCTCTCTTAACTCAATGATTTTCCAACCTTCTCCTCCCCCCTCTCCACTCTCCTTTCTGGTTTCTTTCTCCTCTCATTAACTTCCGAACCCTTGACCTACATGTAATTGTCATTTTATTCTTCCTTACAATTCTCCCTGTCTCATATCCTCCCTTGACCTAATTCTCATTTTATTCTTCCTTACAATTCTCCCTGTCTCATATCCTCCCTTGACCTAATTCTCATTCTATTCTTCCTTACAATTCTCCCTGTCTCATATCCTCCCATTTCCCTCGGCACAACCTCAAATTCCGGCTCGCCTTTGCCCTTTGTCACCATCTTCCTTTCTTACACGCTTCCCAGGTCGCTTCCCTTCTTTACTCTCCTCTTTGTAGGGTCTTCTTTCTCAAAACAACAGTTCTCACACACATCGTATTAATAAAGAACATCTCTCCTTCAGATACCTACAACCTATCAATGTGGAGTCTTACCAGGACGGGTGCACAGGTCCAAGTGAATGAGTTGAAGGCATTGAGGTAGGCAGCGTAACGGAGCACCTTAAGCTCCTTGTTGCGAATGGCAAGGATCTTCTCCTGGAAGGACTCCTCCCAGGCATACAGCTTCAGCACCTTGATACCGCTCAGCACCTCACTCATCAGCTTGATGCGGGCATCCTTGTACCGCATCTGTTTCACCTGTAGAGGGGCGGGGGCAAGGGGGTTACACATGAGACAGTCAGGTCTCATAGATACAGTACGTGGCAACGCTAATCTGTATCATCTTGTTGTTTTTAACTCCTGGCTGACCAGGTGCTGTACGCAATAACCTTATTTGAACTGTATTCACTCATAAATTCAGAATGTAATCTTCCTATTTCCCTACCTGTAGTTTCTTTGCTTGCGTAGCGACCAAGGCATTTAGTGGGATGAGCAGTATCATGACCCCCAGCCCGGCCAGGACGGATGGCCCAAGGGTCTGCCAGAGGAAGTAGAGCGCCACCGAGATCTGGAACGGCGCTGACCACAGCATGTTGAGGTACGTGCAGAGGTCCATGCAGCGCTGGGCGTCGACAGACATGAGGTTTACAATCTCCCCTACGGTGGCTCCCTTCCGGGCGGCGTTGGATAGCTTCAGTGACTAGTGTATATAAGATATGGCAGTGGACAATTTTAGAAATGATGACGACCATCGGTAGTATTATCATCACTCTCCTGATCAATATCATAGGCATCAAATTCAATGTGGCATTCGTTATCCATCACTTTATCTCCACATGCATATATTAACTTTACTGATTATCTTTCCATGATACGTATTGCAATATTTATGACTTGCAGAGTATGATATTATAAATAAAACTGTTTGCATTTTTGGCCATGATCACACTCGAGCAAATATGAGCTGACAATCTGCTCACTGATTCAGCAAACTATTGTATGACTCAGAGGTCCACTTCGGTCAAATCTCGATAACTAAGTGAGGCAAGAGGTGTTTGCTAGGTGTGTGGAAAATGTTGCATGCTGAACACTACAGGCAGGATTCGCTTGATAAAAACTACTAAGTAACGCCTAGGATATATGTTCAATTCCACACTTCTCTCTATTCTACGAGACAATCCAATTACCAGCAAAGTGCATTTACAATCAATAATCATCACAAATAAATTCAAATCTATGCTAATAACTCATCTTTTTGACAACTGTTAATTATATGTGAATATAGAAATGTATAGATGATCTTCTTTCCATGTGTACATGCACAGAGACTATCCTATGGTATTATACGTTCTAAGATCTGGTTATTATCACTATTATTGTGTTCATTATTATCATTACCATCATCACCATCATTATCATCATCATCATCATCATCATCATCATTATCAAATACTATGTGAATTTTCACAATGGAAACTGTATCAAATGCAGCTATTGAAGTAGGTTCTATGCTTACATCACAGCCACAAAGTGACCTATTTAAAACAAAGTCAAACAATAAATTCCTTCCTTCCTTCCCTACCTTTCGATACACTGAGCCGATGATTGCTGTTCTGATGTGCATGCCGATGACAAAGCAGCGGTGGAAGTACTGGTGGAGGACACAGGAGTTAAACATGGAGCAGCACAGCATGAGCATGGCAAAGAAGTAACCCTTCCACTGCCACACAGAGGCATCTTCAGTGAAGTTGATCAGTAGGCTGCAAAAACACAGGCAAAAATGGTTCCACAATGGCATATACATGTAGTATTTCACACTATATACACAAAAAACATAGACATCAGTGTGACGGTAACAGATTTTGCAAAGGAGCGGGAACAGAGGAGTACGTGAATAGAGCCCATTGTGAATTCCTGTTCCAATTCATGAATGCCAACCTGCCACTCACTAATTGTTTAACAGAGTGCCCAGTGGTTAGCAGGCGTGGTTAGCTAGGCCTGAATTGAACAGTAGTCATATACAGTATATGGTGTAAAATTTTTAGCTTGATGTACATAGGACAAAGTAGCACTGCACATGGTTGGTGAGGTCCTTGTATGCTACCCAAAACACCCAAAACAGCTTACTGACACTTGCGTGCTTGACAGTGAACATGTGCAATGGTACCGTTTGTGTTTTTTTCACGCAATTGCCATGTACTGAGCAGTTGTCAAATACAATAGCAATACTCTTTTTTACATGTTTTAAATCACTCTGCAGTGCACCTAATATAAAGGCTTCTGAATTGTTTTTTTTTTTAATTCAAATATGAACATTTTCATAAAAATGAGGTCAGACCTCTTCCTATAGAATGTACTTAGCAACGAATACATACTATTTATCAATGTCGGGTAATTTAACAATTATTCTCACACAAAAATCAATGTAGGGGCATGAATTGAGAAGTCCTATCTTACAATATGACCTATGGAAATGTATATCAACATGAAGGAAAGCCAAATTTTTCCAAACGATATGCCAGCACAAAGTGATACTTTGAGCTTCTTCTGAACGAGATCTGCTAGCAAGAGCCCTTGGCTGACTAACCCAAGTATCTGTGGATTCACAAACAGGAAGCAGTCGTGGATAAACTTGAGAAGCACGGCGACCAGGAACTTATCCCCAAAGTTCTTGGAGACGGCCCTGAGCAGGTTCGCCTCAGGGCTGATGCTTTCCCCTTCCAGGAAGTCAACCTCGGGGGAGGGGACCGCCGGCATGTACCCGTTCTTCCCTGCATGGCCCCGGGGGTCCGTGGGCGAGGTGTAGACCCTCGTCTGGGTGGCGCCAGGAGATCCCTGCTTGGTCAGCTCCGTCATGGCGAACTTCTGACCGTGGCTGGACGACTGCTGGTTGAGACTGGCCTGTGAGTGGGCCCTTGAGGTCATTTGATTGGCTCTGTACAAAAAGGATCATGATGATGACCACAAACATAATATGAAGGAGATCAAATGAGAGAAGGATGAATGAAGGAGGAAGTGGGGAAAGGAGGAGGAATAAGGGGAAGAGCAAGCATTCTTGTCACTGTCATATCATCTCACCACCAAAAAAGTATCTAAACACAGCTAACCAACTCTACTTGACTAATTCACTTTTTTCCTTACAGGAACTTCCTTAATACAGGAAGGTGAATTCAATTCAAATCAAATCAAATCGTCTTTTTCAAAAAAGAATTTTAAGTTGTTGTTGGTTTTTTTTTATATAGAGAGATGTATTTTTGGATCATTTTCATGAAAAATACAAAATGTTGCTAATGACCTAAGCCCATGTTTAGATCCGATATGCCATACCTCACACATGCTGTACTAGGCACAATGATAACTTATGCATACCTAACAGCAATCGCAACAGCGGGCGCCAAACAGAGTCATGGATTCCCAAACTTACCTGTGAATTTCCGCAAACCACCTCTTTAGGAAGTCCACGACAACCGTCGAGGCTTTGTCCCTGTCCAGGAGGGACCACAGATCCTGTGTTTCAAGGCTCTTTTTGTAACCGGTCACAACCATTCTGTGTGTGTGTCAGTGGGGACGGAAAGAAAAGGAACACTTAAAACCATCACTCTTTCATGCTCTTTTGAAGCACAAAGCATGTCTAACGATAAGTCGTAATTAGAAATGGAAATTGTGCACATATTATCGCTGCATGTATTAGACATTTGATTGATTGACCGAGAGCATAGGATTGTTTGAGATAAACAAGTTTGCATTTAGGCATTTAAACTTGTGTGGATGAGTTTAAGTCATTTCTGGTGATCTAAAAAAAGAATAGACAAGAAAAAGACCCCAAACCCCTTAAAACAGAACAAATCTAAAGAGAAATGTTTACATCCCCAGGGATACTGATGTTTTATGTACAAGTATTCACATACACACTTTATATCTCATTCTGGGTCTTATCCATTAGTTCATTATTTATTCACATATCATTATACACACACTTTTTTTTTTTGGGGGGGGGGGGGTTGTGGTTATCTTTAATTGGTGCTTGTTCCCAAGAACACCACATCAAAATCATCCACTTAATGCTTCTGCACTGTACCAAAACAGTCCTTCCTCATACAAATAGGTAAAAGAATTAAAAGAAATGGTCCCGTCTCAAAGAATAAGGCTAATTACTGTAAAACCAGACATGCATCTTAATTTTGCAAAATCCAAGATTTGCAAAATCAAAATGCACATGAGAGTTCTTGTCTACACTGTGCGCATTGAATGTCACTGGCAATTTGCAACGCAACAAAGGCTGCTGGCTCCAATTTGTGAAAAATTTTGATATGGCACCAAGGTTTCTTGCTTTACAGGAATCTTTTTCTACATACCTGGAGAACCACCAGAATGTGACTTTTGACAAGAAGGAGGCTGAAGCTTCAGGAGATACTTTCTACATAGAAAGAAAAGAAAGGAAGAAAGGAAAGAAATGAGAAGAATATGTTTGACTACAAAGAAGTCAAATTGTTTGTTCTGATGCCAGGGAATCTGTGTAGAAAATCAAGATATAGGTATGACTACATTTAAATAGAAAGTTGCTGACACACTTGTAAGTGAGCACACCAAGCACATACTACAGTGCTTACATAGCACACATCACCACCGTAGTATCTCTATGTGCCTTAACCCTAACTTACCTGGGCTATTTAGCGAGCTTGAATTCCGGGGGGGGGGGGGGGGGGGGGGGCATTATGGCCCCCCCTTCAGATCTCGGCCGTTGATAGCGCGATCGCCGCAAAATTTTGCATGAACATAAAGCCGGATGTAATCTACAAGACTGTTCAGTGAAATTTTCAAAAAATTTTCATTTTCTATTTTAAATTAATATATTATGCAAATATATGCAAAAAAATCTAATTTTTGTCTGTAATTGGCTTATAAAAGCTTATGGAATGCTGACTTTTGGTGTAAATATTCCTAGTGACATTCCGAAAATTTGTGCGTAAAAAAAATTCGGTATCAAAATTAATTTCTTATGTTTTTTATTGTTTTATCAATTTTTTATGTATTTCATTGTTTTTCAAACTTTTGTTTTTGTTGTTTTTTTCAGCAGGATTTGTCATACACATTTTTTGAAGCATAATTATACTAAAATAGATTGATTTCAGCCATTAAAATTAAAAATATGAATCTTTATATGAATTAATTGAAAAAACACAATTTGCATTGACTTTGTACACAAAATCACGTTTTTGAGCAATTTTGGGGTTGACGAAAATTTTTTGAAGGGGCGTGGCTTCGTAACGGTATGCCCGGGCGCGACAAATTTGGTCTCAAAAGTTGCGCGAGACTTGAAAGTAAAAAGTCAGCGAGCGGCGCGGTCAAAAAATTTTGCGAGCCGGAATGGTCGCCGAATTCGTCGAGGGGGGGGCCATCATGGCCCCCCCCCCCCCAGGTAAGTTAGGGTTAAGGGACAGGGTTGAAAATGGAAATAGGAAATGTACTGTATGCACTGCAGATGTTGCAGTTTGCAAAACCAAAACTCATTCATAATACTTGTGTATACACATTCACACATGTGTACGGTGGTCCATAATATGTGCTAAATTTGGTAAAGAACTACTCTCCTGTTTGTGTTCCCACTGCTAAATATTACAACTGTCCTCTCCAAAGAGTGGAAGATGAAAAGAATACAAACTTATCCAATCTGACTGTATCTGTTTCTCCTTCTTAGTTTATGACCACTGAAAATGTTTTTCAATATTTGTCATATTCGACAGCTGAAATTAATAACATACATGTATATTAAATACTGGACAAGAGGTGAATCGATGGCCTAACTGTATGTAAAAACACAAACACAAACATAAACACACACACGCACACACACACAAAAGATAGCAGACATCACACCTAAAGATCTCAGAAGCATCACATAGTCTAGCCTGACACTTATGTTTTCTCCAATTTGGATGCATATTCTGATGAAAGCAAAATTGTTTACCCTTTCCGTGCCACTACGGACTCTAAAGAGCGTGTTCAAGGCTACGGGGCTTACTTTTTCTGTGCATATTGGACGCTCAAAGCATACAACAGGTTAAAGCACAGGCATACACAGCACATTACTAGACCGGGAATTGAACCTTCATTGACAATGTGGTAGTGAAGCCTGTCTCGTCTATGGGGGCTATTTTATTTCATCGCCTTCAGAGCCATACAGCTTAAGTCAGAACTGTTTATGACCACTTATCTATTACAGCCGCTCTCGATTTTTCTTTTTTCCTCTCTCTCTCTCTTGAATAGTTTCCATATAAAAGACTTGATTGCATCCACTCACAATGTACCTTTTCATTCAATCACTTGCTTATTTATTTGTGTATGTTTGCAACTCTTAATATAATCATTCCAATCATTCAATTGTTGCTACACAGTGTGCTTTAGGTTATCAATCAGACTCTACTCTTGCATTATGTAAATGGAAACTGAACTCACAGCATCTGTGACAACAGGTGAATAGTAGGGCATCTGCTCCGCAAAGCTAACACACACAAGTTGGGCCACGAGGACGAAGAAATACAGGAAGAATGTCACGTAACGGAAGACATCCTCAGAACCCTGTCAATCATAATGAAACATTCCCCGATTCAGTGATCAAATTTTGATATTCGTCAAAACAGCTGGATCATTCAGTTTAATTTCATTTTATTTCACTTTAAACAACACAAAACATTTACACACACACATGGTGACAATGCTGATATCTTTCATGAGGAGATTACAAAGGCAAAGGCAATAATGTATACACATGTGAATACATTGTATAATATTATATTGTTTATGTGTGTGCCATATAAAGCAGGGTTCGACACTAACTTTTTTTTTCTCTGGTGGTCTGTTCAGGCCACTAAAATCATAAAGACAAAGAGATTTTTGTGATGGCCCCAAATAAAAGGGAAAAAAATACATTTTTGAATTTTCGCTGGCGGATCGGGCCACTAAGAGAAAGCCATTTGGAAATTTGATGACCTGACATTAATTTTAAGTGGTTCCAAGCCACTGCCAGGCCACCGCTGATGTTGAACGCTCAATTATCAACACTATTACTTTTTTTGTAAGTGGTGGGGGAAGCAAGATAGCATATGAACTTACTTCTTGCGTGACAATATTCAGGTACTACAGAAATAAAATCTTATAAATGGCTCCATCACTGCTTTAAAAAAATATATACATTATTATAAACTACATGTACTTGTAAAACACTCAAATTTCAAATGAAAATATCACACTCTGCACACTCACACTGACCCTGGCATTGATGACCTTTGAGTGGAACTCCCCTACGGAGCAAAAAATACTGATGAGGTAGAAGAGGAAGAGGACACCAGAGGACTGCTGGCCTTTCCTCCTCTCGATGTGGATGATGACAAAGGCTAAAATCTGGCAGGAGGAAGAGGAAGAGGTTGACAGACAAAATAACGAACTGTTACTTCCAAAAAGTATTTAAAAATCAAATCATCAAGGAGAGTAATGAATGTCCTTATACTGGAAACCTCTCTTGGTTATGTTGCAAGCATACATCAAAGAGATTCATTTTTCTGAACTGACTTTTTTTTTGTAATATGGATACACATATTGTCGCTGGGGTGACAAACCCCAGCGAATTTTGGTAAAAATCACTTTTTTTTAATTGATTGTCAGATAATCAGGTAATTTTGGTAAAAATCACTTTTTTTTTATTGATAATCAGGTAAGTAATGTCCTGTCCAAATCCTCTATAACTGTCTTACCCCAATGAAGTCCCCATGGAATGTCAAAGGAAAGGCGAACCAATTTGTTTTATAGTGCTTTGGCTGCCATGTTTTTCGCTCTCCTGAACTTTTGTCAAATCAAACTTACAACAAAAAGAGAAAAGCAATTACAGAGTAAAGACTTTTAGTAGCAAATATACGTTTGACCATCAGAGATACCCAGATAAAATTATGACCAAAGTTCAAAATGTAAAATAGCTGGAGGTCATCCGTCAATAAACTTTGATAAATTGTCACACATATGAACACGTATAGACCTATTTGGCTTTTTAATATGTGTGCTCAGGAGAGTCATTTTTCTTTCGTTACATCAAAATTTCGTTATAACCGAGCAAATAAACAATAAAAAGACATAGAGCTGATAATGTTGGAGCCTAACTTTTTACTTTGTTGTAACCATGTTCGTTATATCGGAAGTGCACTGTAGTAACCTTTGTCGGCCATAACTGTAGGGCTTCCAATATAACAAGGGAAAAAAAAGGTTTCAATGGGTTATGCAATGAGTTGGGTGCATTGCTACATCAGTGCATAAATTAACTATTGTTAGACTTACTGAAGCCCCCCAGTTGTGGCTGCAAGAGATATTGAAACATAAAAGACAGTGCCCAAACCAAATAGATCTATGAGATCTCAAAGTCCATTACAGCCAGGTACTGTACATCTACATGTATGTAAACAGCAATCCTAAAATTCTGATGTAGTGTATGTTTTTGCTCTACGTAAATATGCATTTTAAATTCTATTGATCTCTGCATCAAGGATTTCACACCAGTTTTGAATACTACATACTAAATACTTCTTATTTTCAGTCAAAAACCTAGCTTAGACTAACTGAACTACATAATATAAGGATAGGATATGAATGTTTTGATTGTTTTCTTTCATGCTTCTATGAAGATCTTAACCTGTTGAGGACGGGCTGATTTTGCTACAACATGCATTCCCCATACACAACTGCCATAGTAAACTCGGGACTCGTCTTCAATGGGTTAAGACTAATGAGGTAGAAGCAGACCAGTCATCATCTTCTCCTGTAAAGTTTACATCTGGCTGGTCTTCTGGCACTAATTATGCCATCAACTGAACACTGTTCAACATACAAATAAAATTTTGAATTTCGATATATTGTTTCATATGGCATGCCTATTTTGCCTCATCTTGACAGAGTCAAAACTAAGACATGATTTCATGTTACACTCTACATATACATCTCCACTAAATCATAAGCCTGATGAGTGTATTACAACTGTGCATGTGACTCCAGTCCTGAATGTGTTCTTAGAGTCCAATGCTCTCAAATATCATTCAGGTATACCTTTTGAAAGGCACAATGTAGTTTCTGTTTCACAATCATGTCCTCATGTCATACACGTATGAATTCTCACTAGTCTTTCATCAAGCTTGCCACGGAAAAGTCATCCTATTTGGACTGGCGACTCAAACTACGAGCAGTCGCAAATAAGAACAGTTGAGTGAATTTGAGTCATATCAGACACTTGATACATGTATGTGTGATGAAGGACATGGCCTTATGAATGTCAGGCTGTTAACTACAGTAAAGGAGGGTTCCTCTGATTATCTCGTAACATTTTCCATTGGTCTCCTGTATATTGCAAAAAATCCTCGGAAAAACTGCTGTCTGTTGCTTAGTCAAGTATCATTATTTTCCTCTGTTTTTTTTTTTTCTTTTTCTTGAAGGAATGCACCAGTAGAAAGTATCTATTGAGCGATTCCAATCCAACTTGAATGCTATACATTTCTACATCTGGTCAGATGATATGTAATGTCCTTGAAGAGCATTCAAGAAAAACAAACCACAACAGAACAAATTGTTTTTCAGAGTCAGTTGTTGCTACAAAGTATTTGAGGACAGTGCAAAACAGATACTGTAAATGTATTCATAATCAAGAAAAAAGATGACTTCCTAGCAAATAACCCACAGGCAGCAACGTTAGATGCGAAACTGAAATCACCACATGCATGAAAAAGCTTTTATTTAATTTGCATAATGTCGCCTTTCTCATCACTAATCAGCTGCATTAAAACCAGGGGCGGATCCAGGAATTCTGAAAAGAAGGGGCGCTTTTACAAAATTAATGGGGGGGGGGGGGGGGGTGCACATGACCCCCATTTCTAAAAATATTTCTTTTGTTTTAACAAAAAATAAAGGAGGGCGCACGCCCGGTGTGCCCCCACCTTGATCCGCCACTGAAAATGACCACTTTCACTCCAAACAAGTTTTCGTATGGGAAAGAATTTCCTTGACTAGCACACAGAGCACCCATCGCCTACTATAACACATCTAGAGCTACGATGTACATGCATATGAATGTATATATGTGTACTTCCCTATTAGCAGCAACGTCAAGGTGACATACAGAATGCAGAGATGTGTCTTGCACATACGTACTGGTATGTTGCTGCACAACACACACAGAAGAGATGGAACATTTTCAGACTGATGAATGAGTATGTTCTGACACTGATGTCTCCCTCTTCACACAGCTTGGGATAGTGTATCAAGAAGGATGATTTACTGCTCATCTAATATAGCCCATGTTTAATAGTAAACTCACATGCAGAGCATCATATACAGTAAATCAATTTTTACACAGTATTGTTTTTAGTATGTTTCTTGACAGCTACAGTGTATGTTCATATACACTTTATAGGCTTTGGAGATACTGTATTTTTTTTTTTAAAGACTGAGAAAGCTCCTCATTCATTTAACTCTACAAAAAATGAAAAGATATACATATGTATTCAATTTTTGTGCTACTGCAGGTTTGATCATAATATCTATTTTAGGCAAATTGTTTTACTACATAGCATTCTCTGACACAATAGTTTTTAAACCAACTTCACCCCTTATTAATACAAACAAGCAAAATATATAAAATGCTCTATCATATGATCCATACTCATATATGTTGAAGTTTTTGTAGCTCACGTGGATTGTAGCTACTGTGGGTGACGATAATGATGACGCGCAGAAATGTGAATGCCACAAAGAACACAGCGATTTATTATTTTTTTCTACTTACGTGTATCGTGACCGTAATAGGTACAGACATGACAAGGCCTTTAACACCATTCTTTAATTTGATGCATGCGTACAAATATTTATACACAGAGCTCACCGACATCTGGCAAGCTTTGAGATTTGTGTAGGCGCGGGACTCACCATTGTAATGGCAATCAACGCTGGCGTGACAAGATAAACGGCGGGGAGCTCTCCCTTCGTCCGCACCATGTCTGCGATCCCCACGCACACATCCAGTAATGGCAAGAGAATCAGGAGGCTGGCTAGAAACTGTTGAGAAGAGATGGAAGAGTATTCGGATCAATTGCACTTCCCTGATGCTTTATAAACACACTTCTGATATAATACTGTAAAACACGATATATTCGCGGTTGAACATTTTTGCGAATTGGAGCTGATGGCCTTTTTCGGGGCTTGAAATTTTCGCGAATTGCCACAGGCATTCAATGCATTGTAGTGTAGAACTTTTGCGTGCATTTTAATTTTGTGAATCTTGGCTCTCGCGAAATTCACGAAATGAAAATGCACGTGAACATTCCTCATTTTACAGCATACTGCCCTGTGGTACACTCAGTGTGATGTATGCCTTTTTCACAAGCATTAGGTGATCTGCACTACTTTAATACAAAATTCTTTTTCCTTCAGAATAAAAGGAACAACTTGCCTTTGAAGTGTTCTTCACTACTACGCCATTCATACACAATTTTGTTCTTTAATGAAGGGTATAATTTGCGATACTGGAGACTTATGATGTATGAATCACAAATAAGACTAAGAGAGATTGACAGAGAAGTGAGGCATTGGGTATTTGTTCTAACATCATCTTGTCATTGTATGAATTGGCTTCAGTTCAGTGGTACTGGCCCTGCCAGGTAGGCAGTATTAAAGTGATGCAGGTTCAAATCCCAAGACTAGTTCCTTCTTTTTCACTTGTCTTCATGATACTAAAAATGGAATAATAATTTGTAATAACCAACAAACAAATAGCTGTGATTTTTACCTTGTTACTATAATGGCCTGATGGTTTGGAAAAACTGAATACTATATCCTCTGTAAACCCTGGCTGTGATGCATTTTCTTTCAGAAACATTCCAAGCCGAAGTGTTCCACTACAAGTACTTTTCTTGCAATAATTTTCCTAGTAGTAGAAATTCACACACCTGAAGTTTGTATAGTTCAAACACAAATAATAAATACATACAGCTTGGGATGAGTTGGTACATGTACATTACGTACCCTGGCCTTTCAAAATGACAGTAATTATCTTGTAATATGAAGAGGCTATTGCCATTCAGGGCCAGTGGTCCTCCCAGAGCATGCATTATGTCACAGAATGGTTTAACCTATAAAA
Organism: Diadema antillarum; assembly: GCF_040938485.1. Lineage (NCBI taxonomy): Eukaryota > Metazoa > Echinodermata > Echinoidea > Diadematoida > Diadematidae > Diadema > Diadema antillarum. Next base: position 73,568 of record NW_027272601.1, on the reverse strand, counting down.
ACAACTAATTGCATCTACACAAGAAGGCATAAGAAGTATTAAAGAGAAAATCAACCCAAATAAATGCATGTATGAGCAATATTACAAATGTAGTGAAAAAATGAGTAAATTTCAAGAAAATCAGACAATCCCCTAAAAAGGAAAAAAAAAAATGGAGCTGTGGTATCACATTGCTATAATACATGCCATAAGAAGACTGCTGCAATTTGTGATGTCACTGGTTTACTGCCATAAAAAAATGTGAAAAACAAAATGACCTTTAACATACTAGGGTATTCAAACACGTGTATGCCCAAGGTCAGTTCTGTAGTGTAGTAGCAAGATGAAATATGCTCATCTTGCTGTTATGTAATTAACCAGTTTTCTCCCAGATTTTGCAATCTTCTACGTGGTTAATACAAGTAAATATGATGTAGGACAACCAGCCCCAGTGGGTTTAAGCATGACTGATCCGTTTGTCTGAGACATAATCCCCCAACCAGCCATAGAGAGTGTGACCAATAGAAGCTACAGGCATGTAGCGAGGAGCAAGCTTTTATGCACGGAATGAACCTACAATGTATCTCGCTATCAAGTTACGAGCAGTAAGAAGGCCAACATACAGTATACACCCATTGTGCCTCTGTGCACACCCTGGCGATCAAAATACTGTATTTATTGAGACTTATCTTGTCTGGTGGTGCACAGGAAAAAAAAAAAAAAAAAAAGAAAGGAAAAAAAAAAAACCCTGGGCAATTTTTTCTACTGTCGATTTGTACTATCAATGTAGTGTGGAAGTCTGTCATGCAGGTTTTATCATACCCCCCCCCCCCCCAGGAAAAACAAAACAAAAACACCCACAACAGACACATCTAGCAGTTAGGAATTTGCACAATGATATATATAGTTTTGTAATAGTATTTGTATAAAGGAGTGAACAGGCAAGAAAATGAGACAGACTGCTCAGCACTGTAATGCATCCCAGGTAATTCTATTATGTGGACAGTGAATTCATGAGAACTCAAAATGCCTCCCACATGGGAAGGGTATTGATGGACATTTCAAAAGGCAATAATCTTGGGCTAAGTCTGAAAAGGCTGATGGGTCAAATTTTAGCACTGGCCTGTGCATCTACAGTAATAATGCAGGTACTACATACGATATATTACATTCACATGTGGTCATCTAAAGTCCTTCCACTTCTTGACTTTAAACATTGAATGAAGAACAAAAGGACTGTGTATTCAATATCAAACATATATCATAAATATGATCGTAAAAAGAGTAATTTTGACACTTACACTTTGACATCAAAGGGTGGCTACACTTGAAGGAAAATAATTCCAAAGAAGGTACAGTGTACATGTACCTTAAAATGCATTTTAAGAAGCTATGAAGAATTGAATAACACTTTCTCACTGTAAAAGTCAGATACCCTGTTAACACACTTCTCTGTCTGCAAATGCCACATCCACATGGATTTCAGTGCACATTGGAAGGGCCTTCAAAAAGGGATACTGTAAAAGTGGATATTTTCAGGCGAGTAATTTTTTGCGCTTGGCCGGGTAAGATGACTTTTTCGTGTTTTCATACAAAGATGACACGATGGCACGCCAAAGAACATACCTGCTTGATGCGATGCAGCCTGGACAGGCGTATGAAGCCCCTGTCGTGGTGAGACAGGTAGAAGAGATAGAAGGGCGCCACCAGACCGAGGAAGGCCAGCGGTATCCATGACAACACTGTCTCCTGGAAGCATGGTGTGATGTCAGGCACGGAGGAGTTCAGCAGGGTGGGATCCTATAGACAATAAACATTTCATAGACACACTATTATGACATCACAAGTCAAACACTGTCAAGCAAATTAGCAAATTCTCAGGGAGCATATAATGGGAAGTTCATTGTAAAAAGGTAACAGCACTTTTGCATGTGATGTACACTCAGCAAACAGATTCTGAGGGCAACCGACTATTGTCACTCTTTACTTCATATCATAAGGCAATATCATCAATCCTGGTTTAATGATTACTTGAGTATCTTGACCTATGACCATGGCATTCTCCATTATCACTAGCGTTGAGTCAGTATCACAAAGGCAAACATTCTACCTATCTATCAATGGTTCCTCACACAGGATCAACATGACCTGAAAAAAAAAGAAAAAAAAAAAGGAGAAACAAATCTTGTGTGCAATGAAAACAACATGTAAAACTTCAATCACTACTTTTTACATTACAGTGATCCAACTGCTGGGCACAGTCGACTGGAATGCTTATTATTTTCACTTAATCTCTTTAAGTGTCGTAAATACATGGCATGTCACTCTGAAAAAAAGAAAGGCAGCAATTTTAACTAGAGTTCAGCGAACTTTGACCTTTGATTGTGAGGGATATTAGCCATGAGCTAATTAGTGAATCTTTACCAATATTTAGCTTACCTGGCCATTAACCAAAAACTATGTATATAGAAAGTGTGATAACAAGATGTGGGAGGGACAGTGACAGCCCAAAAACATTTAAAGGTCCAGTTTACCTTTAGGGAGCAGTTATTTTAAAAGCATTCAAGATATCACATTTGATGCATATAAGTAGGTCTGTTGTACCACAAAACATCCTATATAAAATTTTCTCAATAAAGCCTAAAATATAAAGAGATAAGAGTGTGTTTCTTAATAAACCGTAGCTGTAGACGGTTTAATCGGGACACATTTCTATTATAACTATTGTTCACATTTTGTATATTTAACAATACTTAAAATCGATTTTACTGATTCAAATTTTTACAGTGGTTATTTTCATCCCTAACTCACATTATACAACTATTTTAAAGCACTAATGCTAGGTTTTTGTTTCATCTACAAATGGTAAATCATGCCTTTAATGCCTCTGGCACCATTTAGAGCAAAAATCAGATTGTCTGATTTCATTCTCTATAACTCTTCATTTGTTTGTTTGTTTGTTTTTAAGTTTGTCCTGTCAATCACAAAGTCCAACTGCAATGCAGTGTCAGTCCCCCCCCCCCCCCCATTTTCTTTTTGAGGTGGAGGGGGGGGGGGGGGGGAGCAGTGCAGAGGTATATAGGTGTAAATAGACATTCTCTGAGCAAACCAAGGAGAATTTTGATAATGGACATTTATTTTTTTTTTTAACTTTCTTGAAACACCTAGCAGATAAAGACAAAATTAAACCTCTTAATTACTTTGCTAGTTTTTTCTAACATATCTTTAATTAATGGATCATTGCATAAAAGCAAACAAAGAAACAAACAAACTGTAACTTTTATTTCCCAACAAGGGTTTGTCTACAGTGCCTCTCATACTGACAGTTTTATACAATTTGAATTTTCAAACTCCAAACAATTTTGCTGAGAATATTTCTTGATTAAAATGTCGACACAACATCATAAAACTCCAAAATGGTCTCATAATTTTGCAAAATCCCGAAAGTTGTTCAAGATGTGACTCCAGAGTTTTGTCCCTGTATAAATGCTTCACTCAAGATAGCAGACAGGTTAAAAACAGGCACAGTAAGCCTGGGATCAACACAACGGGTCACTTCAGCAAGTACACTGTATGATACGTGCATGATATGCCTGGAGATTTTGAGGCATCATGGTATTTTGATTATCATCAAAGAGTGTGGACACTGCTTTAAAAAAAAAAAAAGTTTCATCAAAATCAGGCATAGTATGAGAAAATTATTGAATAATTTCCCCTTTTCAATGTTTTCCACAGTATTCTTTTCTTTAGCTGAAAATCCTACATGATATTGTTTATGTCCTCAGGGCTTTTCCAAGCTGTATCCACTGCTCCAATGCATTCACCATGTGATTGTGTACAGTGGATCCAGCATGTTTTGCATACATCGTATTCTTTTATATCTAGACAAAGTACAGGTTAAATCATCTATTCAACAAAAGCTCAGACAGAATGAAAGGAAGATGAGCTTCATTAAACTCTGTTACAAAATTAAGGATTACAAAACTTGACAATGGAGCGCCGCTCCGGTGACCTTCTGCAGTACTCACAGTCAACTCTCCACGCTCCCCTTGTACTCAACTCTACTTCAGGACAGGAAATTATTGGGAAACAATTGGTCGGAGTCGAACTCATCCCGACAATCGATAGGCACAGGAAACAACATGAACCGAACCTCCCATGCCGCATTGAAAACAAAGACTATCAGAAAGGTTATACGTTCATAAGTCTCTTTGAGGTGAACAATTCATCTGATCAAGCAGTGCAAAAAAAAGCAATTTAAGATATGACGACAACAGTTAATTGCATCCTCATGCACGCTGAATGAACTATTAAACAGAACAACAAGAACAAGCTGATGTAATGATCATTTTCAATGAAGGCTGCCATTTTTATATCATTATTTTTTCTTTATCCAATGGCTGTACACGGCATATACAGTAAAGACAAAATTATCTTAATTACTTTAATGTTTAATTTGACCCCCACAAACACACACACACACACACATACACACACACAAATGAAATTGTCTGCAATCTCAATCACCATTTGAAGCTCTTTTCTTCATTGCATTACTGTAGGAATTTTATATATTGTATCAATCTACACTAGATGCAAAATCACTCTTTTCATTGGATAAGCTCAGTTTCCCCAAAACAACCACTCTTCTTTTGGCTTGGATAAGTATCAAGTTTCTTTGTAATTGAAATACACTCTGTCTGCTGAATGTGTGCAAGTGGTCATACTTAAAGCACATACCTGCATGTTAATCAAACATAACCACATAATTGTTTGCTTTGTCAAACAAGCCAGAGTCAGGTGGCATAAATGTCAGGGAATAAAAATCCAAGGCCATAAAATGAACCATTAAAATGAAGTTATTGCTTTTGCTCAAACAAACACAAACTCCCATCTTTACCCTGATATTACAATCATTAAAACTGCAATAGTACCCACGATGCCACAACAACAATTGTGACTTTTTGGTCAAAATCTTCACATTTACATTTCTTGACAGCCTTTGCATCCCCCCCCCCCCAAAAAAAAAAAAAAAAAAAAAAAAATCAACAATAAAGCAAACCCAAACAATTGGCATGGTCAAAAGCATGTCACCCAGAAATACATAGATTATTTTAATCATTATTGAGTCTTAATTATTACTATTATTTTTTTTTTTTACAGCACTAGTTTGCTTTTCTACATTCAAAGGAAGGATACAATGCCATATCTGGTTTAAGATGCACTGATTTGAGTTGGGATTAAAATTTTGAAAAGTGACTTGCTTCATTAACCTCTTATTTGGTAACTTCTTGTAATACTGAATTACAAAGTTAATTCTACGGCTGTTGGCAATTGTCTAGTTTCTTCGGGGGGAAGGGTGTATTTGCTTGATTTCTTGACTTCAGTGCAAATACGTACATTCAATTATTTGCATATTTCTCACTCACCTCACGGAATAGCAATTCAATTTGCTTTTAGAAAATAGGAATGTTACATTGTACATATCATGAACACACCTTCTTTAGGATATCATATAAAGTAGGCAAAGAAAAAACAAGAAGACTCCTACTTCGAGAACTTCGAGAATCTAGGCCTAGTTTGTATTTCCTCCTTCTCTATCTTTTCTTGGTTTTTTTATCGAATGATAAACTTGATCATCAAAAGCGGGTACACTAGACAGCAGGACTGTTTGAAGTTGTTGATAGTTTCAGCTTGGCAATTACAAAGTCATTGGTAAAAACAATTCTGGAAATCAAAATCTGTACCCTTTAAAGGGGATGGCTAATAACTGATCAGTGGGTATCAGTGGGAATGCTGGGGGATGATTGTTCCAATCCTTGTGGGATTCATTTAAGAGTACATTATATATCTATTGTTGTTTGAAAATTATTTGCTTCAGAATGGTCTCATATTCAAGTTATGTGCAGGTTAATGCCCCGTCACTGACCAGGCACGCTAACCTGGAAACATTAAACTGCACATTACTTGAATATGAGACCATTCTGAAGCAAATAAGTTTCAAACAACAACAGATACATAATGTACTCTTAAATGAATCCCACAAGGATTGGAACAATCATCCCCCAACATTCCCACTGATTCCCACTGATCACTTACTAGCCATCCCCTTTAATACAGCCTTCAATGCAAGAACTCCCCCCACTGGATGCTTCTATACATGCTGTAACTATCTTATATAACACAGTTGCACAATGTTGCACCACATTTGGCAATCACATGCTGTACAAGTGGTGTCTTGTGTAAAGAGTACCATCTATCTTTTTTTTTTTTTTTTTGGGGGGGGGGGGAGAGGTGGTCAACATGTGATAATTGCAGTTATGTCAATAGCATGATCTTTCCCTCGCACTCTTTTTAAGGTTAGCTACTGCTCACTGACCCCTTCATCCATAAAATCTGGACTCCCTCTCTCTCTTTTCCTTTCTCTATCGCACACATGCACACAACAACAAAAGCTTGACCTAGTGGCTGCATAATCCACCACTAAACACACTAAGCCCTTAGGTAAGCTGTATGAAAGAATGTCTGAGAACACATGTAACCCAGAGTGTAAAGAGTATACTGAGAGATATCTGCTTACCAAACTAAGGAGTCGTGAGTAGCACTCGAGTGCTACTACTAGTATTTACATAGCGCTTCTGTCACTGTTTTTTTGAACATACAGTTGTACATATAAACATACTGCAGTGATTCAAATCATGGACCTAGCATATGACTTAGGTCCATGTTAAAATAAACCTAATAAAAAATCAACAAACTTTCAAAAACATACTGTCTTTGGCGACACTTTGTGGCAGAGGCATAAAAGATACATTAACATAGCATGCACATGTACACTCGTTACACTCAGACAGATTTAAAAACAAGAGACGAGGGGGGGGGGGGGGGGTCTCGCGATCCGAGTATTGCAAGTTCACCTTCTACTGTACCTACTTGTAGTTCTATGCTTTCTTGCAGACTCTTACCTGAGAACATTGGAAACTTGAAACAGGGGAAGCTTGACATTTTGAGAGCTGGGGGCATGGTATTCCATCACACTGGTAAAAATACCGGCCAAGTACATGGTACTTTAATCTTTATAGAAGGTTGGACTATGCAGTTTGAAAAAAAAAAAAAAAAAAGAGACTTAGTTAAAGCTCCATCACTTCTCACTTTCCATTCTCGAGAAGAATTATTGTTGAATATTCCTTAATTTTGGAGGCTTGGGCCTCTTGGGGGATGGGGCCCCCAAGGAAAAGCATGGTGCCCATTCAAACACTGAGATCCTATTCCTATCCCCCTCCCTAGAAATTTGCCATGTTTGGGGAAAGTCCATTATGTTGTTTTCAGCAAGAAGATGAAAATGTACAATTTAGGTCTGCATTTGGATCCCTCCCCCTCACCCGACTCCTTCCCCATGGGATTCTTATCTGACGTTGGGACATCCTATGGTCATCACTGGTCAGCCCTTCGTCTAAATGAAGGGCTGACCACACATGTCCCAACGTCAGATAAGAAGCCCACCATGATTGTGAAGAGACAGATACTATCGGAATCGGTCTATTCCAACAGGAACTCCTTTCAATGATTGGGTGAAAAGTCCTTTCCTACCCATAATTCTGAGCCACAGAATTTCTGCCATGATGTGTCTCCTGATCCTGTGTCTTCCATCTCAACAAGTTCCACTGACACTGTCTCTTCCTCCAGGTCCAAGATCTGCTCTCGCTTTCTTTATTTTAACAGCTCAAAGCAGACGATGCAATCTGAGCCAAGATGACAATCAGCGCCAGTTACAAGGTTGAGCTGATTAACGCAGCAAGTTGTGGCACAATTTTACTTCTTACACCTCATCTGCGGGACTACATTAGTAGATCTAAATTTTATCACTATCATGGTTGACATGGAGCACTATCGTGACTATGCAGTACATGTACCACTATCTCAACTCTGTGGCACGGCATCTGTACCATCCCTGGATGGGATAGTTCCAAGCCCAAGGAGCTGCTCGAAGGGATTAATACTTCAAAGGTTCAAGGTCAAGGTTCTTCAAGGCACCCTAGCTACTACTTGCAGACGACGCACTCTAACTTTGTTAGATCTACTGTAATATATATACCTTACGTGCAGCAAAGGGTTCTACAACAATCGAAATCCACACTAACTGTTACAGTTGCATCATTCTTATTAGCCCTCGACAAGTGATGGACTGATGACAGCGACGTGATAAATCGTTTACAGATTTGCTCAAGCGTCCGTTCCAGAAATTAGACATAGGGTCTACACCACAATATTCCGTCGTTCAATAGTAAAACAGAACCACTGTCGATGTATAACCGTGTTCTAAATTTCTAGTGTGGGTGGGAGAAGCGCGAACGACGTTGACCCGAACTGGAGTCGAAATCGAGGATCGGGAACGGACAGCCTACGACTACCATACCAACGAGAGACCTCGGCTACGGCTCGCCCGAGCGAGCGGCTAGCGGTGGGATGTCCCAGTTCCCAGAGAATGGCCATGAGGAGAAACGTACATGCAGCTGCTGGTTGGCCGCCGAATCATCCGAGTTGCTGTTGTAGAGAGACTGACTAGCAGCATAGGAATAAGTAGCCGTAAACTTGAAGGTCACATCAAGAGCTGTAAAGGCCTTCTGCATTTGTCTGCCGCCTGAACGATAGATAGTTGCGTCGAAAGACGCTAATTAGCTCTAACAAAACTGCAACTGCGGCTCTCCCTCCTGCAAAACCAAAGGATGTTCACAAAACGTTTGTACACGTACAGTAGCTAGTACGTAAGTAACGGCAGAGAGTTGTACACACAAAATATTAGCGCCTGGAAGTTTTCGTAATGCAAACGAACAACGGCATGCAATGAATGGCGAGCGTCAGTTACGTGAGCCCAAGAGGCGGCGCCCTTGAATCTTGCCCAGCTGCAGTGATAGTCCAGTGGTCAGTGCCCCATCCAGGGTCCGAAATAAGCAAAAACAAGGTGAATAATGTCTGTGCTGTGTCTGACGAGTTATCTTTGTGATTAAAAAAAAGAGAAAAGAAAGAAAATAAATCTTTGTTATAAATGTCGCTTTTTTTCTGTTTTCATCCAAATGTGATATATCTCGTTTCTAACATCAAAAGTTTAACGAAATTTCGTATGGATATCATGATATTAGTTATAATAAAATTGCAAATCATAGGCCTACGTTTCATAGTACACTGTACTTTTAGTTCACGTACGGTATGAGATAGTGAAAGGAAAATAAGAGGGTTCATTATATACAGTGTACTACCTAGAACACTCGTATCTACATCCATTGTTACAAGCGCGAGAGTGAATCATGATTTTATGCAGTTAGAGACAACTGATAATTTCAGGTCATTGGTGTTGACATTTTGTTCATCCCCGTCATTTCAAAGCGTCACCTCCGTTAGTCTTTTTAGAATGCTGTGTGACAGCAAAAAAGGTAATCCCAAAGAATGAAAGAAATGCTATTTTGCAGGGATTTATAGAAAAGGAAGTCTTCCCTTAGTGTGTACATACACTTTTACAACCCATACCCGCGCCAATCAAACGCCTTTATTTATGTATCATCTATTTACACTTTTTTCACATTCATGCATTATTTACAATGATAATACAATTAATTATTTATGTCTGTGGACAGATTCAGATTTGTTATGATTTCAGTTATTTTACACAGCCGCCATCAAGGCCAAGAAAGCTGAAAGCTTGGCAAAATAATAAGTGCGGGAAAGCCATGTGCTGGATCAAACTATATAGAGTGTGAAAGGTGTGTTTTCAATTGTGAAACCCTAGGCCGTCGAATCTTAGTAGTGTGTAGGTGAGAGAAAGGATGAGACGATAGACGTAGCTTGAATCCTCACAGTTTGGTTTTTATTCTCAAGCTTTCGGGCCCTGCCGTTTATCAAGAGATGTGATGTACAATTCACATTTGGGCTGGTTGCAAGCCGGCAATCAGTTGGCAACCGGTTGCGGGAAACATTTAGTAATGATGGGTGGAGGTTTAGGCGTGCTGAAGTTAGGTGTGTTGTATGTAGACATACACACCTACGCTTATACCTCATCATGCCTCATGGGCGTCACCAGGGGGGGGGGGGGGGGGTGCGTTGGGTGCGAACGCACCCCCCTTCAGATCCTTAAAAAAAAAAAAAAACAACAACAACAACAACAACAACAACAACAACAACCTTCAGTCAGTGAGCGACCTCAACGCCGGACGCTAAATAATTATTCTTTTCTGTCTTTTTTTATTTTGCACCTGGGACACCCCCCCCCCCAAAAAAAAAATAAAAAAAAATAAAAAAAATCGTGGGCTAAAACACTTCGCACCCCTGGTTCTGGCAGCACTGATTTTATACATATCTACTATAGTATTCAATACAGTGTTTACTATTCATCGACAGTACTGTACATCCGTACGATACGGAGCACGTACACGTTTGCATGCAGGTACGTGTGCTACTTACAAGTATGTAGGGTCTATATGTACGTTACTTCTGACCAATCCATATTGCCAGCCCAAGAGCGAGCCTTAGCCTCATTAAAAAAAAAAAGCATATCATTTTGCCCACCCCCCCTATGATTCCAGAGACGAGAAGATTTACTTACCCTTTTTTTTTGACAGAAAAACAAAAAGTTTCCACCATAAAAATATTGGAGGGGCAAGCATATTTTTATTTTGCCCCTCCCCTTAAATGATAATTCCCGAAATGAGAAGATTTTCTTGCTTTTGAAAGAAAACAAAAATGTTGCCCCCATAAAAGTATTGGAAAGCAAGCTCACCATTTGCCTCACCCCACATAATCATAATTCCCGCGATGAAAAGATTTTCTTGCATTTTTGTTAGAAATCTGTCCAATTATTTCACCCAAAAGCAGTGGCGTAACTACGGGGGGGGGGTGCGCCCCCCCCCCCCCCCCCATTCGCTGGAAAAAGAAAGACTTACAAAAATAGTTATTCAAGGGTTAGTAAACTGCTTTTGAATGAAAGGGTGATCAAGAAATAAAATATTTTTCTATGATTTCTTTTAACTATAATTAAATAGGTATACAGTGTGAAACATTGTTCAAAAAGCCCGGACCCGACAAAATATTGTGATTCAGCGTGATTCCTGGTTGGCATTCTGCATATATTCAAAGCAGGATGTGCGCAGTGTACTCAGAACATGCGAACGGCAAAAAGAGTCGCTACAATGTTGCGCAATGTGATGTAGAATGTACACCTTTTATACCTTACCTACGCTTCGTTATATCAAAGCGGATCATTTTGCAGTGTTGCTTTACATACTAGTCTATATAAAAATGTCTTGCATTGCCAATAAAAAGGCTTGACCTGGGCTAATTCCTAGCTTTTTTCCATTTATATAATACACACACACAAACAAACACGCACAATTAGGGGATGCTCTAAAAGCGCAGATTTTGGACATCCTTCCCCCGCTTGGTCACTTTGACGCCACCTCGCTCGTCATACCTCCCACAGTCATGAACATAAACCGACACCCTTGACTACCAGTGGCAGATCCAGGGAGAGGGGTGCACCGGGCGTCCCCCCCCCCCCTCTTAATTTCCAAAGCAAAAAATATAGCTTCAAACGGCAGTTTTTGGACTGTAAAATGTCAAAATTTTCAAGCTCGCTCGCTCCACTCGCTCGCATTTAGTGGTAATGCCATTCTCCTGAAGTTGCTGCCAGTAATTGCCGGCAGTTGCGCCCAGTGCGCCCCCCCCCCCCTCAATTTCCAAAGCGAAAAAAATATAGCTACAAACGGCAGTTTTTTTACAGTAAAATGTCACAATTTTCAAGCTCGCTCGCTGCGCTCGCTCGCATTTAAATTCTCCTGATATTGCTGCCAGTAATTGCCAGCAGTTGCGCCCGGTGCGCCCCCTTAATTTCGAAAGCAAAAAAAGATATAGCTTCAAATGGCAGTTTTGGGACTGTAAAATGTCAAAAATTTTCAAGCTCGCTCGCATTTAATCTTTATGCACTTCTTCCGATGTTTAAAGTAATTGTCAGCAGTTGCGCCCGGTGCGCCCCCCTTTATTTCCAAAGCGAAAAAATATAGCTACAAACGGCAGTTTTTTTACTGTAAAATGTCAAAATTTTCAAGCTCGCTCTCTTCGCTCGCTCGCATTGAATCGGTATGCAATTCACCTGATGTTGCTGCCAGTTGCCAGCAGTTGCGCCCGGTGCCCCCCCCCCCTTAATTTCCAAAGCGCACTATAGCTAAGAACGGCAGTTTTTGAACTGTAAAATGTAAAATTTTCAAGCTCGCTCGTTCCGCTCGCTTGCGTGTAATCGTTATGCTTTCCTGAATTTGCTGCCAGTAATTGCCAGCAGTTGCGCCCGGTGCCCCCCCCCCCCCTTATTTCCAAAGCGAACTATAGCTAAGAACGGCAGTTTTTGGACTGTAAAATGTAAAATTTTCAAGCTCGCTCGTTCCGCTCGCTTGCGTGTAATCGTTATGCTCTCCTGATATTGCTGCCAGTAATTGCCAGCAGTTGCGCCCGGTGCGCCCCCCCCCCCCTAATTTCCAAAGCAAAAATATATGGCCACAAACGGCAGTTTTTGGAATGTAAAATGTCAAAATTTTCAAGCTCGCTCGCTCCGCTCGCTCGCATGCAGTCGTTATGCCATTCTCCTGATATTGCTGCCAGTAACTTGTCGTTTCACACCGTCATTGCATAATCCATTTATAGGGGGACAACCCCCTCCCACAACCTCCCCCTCCCCCCCTCCCCAGGCTCGTTCCGCTTACTCGGGCTCGGGCGCGTTCATGACATCAGTGTAAGAATTATTACTAGACATTTATAAGCTTATTTTGAAACGGAATGAAACCAGTAATGATAAAAGAAGTTGTTCTTTATAGCATGTGTTTATGAGAGAAATTAGATCGAGAATATATAGAAATACAATGTTGTATGGAACATAGAAGAACACTGCGGAGAAATGAACAATTGTTACCAAACGAATTGTTGAACCTCTAACGCACGATTGTGCTTGCATCACTTTTATGTGACATCGTTACGATGATATTTTATTTTGATTGTGTATTTTGAATGGAATCCTGAATAAATCCTCAGATGAGGCGAAAGAACGAAAAAAATACTAGAAATTTATTTAAATTATACCATTTATGGGCTAATTGTTCAATAACAATTTACTTCAAAATGTACTGATACCTTAAGCAAGTGGGACTGTTTCAGGTCGATAAAACACGCTCTTGCACTATTTACAACATCAAAATGCAAAAAGTGCTCACTGTGGGAGGGAGACACTCCCTCCCACATCCTCCCCTCGCTCACTCCTTTCGCTCTTGCTTGGCCACGTTCATGATATTCAGTGTAAATATTAAAACAGGAAGTTAATTTGGATGATACTATTTTATAGGCAAATTGTTCAATAATAATCTACACCAAAACATACTGCTACCTTAAACAAGTGGGACTGTTTCAAGTCGATAAAACAAGCAAAACATGCATCAAATTGCACCATTTACAACATTAAAATGCAATTTCAGTTCAAACCGTGGGAGGGGGTTGGCCCCCTCCCACACCCTCCCCCCTCGCTCGCTCCGCTTGCCCGGTCTCGGTCGCGTTCATGACATCAGTGTAAGAATCAATACACGAAGTTTATTGAAATGATATAGTTTATAGGCACATTGTTCAACAACAATTTCCATCAAAATGTACTGCTACCTTAACCAAGTGGGACTGTTTCAAGTCGATAAAAACACGCAAAAAGCCTGCATCAAATTGCACCATTTACAACATCAAAATGCAAAAAGTTCTCACCGTGGGAGGAGGGGGGGGGGGGGACAACAGGCACTTTCACACCCCCCTTGCTCGCTCCCTCGCATACTAACACCCCCCCCCCCTCCCAAGATGAAATCCTAGCTACGCCATTGCTACTTTCCCCGCTTGGTTTCCCTCAAAAAACAGTAAAGGTCTAATTGAGAGCTTCCTATATTCCAAATGTCTGTCCAAAAAATCTCGTTACATTTTGTGTCAAAACGCACCCCCCTTGAAATAAAGCTGGTGACGCCCCTGTGCCTTGTGAAGTTGTGCTCATACTTCACATCCAAATTCAATGAAATCAAATTTGTAACAGTTAGTGAAAACGTCTTGAAAAGTCAAACAGAACTATTCTCTCAACTTTCGAAAGCTGGCGCTCTATCGCTATCCAACCACCGGCCACAGAGTACACCATTGAGTGTCAAACAGCAGCATTTTGATACAGTAGTTGAAAGTACCTCACTTGTAGCTCTATCAACCAATCACAAAAGGATACACGTTTTAATCCAAAATAAAACTATCTACAATGATGTAATATAAATGATGTGATATGATATAAAGTATGCAACATGACATAATTTGATATATAAGTATAATACTATAATGTGATATGATAAAGAATGTATTGCGGAGCATGTTCTTGAATGCCTTTTCTATAAATAGTAAAGTTATGCGTAAAAGCCTCAGTAGTTTTATTTTAATATTGGGGCCAAAGGCCGAAAGAATTATGCATTTGATCGAATAAACGAAACTCTAGATACTCTAGATCTCGTAATAGATAGCAAAGATCATATGTAATTTCCTTGTTTCATTTTCTGTGAAAGATGAAAATGAGGATGATTTGGATTGAAATGAATTATCGTTGTGATAATAAACAATTATTCATTTCTAATATTCGTTTGCATCATGTAAATTAAAGACTATATAGTGAATATAATTGCCATCATATTCAGAATTTGAGAAGCTGCAAATTTTGAACCCGGATGTATTGCGAAACAATAGCATTTTCACGTTTCTATACTTGGATGAATTACGTTTTCAATGATTAAAAAAAAACAGTCTCTGAACAAAGACAGGTGGAGAAATGAAGTGTGTGTGTGTGTGTGTGTTTGTGTTGTGTGTGTGTGTGTGTGTGTTTATGTTTATGTGTGAAAGATGGAGAGAGAGAGAGAGAGAGAGAGAGAGAAATCTATTTTGATATTGTTTTTTCTGTCTTGCTCCTGATCACGTATTATTAATATGAAGTCGAATTACCCGTGTTTTCCATAATGCAATAACTTATCGCAATGGCGATCATTTTATTTCATTTCACATTCATTTTCACATTTCTCATAACACGACATTAGCGAGACAAAGTGCAAAGTTAAGACACATGAATGAGCAGTTGGCCTACATGGAATTTCATTTCTGACAAGTAACAAAGAACAAGAGGGGCGTATACATATAGACCAAAGAACTAATGAGTGAGGGGGAGAAGGAGAAAAATGTCTTTGACATAGACTCTGTAGTTCATAAAACATACGAGTACTTATTATAAAGGTTACAGTCCGTTTCCGAAGGTTCGTTAATCCGAAAAGGAAATAAGGTTCGTTATTCTGAAGAATCGTTAAACCAAAAATGAAAAAAAAAAGTTCGTTATTCCCAGGGTTCGTTGTTCCAAGAAGAAAATTAGATGCAGGATTCCGAAAGTTCGTTTGCGCGCACTCTTTCTTTTTCATTTTCGGATTACCGAACTTTCGGAATAACGAACATCATCTATGACAGACAGCAAATAACGTACTGCATTACAGGCAGGCACGTCGCTATGCGATGGCATAACACTGAAGAGTGATATATTAAGTTGCCTGTATGTCTTGTTTGATATAATTGAAGAAATATAAGATTTCAAGGGCTTCAACAATTATTAAGAAAGGTTGTTTGCTCTTGGTCCCTTCACGTCACATTAATTTCCCTAAAGTGCAATTCCAATCAATGTTAAGATTGACTTTGTTGTATAGGTCCATCTGTCCAATGGTTGATTTTGAGCTATGAAGCAATAAAGCAAGCAAACAAAATGGTATCAATTTCATTGAAAGGCTGTAGAAATCATCAGAGTTCTATATACCTTTATCCAAATAGTGACTTTGGTCTTATATGCACGTATTGTTATCCGAAGGATGTGGACCTGCCACTAATACTTTTGGATTGGTAAGTGCACAAAAAAGTTACTCTTGTTACTATAAGCCATGTCCCTAAAAAGTCATATACCCAACTGCGACTCATCAAAAATGATTACAGAGATAAGACATTTTCTATTTGCCGTACTATATAATGAATATGCATGTACAATCTTAGTGAAAGTTTGCGTGTAAATGGAAGACTTTGAAGGTTATGATATCAAATCCTTATCTAATTTCATTATGGAAGGTATCTGCTACATCATTGTTTCATAAATAGTATGTGAAGTTTCAAAATGCCATAACGTCCTGAAGTTAGGTCCGATTTTTCTAAAACATCACAACCACTTTTTTGTCTGATTTACCGCCAACTGACATCGTCGTGGTTTTGCACGTTTAGCAAATTGATAGATGCCTTAACGAATTAATAGTTTGATTTGGTGAACGGATATGTTGACACAGTTGCTCATAATGTAGAGTGTAACAGTTAGCTTTCAGGCTCAGTGTCAGAATGATGTAAGACCCAGTGACCCCGAATGAGGGCGTTATCACCATTTGGAAAATGAACATCATGCACTCCGTCGCCAAGTCAAGTTTAACAATATATCTAATTTATTTCATTTTTATATAATGATGTATTCTATGGAACCACAAGTGCTCTAATTTTCGGGAATTCCGTCATCATCTTTATCTCTTCAATAAAAAGAACAAACAGCTCGTGACATTGTAGAAATAAGAATAAAAAATAAAGTTTACGTGTATCGTACTTTCGAATATGTAATTTAGTTTATTCAATTTGTGTCCATGTTCTTGTTGATTTTGTCCTTGTCTTGGTTATATGTACTCTTGTCCTCGTATTATTTCCCGAAAACGGGAGAATGATAAACTCTTCCAGGCACGAACTTTCCATTTTTCTCGTTCTTTAGATGCACGTGGAGCCCTATCTCTGAAGACTTGAGTAATTAGTATAATAAAAGATACAGATTTCTTTGTTTTCGACCATAGGTAGCATATATAGTTGTCTTGAGTTAATTACATCGAGAGGGTAAATCCTTAATTTAGAATGACGGTCTCGTGAACAAAGAAACAAATTTATACTATAGATTTAGTGACTTCAATTCAATTTCAATTTCAATTTCAATTCAATTCATTTATTTCATTCTCATTTTTCTTCCAACAAAATATAACAAGGGAAATCGGAAAATCAATTATTTGTAAATACAGTACAAAATGCGAAGGATAAACGATAGTCAACAAACTAATAGAAATGCATACGGGAAAATACAAAGTTATATTTTGAGGAGAAAAAAAAAGAGAACCGAGAGGTCCACTAAAAGCTTCCTCACTGCGTGGCTGCGGCGAACCTTTTAAAATGCAAAATAAAGAGTTTGATTGTAAAGCGGGGTTAAGCGTCATTTCAAATATTAGTACAAGTTAAACATTAAACAAGTATTAGATAGAGTAAATCAAAACCTTTTCAATGACAACTCACTTGTTGAATGTTATATGCACATCGCAACCAACACAGTGTTGACTCATACAGATTAATATTTTCTTTAATGTTATGTACTTTTGATAATGACATTGATATTGTATTGCTGTATATCTCATTATGTCTATCATGTCTATGTAGGCATATGTTATGTGTGCATTGTATAAATGTATCGATGTAACGTGTATGCATGCAAACAAAACAAATTTCCAGAAACGGACAATAAAACTGAAATGAATTGAATTGAATTGAATGATAAACAGAAGATGATGAGTGGATCGATGAGAATTGGATGCGCAGTTTAACTTTGGAACTGTTAAAATAAACGAGACCATCCAATTCTCACTGGTCCATATGTAGGCCTAGTGCCGTATGCATCATTCGTTTTATATATAAGACCAGTAAATTCAAGAAATTCAACTTTTTTACATGGATCAGCAAAAATCAATACACGATAATTTGACCAATCAGATTGCAGAGATTCTAAAGCCAATTTTATAACAAGGATTATTCTTGGAGTTATGATGGTTCATGGTCCATAACTTAGGTAACTAGGGGAGTGTGTCCCTAATTGTCATTTTTTTTATTTATACATTTGCACGTGAGCGCATTATAGCTGTGTGAAATGTAAATAACGTGCGTGATTCATAAAACAAAGTAGGCAAACAAAAAAGTAATTATGTATTCAGGCGCTCCGCGATTGCCTGTAAAGCTCTTTGGTATTGTAGTTCACTGTATTCAATCTTGTGATAAAAGTTAAGTTGATATGAGTAACACACAACGCAATTAAAGTACATTAAAAGGAATGCCTAAAAATAAAAAAATAAAAAAAATAAAAAAATTGAATTGAATTGAATTGAATTGAATTGAATATACTGTACGCACCAATCTTCGATGCAAGAGCCTGTGTGTGTTAGTGTGTGTGTGTGTGCGTGTGCGTGTGTGTGTGTGCGTGTGTGCAGGGGGGCATTTCATAAAACATTTCGTCCGACAGGTTTGTCGGACAAATTTGCTCTCAGCCAATCAGATGCAAGGATTTCAGTGGCGTATAACAGTTTGTCAGAAGAAATATCTGACAAAACGCTTCATGAAATGCCCCCTGGTGTGTCTTTTTGTCATATTTGTGATGATCTCGTGATCTCCACACATTTTTGACCCAGATGGAATATTGCAAATTGGATGCAATAGCGGGTAGACAACCATCGTACTTGAGTATTTTTCCAATAGGGAAAGTTTAATTCTCAAAAGGAACGGTCCAGATTCTGCTATACAACATAATATTTTGCTGGACTACACAGGAGAAGGACAGAATTTAAGTCATTGCCAGTCATCGTCGTAAGAAAATAAAAATAGCCATGATATAACATGCGTTATTACCTGCTGGAAATGGCCCCAAAGAACGCTCTGAATTGTAATTGCATGTCTGTCAATCTATATCAATATTTTTTTTCCCCTTTGAAAGTGCGCACTTTGTTCTGTTGGCATAGCCGAGCGCAGTGGCGGATCCAGGGAGGACCGCACCGGGCGCACGCCAACCCCCCCCCCCTCTTTATTTTTCTTTTTGTTGAAACAAAAGTAATAAAAAGAAGAAAAATGGGGAGGGTTGCGTGCGCCCCTCTTTAATTTTTTAAACGCGCCTCTCTTTATGGAATTCCTGGATCCGCCCCTGAAGCGACCCAACCAGTTCATTCCGTAGTTGCGTTGGTAAGTAGGGTGGTAGGTGTTAGCATAACACTGGTGTATACAGGTCTACTTGTATGTTTCCATAATAAAATCGCTCGAGAACTCAGACGTCTACTTCTTATATTGTTATAAACGTGTACATTTGAGCTTGGAACTCATTTTAAGAATCTATTCTATTTTGTTTTTCCTGGGAGACCACGTGAGGTGGATGTTTCTACAGAATGCCATCATCAGCCCAACTCATCGCCGTGGTGTTGTGGATTGCACTAAGTCCCTGTCACGCACAGCAAGAACTAGGTAACTTATTCCTTTATCCTTCTGATAAAGAAAAGAATCAAAATAGATTATCATAGATAAGAAAACATGATGTAAAAATGTGATGTCTTCTTACGTAATGATGTATCATCAAGACAGAGAAAGATTTTGGTTTATTTTTGTGAATATTTTATTTCATGATTACTCCCGAGACGTCAAAAGCGAGATGGGAACTGATCTTTAATTTTCGATTGTAATTACACCAGTTAAGATGAGTCGAAAGACAGACACCCACACAAAGTGTAACAATATAGGAACTTTCCCAGTTCCATTCAAATGTAAATTAGAATGCCAGTGGCTTAACCCTCTGCGAGCTATCCATTAATTTCATGTCCATAAGATTATGTACAATTGAATTTAGTCAAGCAATTGAATACTGTAAGATATATAGTTTCTTAAATACATATATATACATATATATATATATATATATATATATATATATAGATTATTTCATTTTCAGCTTTCAGCCCAAAAGTTAGGGAGGCATGTGCACACACCCATTGTTCTGTAAGGAAAGAAATCAAGTGTAGAGTTTGTTAAATGATGTGTGCAAGATATATTACATTCTTTGCAATTTCCGTTATAATGAGAAAAAGGAAACTAAGAGGGTTATTGAATTCAGTAATTCATTATTGTTGTAGGCTTAAAAATTTGGTTCATTGGCACATTAAAGGGTCAATTCGCTGCTTCTCATGCCAGTGAAAGTTATTCACATGAATTTCTGGGATGTGAATTTTGATATTCACTCTAAAAAGAAAAATAAACTTCAAATAAGTAGATTTTAAAGAGATTAGAATATTGAAATAAATATTTGAGCAGCTTCAGTTTTTACATGCGCCTCGTGTGTTCTAGATTATGTACACTATATAGTAACCTCGTTCATGTAAAATTTAATGAGAAATAGTAAGGCAGGCTTCCATCTTATGCCAAAAGAGAATATATATTGACACGAATCACAATTAACTGAGGGACATTATTTAGTAACCCTTTGACAATCAGTGATTTAAATAAATCAAACTTAGTTCATGTGCAATATCATTCATTTTCATCTGCCAACGATTAGACTGTACTATAAACAAACTAAAACAGAATATCTTAACTCTAGTGTGTTTACTTAATGAAAAAAAAGTTTATGAAATTAAGCAAAGATCACTAACTAATGAGTACAATATTGGACAAGTACAATAAAAAAAGGTCATGTGTGAATTTCAGTAGGACGTTTTATGTGGTGAGATCTCTTCAAGTAGTCTTTGTATACAATTTTCTTGAATTCGCGTAATGAAATTAAATTCCCTTCGGAGGACTGATTACTCTCAACGAAAGATTTTTTGAAGTATGAAAAATGTTCCAATAGTTGTGTTTTACGTGTGCAGGCAAAATAAAACGAGTGCAAGAATCGTGTAACTGAAGACGTCATATCCCATCAGAACAACGAAATCATGACAGAGACACGATGTTCAAAAGCAACTTATTTTTTTTTTCCATTGGCATATAGTTCTCTTAGTTTCCTATCTCTCATTATAACAGAAATTTCTTCAAAAGAGTGTCATAATATATTTTGTACACATCATTCAACAAACTACTCAATATCTTTCCTTACCGAACAATGGGTGTGTACCGCATTAACTTTTAGGTTGAAAGCTGAAAATGAAATAGTTTTTTTTTAATAACATATTTAAGAAAAACTATATATTTTACAGCATTTTGCTTGACTGAATTCACTTGCTTGCCAAACAGGTGGGTCCGTTTGACCCCTGTTCCGCTCTGGGTTATATTTGCATGTAAAAAGCAGTGTAAAGGAGCAATATTTCTTTGTATATTTGCTTTCACCTTTTCTTGACCCGTCTTGTCCATGGCTAACTTTTCTGCATTCCTTTTCCCTCTCCCTCTCTTTACCATATATGGCATTTATACACAGCGTTGGGGGCTATTTACGCCGTTCTAACCGATCCTTCTGTTGGACCGGTTGTAATCGATCAGATGGTGAACAATACTAAGGTGAGAATGGATACCAGAGAGGCCATTATTCTATTTTCTTTTCCTACATCATTTGGTGATATTCTCTTCATCTGATTTTATTCAAGTCAAATTGAGTATATTATTGCATTGCACTTTAATCTCCTTATACAACTAATTACAAACAATGATTGTGACTGCATTCCGCTCGTTTTAGTCATTAGACGTTTTGATTTTTTTTAAAATTCTGTTTTCGGGGTGAGTTAATACACATCTTGTATACTTTCCCAATATAGTGTCGAGCAGAGTTTGCTGATATTAATGTGCTACCAGCTTTGTTTGTATTCAGATTCATCGTAAGCCAGTAGCACAAGAGATTGAAATATGTCATTTCTTTATGGGTGATATCTTAAATCACGTGACCATTACTGAGAACACGACACTGCACGAAATGACACAGAAAACAAGATGCGCAGGAATATAACAGGAATGAAAGAAAAAGCAACAAAAGAAGAACAGAGCATAAACGACTTGTTTTCTTTCCAGAACGAAGGGAATAGGAGAGGGTCTACCCATGTTTGCGATCTACCGTGTCGCATATAAGCCATGTGTCATAAGATTGAAAAAGCAAAATCCCTCCTTTTTTCAGGATCCGACGCAATGTCTGACTGATCTACAACAGTATTCGACAGATTTGGCTATTGGAGCAACTTACGCCCGCAAAAGTAAGCACAAGCAACGTATTGTCGTGGGAGATTCTTCGTCTGTAATAACGAAAATGATAAAGAGAAATGAACGTGTATATTCGGGTGCACGTCACGAGGCCGACACCCACGAGTCATATAGCCCACGAGTCATGCAGCCCATGAGTTCGACACTAAGCTTACAAGGCCCACGAGACCGACAAATTAAGTCCCGTGTTGTATCTGTCGAACTCTCGGGTTGTTTTTACCTGTGTCGAACTCGTGGGCTTTATTTGTCCTGTGTCGAACCCATGACTACGGTGAGTTGTATGACTCAAGAACCTGTTTTCAATGTCGAACTCGTGGGATGTATGACTCGTGCATGGGTGTCGGTCTAGTGGGATGATCCCGTATATCATTCCACGAGCTACCCTTCTTTGACAGAAAAAAAAACTAACAACAGCAGCAGTGAGAGCCCTATATGCACATTCATAAACTTCATGTGTGTGTGTGTGTGTGTGTGTGTGTGTGTGTGTGTGTGTGTGTGTGTGTGTGTGTTGTGTGAGAGAGTGAAGTGCGTAACTGACTATACACGATCGACGTCAATGTATACACACAAGCCAATGGAGATAATCCATTTAGCACTTGAACCCTACTCATGTTAACCTTATAAGCATATTGTAACAATCATCCATTTTCATATACAGTATAATATTTTCGATGTGTTTCGACTTGTAAATTTCACTGCACTCAACGCAGTTAGAGGAAAAGCCAACGAGAAACAACAACAGCAACGCATAAACACATCTATTCAAATGATGTTCTTTAGGCCCCTATTTGAATTTCATTCAACATCAGACTCTTTTTCTCAATGAAATTAGTTTGAACAAGAATAAGCAGCTGTTTTTCTAACTTGTGCTGCTGAATGACATTCTTTTTTTTTAAACACACGGTGCTATATAATTATTTTTATTTCATTGTTAGTTTGTTTTTCGCAAATCAGACCATGTATATGAAAGTGATATAAAACTCGGCATAAATCTCAGAAAAAGTGATCTTGATGAACTAATCAATATCTGCTTCATTACCCTGACACTTGTGCTGCTGAATCATATTTTTAAAAGGTATAAATATAAGATTTTTGTTTTTTCCTTTTTTTTCAAATCAGACCATGGATACAAAAATGATATAAAGTTCAGCACAAATCTCAGGAAAAAAAAGGTACATTGATCAACCTGATCAAACTAATCAATATCTGTTTCATGGCACACACCGCTCACTTGAGAATACAGCATTTCGCTAAAAACCCGCCATGAACAAAAATCTCATATTAGTCCACTCGACACACTTGCACAAACACACACACACACGCACACACACACACACACACACACACACACACACACACACACACACACACACACAAAGAGCATGATTCCTCTTTGCTGGGGGGGGGGGGGAGGGTAATTTTCTAACGTTTCACACCACCCCGTACACTTGACTCTTGTTCAACACTTTCACCGCTTAATTCAGTGGTCACGTCTTTCGGTGATATGCCCGGTGTCGAGGTCGAATTCATCTGGACCGCCGTGGAGTACGGCATGATCGAGCAGTGCTTGGACGTTAATAAAGGCGACGCCAGTGGTTCCCCGTTTGACGCCCGCTACTGCATGGCTATGACGGAAGTCGGAGAGGTATGAGCTGATAAACTTTGTGACCTTTTGGCTTTTGAAGAACTCTGTAGACAACTAGACCTTTAATGTTATATTATCGTTTTAAATCACTGCAATTGTGATTCTTTGTCTTTGTGCGTTTGACATTTGTATTCAATTTGTTATTGATTAAATGCGGAAAAAAATCGAATCAAATCGTTCAAATCATATCAAATCAAATCAAATCAAATCAAATCAAATATCATCTAATCTGTGATTTACAGACATGCAATGGATGAGGACATAGATTATCAAGAGTGCATGGATGTCGCAGTCATTACCTTTTGTTATAGGGAACATGAGTTTTAAAGGGAACCATGCAGGTGTGAGCATGGTTAGCAACAATAGTGTTCACAGATCGGGTCAGGTGAGGTTATTTTAGAACCAGCTTCCATGGCGATGAATAACACTAACATCATACCTTGGTACTCTATATCTTTGGCGTGTTGTAGGACCCGGACTCGATGTTACAAATCCAAGTCGGAACGTGCTGGCCGTCTTCGTGCTCGGGGGAGGAGGTCAACGTGATCGCCGATGAGAGTAAATAACTCTTTACTTGATTATGCCCTTATTTTCATTTGTTTTAAGTCTTAATTTGATTTCGGTATAATATTTCTACGAGAACGAGGTAAGTAAATGAACAGGGGTATACATGTAATAGAATTGCTGATATATTTTCGGTATCAAAGCTGTTTAAATGGTAAGATCACGGTTTTAGTGTCGTAGAACATGGTGTCTTACAGCTTACTTTTTGGGTTTAACATCTTATCATTATCGCGTAACCTTATTTCCTTACTATTGTCACCAGAATTGATTTTATTAATTCAGCATGCTCATTGAAGTTGTTTGTCATCAACAGTCTTGACGAAGTAGCTTTGATTTGGAGGATAGTATTTTTTATTCTAAAATTAAAACCGAAACAGCTTGTACACAGTACAGATCAAACAGAAAAGGCCAACTATCTTAACAACCAGCTCGGATATCACTGTGCAAAGCCTATAAGTATCACATGAGGGTCCATCGTTGTAATTGTCACCTTTTTCTCCCGAACCCGCAGTGTCTATAACTGTGTTCAATGTCACGGATCCGAAACTAAATTTCAACTGCTTTGCGCCGGAGCCCTGGGGTGCTGATGCCATAGCAGTCCTGTAAGTCAGCCAAAGTACTTGCTGTAGGTACCTATATTCCACTCTTTCTCTCTTTTTGCTATGCCAACTGCCAGACGTCATTATCTAAAATGTCATAAGAAATCGAGCACACTGCAAAATGTTAGCGAATTTGGCATAGAGTTTTACATCTGGTCAAAATTTTAGAGAGTGATATTTTTACTAACGTTATAACCTCAAAGACTGAAAAGGATTTTAAAAAGCCGCTTTGTCGTTTAATAATGTTCACAAAATGAGGATATAGATGTATACCAGCACAGTTATGAATACAGGACTTTTCAGTGTAGTTTATTGTTTTATTTTGTTTTCGATCGATATTAGCTGTTCAGTCCAGATCTGTTTTTCCCATAATGTTTAATTAAACTCACCAGCAGCAACTAAAATTCATACCGAAATCTAGAAATGAAGAAAATAATCATTGTACTAGTCTGGTAGGAATGGGGGGTCCCCATGCACCCCCCGAACACATTTTTTTAACTTACTTTTTTGTAACCCTTAGGGTGTCTAGTTAATGATTTTTTTTGTTCCCAAGAAAAAATCGTGTCCCATGGAGGTCATTGGCGGCCATCTTGGCAGCCATCTTGGATTTTCAGGGAAAATCATTATCTTCCATAACTTTTGAACTACACAGCATAAAATTATAAATAAAGCATTTCTGCAGGGTAAACGTGACACGAGGAATCGATTGCAATGGTTATTTACGTGATTAAAGCAAGTCTGAAACAAGAAAAGCCTAAAAACATGCAAATTTCGGTGTCATTTTCACCGAAAACTACCCAAATAGTTTAACTTTTGAATTACATAACATACAGGGACAAATAAAACAGTAATTCAGAGTTAATACGGCATGAGGAATAGTTTGAGAGAGTTATTTACATGATTAAAGCAAGTTACATGCAAGAAAAGTCCAAACATGCGAGGAAAACCAGTGTCGTTTACTCTAGAAATATTCCCAAGTAGTCTATATACATATATACATGACAATCTCATACCTCCTAAGAGTAAACTTACCTCTTTTTCTTAACAGTCTGGTAGGAAAGGGGGGGGGGGGTCCCGTGCACCCTCCTTTTTATATCCCTTAGGGTGTCTATTTGATTTTTTTTTTGTCTCCAAGTGAAAATCGTGTCACATGGGGGTCATTGGCAGCCATCTTGGATTAGCGAGGAAAATCATTAGTTTCTATAACTTTTGAAGTTTCCAACATACAAGGAAAAATAAAACATTTTTCAGGGTAAATGGGACATGAGGAATCGATTGAGATAGTTATTTACATGATTAAAAAATGCTTGATACAAGAAAAGTCCAAAATATGAAAAATTCTGTATCGGTTACACTGAAAAGTACCCAAATAGTTCAACTTTTGAACTATACACAACATACAGGGGACAAATAAAACATTTCTTCAGACGAAACACAGCATGAGGAATCAATTGAGATTGTCATTTACATGATGAAAGCAAATTTGATACAAGAAATGTCCCAAAAAATGAAAAATTAAGTGCTGTTACTCTGGAAATGGCCCAAATATTTCATGCTACATACATGACAAATTGCATACCTCACAAAAGTGACTAACAACTCTGTCTTTAGATCATTGCCCAAATGGGCCTTTTTTGTTTTGTATCAAAAACATTAGATAGAATCTGAAGAGAAAATTAATTTCAAGCATTGTCACCCCTCACTTGGTGAAAGAGAATAAGAATGTAAGCACTGTGGCAATTCATAGGCAAATACCCTTAAAAAGAGGTGACACATTGCATGATAATAATGTTGATCACAACACTTAAAAGTGACTACTGGACAAAGATAAAACTTGAACTGAAATTTAACACTCTTTGTGCGCGTTCAATTTCGTTTCATTTTACATTTAAAACGAGTTTGAGTTGGGATATATTCAAGGAAACAATCACTGTGTCAAAATGTCGAGCCGATTTAAAAAATTTAGATGCCAAAATGGTTTCATTTATTCTCAGGTTAAAAAAAGCAGTTCATTCAAACGTATTTGTTTAAAGTTTATTGTCCGAAAACAAAAAGAGAAACATTTCATTTGACAGCCGGAAATCTAGCCTGTGAATAGGGACTGTATATCAATGTGGATTGCTGCTACTTTAATTTAGAAATATTTGCATATGAATCGCTCTTGTGCTTACATCCTGTATGCATTCAATTCAAGTTCACATTGATTGGAATTAAGTTTCCTTTCGAATTCTGTTAAAAGTTGTCTGGTATAAGACGCAATATTCAAGCTATTATCAAAAGACATAATGATATTTTGAAAGGGTTAGTCACATGCCGATTAGTGATTGGCTGAACACAGTCACGTGATGGAAGTGCATTCGTTATGTTCGCCCAAGGGCGAACATTCTTGTAATGTTCTCCCATGGGAAAACATTTCCACGTGACAAATGACAGAATTAATGCCTAGGACCGCACCGCACTTATAACCTCCCTCAATAGCATTTCAAACCCTTCGGGTGGAACATTGGGTATGTTCCCTCCGCCGCCAGTCATCATCTATATATTTCAACGTTTGTGACATGTGTATATGCTTTTCATGAAGTATGGAATTAACGTATATTGAAAAAATATAAAGTAACACAATATGACTTCACTTTTCTTAAAAAGTATTCTGAATGCTCATCCTGTGTAACTGTACAAACCACAGAAGCGGTTATGCGATATATCAGGTTTTCATTTCACACTTCTTTAATTTCTATACCGGTAGTCATCATCAAAACGATCATTGTAATCAATGTCTGGCTCCTCTTCTTCATCCTCCTTCATTTCCTCAGTAATTTTCTGAAGCAAGTCAATGAGGGAAGTCGGAAAGATAGGGCCACTTGACCACACTGGCTCCATCATAACAAAGGTTACCTTCTGCCATCCTTGTCCAGAATCAAAGGAGTCATATACAGAGCACCAGAAGATTGGTTGGTCAGCTCTCTTTAAGATGGCAAGGCGATGGGTCACACATTTAATGTGTAGGATAAGGTTGTCTCTGCAAGGTGGGAGCATGAAGAAATCTACATTGGAGTTTGTCGTCATTTGTTCGCCCCCTCCCATCATCTGCTTTGGATGATGCTGCTGTAAGTAGACTTCTCCACCTCTTATGGTCATACATTAGGCATGTGAATGCTCCAATGTCTTCTGTCACCTCTTATTGGCTCTACAGACCACCCATCTCCAAGGTTTAAGTGGGGGACAAAAAAACATTGGCACATTTCAAAGTCATGTTGTAAGATTTCAGCAGTGTTCATTATAATGTAATATTGAACAATTTACCACATTTCAGTAAAATATTGCAGAGATTATAATGTCATACTACTCTCTCCTGAATGCTGTATGGTACATGGGGTGGCTTTGTAGATTCTTTAGGGGTCCGACTTTGCCCCTGCTCTTGAAGGCACTTGTTACATCTTCCCCTGTAAACACATGTAAGTATTGTGGTACAGTAGCCAGCTCCCTTTGATTCTGTATGCCAGTTCAACGACGTTTAATCACAATCTGGCAATGCTCGACAGTCCATTTATCAAGGAGGATAGTGAGGGTGACGGAGTAAGCATAGTGCAAGAAGATCAAGAAAATGTCTGTGTCTGGTATCCTTACTACAGCTGCTTTGTACCCAAGCTTAATAGTGGAATACTCGAGGTAGAGCGCTACCCTGGTGTCCTTCTCCTGGTTAGACGGCAGTTCATGGATAGAGCTTATTGTCTCCTGGGATGAATAATTAGGTGAACAAAAAGAATGTAACAGGAATCACTTAAGCTTCAGAGAATGTGATTTCTGTTACATTCCTTTTGTTTACACAATGATATGTTCCAAGAGACAATGGCGCGATATTCATGAGTGACTGTCTAACCAGTATAAGGAGACGGACACCAGGGTCGTGCTCTACCTCAAGTGCTCTGCTAAACTTGGGTACAAGGTAGCTTTGGTGAGGAATCTAGACACACATTTTCTTGATCCCCTTGGTCCTTGCTTAATCCATTCTACAATGTAGTATCTTTCTTAATAAACGGACTGTCACGTATTGCCAGGTTGTCATTGTCAATTAACTTGCATTTTTATAGAATCAACGAGAGCTCATATCCTGTATACCAAAATACCTTGACTGTATGTGTTTACCGGGGAAGATGTAACAATTAAAGTGCCTTAATGGGTTGGGAAAAGTTGGACCCCTAAAGAATCTACAAAAGTCACCCCACATACCACATAGCATTCAGGTGAGAGTTGTTTGATTTCATGATTTCAGAAGTATTTAACTGAAATCTAATAAGTTGCTCAGTATTATATCATAATAAACACTACTAAAATCTTAGACTATGACTTTACAATATGCCAAGTTGAGTGTTTTTTCCTCACAAATCTTGGTGATGGGTGGTCTGTGGAGCCAGAGGTGACAGATGACATTGAAGCATTCACATGCCTAAAATGTATAGCGAGGCCCGGGAGAAGTCTATCATAATGGCGTTCGCAGCATCATGCTGAAACAGATGGTGGGAGAGGGTGAGCAACTGATGACCAAATCCAAGGTGGATTTCTCCTTGCTCCCACCTGGCAGAGGCAACCTTATTTCACACTTTCAATGTGTGAACCATGGGTACCACCTTGCCGTCTTCAAGCGATCTGACTAGCCAATCTTCTGGTGCGCTACCTCTTTAATCCTGGACAAAGGTGGCATAAGACAGCCTTCGGTATCATGGATCCGGTGTGGTCAAGTGGCCCTATCCTTCCCACTTCCCTCATTGACTTGCTTCAGAAAGTTACTCCGTAGACGGAGGGGGATGAAGAGGAGGAGCCAGACATTGATTACAATGATCGTTTTGATGATGACTGGAAATTACCAGAAGTGTAAAACCAAAAGCTAACATATTATCGCTTACCGAATCTGTGGTTTGTATAATTGCATAGGATGAGAATTAAGAATATGTTAGACAAATTAAAGTCATAGAGAGAGAGTGGATTTCTGGCTGTCAAGTGATTTTCATATTTTTATTGTCCCCGCCGAACGAGTTCGAGCAGGGGACTATGAAACGGGCTCCGTACGTGTGTGTGTCCGTGTGTCCGTCCGTCTGTCCGTCCGTCCGTCCGTGTGTCCGTGTGTCCGTGTGTCCGTGTGTGCGTCCGTGTGTGATCAAAATCTTCAATTTGCTACTTCTCTGTCATTTATGAGCCAATTTTGATTCTGTTTGCTTTATATGATAGCACTACATGGGAGCTTTGAAACTTCTACACAGAATTTCAGTCGTGACCTTTGACCTTGACCTTTGACCTATATTGTACATTTTGCTACAAAATGCTACTCCTTCGCCATTTCTAACCCGATTTCGATTCCGTTTGCTTTATGTGATGGCACTAGGTGAGGGCTTCAAAACTTCTACACAGAATTTTGACCTTTGACTTCTTTGACCTTTGACCTTGATTTTTTGACCTATATTGTACATTTTGCTACAAAATGCTACTCCTTCGCCATTTCTAACCCGATTTCGATTCCGTTTGCTTTATGTGATGGCACTAGGTGAGGGCTTCAAAACTTCTACACAGAATTTTGACCTTTGACTTCTTTGACCTTTGACCTTGATTTTTGACCTATATTGTACATTTTGCTACGAAATGCTACTCCTTCGCCATTTTTAACCCGATTTCGATTCCGTTTGCTTTATATGATGGCACTAGTTGAGGGCTTCAAAACTTCTACACAGAATTTTGACCTTTGACTTCTTTGACCTTTGACCTTGATTTTTGACCTATTTTGTGCATTTTGCTACAGAATGTTACTCCTGCGCCATTTCTAACCCGATTTCGATTCCGTTTGCTTTATGTGATAGCACTAGGTGAGGGCTTCAAAACTTCTACACAGAATTTTGACCTTTGACTTCTTTGACCTTTGACCTTGATTTTTGACCTATATTGTACATTGGCTACAAAATGCTACTCCTTCGCCATTTCTAACCCCAATTTCGATTCCATTTGCTTTATGTGATGGCACTAGGTGAGGGCTTCAAAACTTCTACACAGAATTTTGACCTTTGACTTCTTTGACCTTTGACCTTGATTTTTTACCTATATTGCACATTTTGTTACAAAATGCTACTTCCGGCGGGGACATATGTTACGCACCGCGTAATTTCTACTTTTCCTTGTTTTCAGACAGAAAGGCTTTAAACAAATACGTTTGAATGAATCATTTTTAACTTAATCTTAAGTAAGTTTAATGATAACAATCTGACACCTAAATTGGTGAAACCGACAGAGCATTTTGGTACAGTGATTTCCTTTATAGAAATACACTTACTCAAACTCTTCAAATACAAAATTATATGAAATAGAATATGCACACAAAAAGTGTTCAATTACATTTTAGCTTTGAATTTTGTCGATTAGTCACTTTCACATGTTGTTATCAAAATGTGTATGTTCACCTCTTTCGATCTGCTTTTTTACGGGTATCTGCATATGAATTGCCATCGTGCTTACATTTTTCATTTGATTTCAACAAGTGAGGCGTCAAAATGCTTGGAGTTGCATGTTGCATATTTTTTTTTTTTTTTGGATATACAAAACACCATATTTGAGCTATGATCTAAAGACAAAGTGCCAAGTCACTTTTGTGAAGTAGTTTGTCATGTATGTATACGGATTTTGGGTACTCTTCATACGGTGTAAATGACATCAAATTTTTCGTATTTTGGACTTTTTGTATCAAACTTGCTTTAATCATATAAATTACCATCTCAATCGATTGCTCATGACACAGTTACCCTGAAGGAAATGTTATATTTATCCCTGTATGTTGTGAAATTCAAAAGTTACAGAATTTACTGATTTTCCTCTCAAATCAAAAATGGCCGCCAATGACTCCCCTCCACCCCGACACGATTTTTACTTGGAAAAAAAAAAAAAAAAAAAAAAAAAAAAAGAATCATCAAATAGACACCATAAGGGATACAAAAATTTAGGGTGCATGAGGATCCCCCATTCCTAGACTTTAGTGGTTAGTCAATCATATGAGGTATATAATTGTCATGTATATATGGACTATTTGGGCAGAGCAAACAACACCGTTTTTTATTCGCATGTTTGGATTTTTCATGTATCATAATAGTTTTAATCATGTAAATAACAATGTCAATCGATTCCTCATGCCAAATTTACCCTGGAGAAGTTATTTATTTGTCCTTGTATGTTGGAAAGTTCAAAAGTTATAGAAATTAATGATTTTCCTCGCAAATCCAAGATGGCTGCCAATGACCCCCATGTGACACGATTTTCACTTGGAGACAAAAAGAATCAAATAGACACCCTAAGGGATACAAAAAGGAGGGTGCATGGGACCCCCCCCCCCCTTTCCTACCAGACTGTTAAGAAAAAGAGGTTAGTTTACTCTTAGGAGATATGAGATTGTCATGTATATATGTATATAGACTACTTGGGAATATTTTTGGTTTTCCTCATATGTTTGGACTTTTCTTGTATGTAACTTGCTTTAATCATGTAAATAACTCTCTCAAACGATTCCTCATGCCATATTAACTCTGAATTACTGTTTTATTTGTCCCTGCATGTTGTGTAATTCAAAAGTTAAACTATTTTTTTCGGTGAAAATGACACCGAAATTTGCATATTTTTAGGCTTTTCTTGTTTCAGACTTGCTTTGATCACGTAAATAACCATTGCAATCGATTCCTCGTGTCAGGTTTACCCTGAAGAAATGCTTTATTTATAATTTTGTGCTGTGTAGTTCAAAAGTTATGGAAGATAATGATTTTCCCTGAAAATCCAAGATGGCTGCCAAGATGGCCGCCAATGACCCCCATGGGACACGATTTTTTCTTGGGAACAAAAAAAAAAATCATTAACTAGACACCCTAAGGGTTACAAAAAAGTAAGTTAAAAAAATGTGTTCGGGGAGTGCATGGGGACCCCCCATTCCTACCAGACTATACCGTGCATTATAAAATTTATCGTATATAGCTTGTGAGTGAAAGCTGCTTCGATCAAATATCTCTCTATCCAGGACTGTGTTCAGTTTGATTGCCGCCCTTGTCGTGATCGGTACGATCTACGATCTATACCTGCGCGAGCACTTCATGAACGATCGTTCACCGACTCAATCGATCCCCATCGATGATCGCGTCCAGTCGTCTTTCACCAACGGCGGTACTCAGAACCTCGCATTCACGACCGCCTGCCCGACGACACCGCTGCAGGACACCCAAGCAGAAAAGTATCGCTCCTTTGGCGACGTCGACCCGCCGGTCCAAGATCCCGTCATCGTGGAAACGTCCCTGGGAACCGCCTGGAAGTCAGAACCAAATGAGAACGCTCGGAGCTCTGAGCAACTCCACGCTGGGGGAGACAGTGCGGGACAGGACCGGGAGGGGAGGAGCAAAACATTTGGTAATTAATTGGCCTGTAGTTTCCAAGGAGGGCATGAAAAGAACATGAGTCATTAAACACACCCGAAGATTCTTTGCTTTATAATGACATAACGATTGACGTCACACAGTTAGGTTTGCAATGACTTATCTTTGCTTGGACATAATTGAACATTTTTTCATGCATTCCATATATTCATGCACCTATCATTTCTTCTATAAATGGTGGGAATGTGATCGATTCATGCCTGTAGAAACCATCGATGGAATCCTCATGGCTTACTCCGCGGCTTCGAACCTCAAGTTTCTCCTCAGCGCCAAGCGCTCCAAATCGGATATCGGCGCGCTGTACGGTCTGCGCACACTCAGTATGTTCTGGGTCATTCTCCTGCACTGCAATCTCTTCCTCTACGGCGCCCAAAAGATCGGTCAGACTCGTTCTCTCTCTTTTTCTCTCTTTCAATTTTCGGTTGTTGCTAATCTCGGTTCAGTTTTCAATCCTCATTCCCCTGGATTTCTCATTCCTCTTCGTGCATGATTATCCCGCTCTTTTATTATTTGTTTGTTTGTTTGTTTGTTTGTTTTTATTGTCTCACATTCCATGTTTTCAAAAACAAATCATAAATATAACAAGAAATTGAATGAGTGAATTTCGTATCCAACGAATAAGACAATTAAGACGTGAAATATGAAGAATCTATGTAGAGCCTCTCTACATAGACACTCTGTCACTCTGCCTCTCTACATAAACACTCTGTCCCTCGGATAGGACATAAAATGGAGGTCCCGTGTATGAGAGAGTCACAGCTCATGCACGTAAAAGATCCCGCTTCATTCATTCATCGCAAAGAGCAGGGTGTCTAACCCGGTGAAGTGGTCCCACCCCATGTACTTCCAACTGGACCCCATGGAAAACCAGCTTAGTGTAGCTGAATATGGGCTATCCAGCCATCTTCACAGATGGAAAATGAACAACAACAACAACAGCCATTGCTTGTAAGGCGTATTCCCAGATTTGTCTCCTCTTATTCCTCATCTCCTCTTAATTAGTTCTTCTCCCTTTATTATTTCACCGCTCTGTTTTTTCCCAGTTCAATGACATTACTTCAGCAGACGATGTACAAAAGTACAGATAACAATGAGATCATTTTGAAAATACCGGGGGAGCATCTCTAGCAGTACAACACTTGTGGCGAGTGTGCCATCTGCAAATCAATATCCTCTCTAATCATGATAATAATGCAGTAATATTATGAAATTTTGATAGATGAAGATACAAAGCAGAGATAAGGGACAGGGACGATGAAAAGGACAGAGACAAATAGATAGTTAATTGTATCATGTGAACATTTACACTAACAGGGACGTGAACATGAATGTATTATAACAATAACAAGAGCTCTTATGGGACAAAACAGACTCACCACGAGGTAGTTTCACGCAAGTGTTCGATTTTCTTCTCACTGGTGCTCAATGGGACATGACCCCTTTTACCGCCTTTTTGCTCTAAAAATGTCGATGAATGTAAAATGACGAAGTATGAATTATACGACGATGGTAATGATAAAATGTCAATAGTAATACGAATACGAGCGACACATTACACTCATCTCTACCATGAAATTCTTCAGAGCAATCAAATGATATGATGTCCCCTCTATACGTGTTCTCTTTATCACAAAGAATCTGCATGTTCTTGGCCATCTTGACCATCTTGGCCATCGTTTTCTCAGATTTAATGAAGTAAATTAGCTTTCGTAGATTTTCGTATGCTTCATGGAGATTAGGCATCGAAAGTATATCCATGTATAGTTATGATAACGCTAGATCTATTCTTAATGGACAATACTTTATATTTTGTTTTTTCTTGGCCTCAGATAACTACTATTATGCGATTACGAACTCACTCAGCTTTCCTATGATGGCTATTAGGCATTCTACCCTCTCCGTGGACACTTTCTTCGTGATAGGGTAAGACATTTGAAGCCTCGAAGAAATGCATAGAATTATTATCATTTTTATTATTGTCATATCATTAGTATCATTATTATTATTGTAATTATCATTATTATTTTTATGATGATTTTCGCTATATCAGTAATAATAATAATGATAATAATAATAATAATAATAATAATAATATTATTATTATTATTATTATTATTATCATTATCATTGTTATTTATGATGATGCCATACAGTATCATACCAGCGATATAGGTATTGAAATAGTTCAAGGTGTTAAAAAAGGCCTCTGAAGACAAATGGCATCATTAGTTCCGAGCAGAAGTTAATTGCAATATTCGCCCTCCAGATAGGTAATTCGCGGACCCGGTGACCCATTATAGGCTTTAGACTTGAGCGGATTAGGAAAATTCGGACTTGTTTCCATCTTGTAGGTTTACACCAAGCTCTCGGATAAGCCATAAGTCCTCGGTTGGAATGCAGTGAGTTAAGCCTTCAAAAAGTGTTTTACATAACTTTAAAGAATTTTTCGAATTTTATATGCGTGCATCCTCCTAGATCATGACTCATCTTGCATATCATGCACCCTTTCAATCTCCTCTCTCGTTAGGGGACTCCT
The DNA here is from genome assembly GCF_040938485.1 of Diadema antillarum. Taxonomy (NCBI): domain Eukaryota; kingdom Metazoa; phylum Echinodermata; class Echinoidea; order Diadematoida; family Diadematidae; genus Diadema; species Diadema antillarum. Next base: position 37,682 of record NW_027272601.1, on the reverse strand, counting down.
TGTCACGTACGTCACGCTAAAGAAACTCACCAAAACCAAGGGCAAAATGAACTGGGCGATGTACGTTTTCCACCGCTACTGGCGCCTGACCCCGGCCCTTCTGGGCGCCATGGCTCTCTGGGTATCACTGGGAATTCACATGGCCGGCCAGGGTCCTCTACTCGACTTCTTTTACAACCAGTTCATACGCGATAACTGCCGAGAAACCTGGTGGACGTACCCTCTCTACATCAACAACTTATACCCTTTCCCCGGAGACAACAGCTACTCGGTACTTTCCCCGTTACAATGTATCGTATGTCCTCCCCCCCCCCCCCCCCAAAAAAAAAAAAAAAAAAAAAAAAAAAAAAAAAAATAAAAAAAAAAAAAAAATAAAAAAAATAAAATAAAATAAAATAAAATAAAATAAAATAAAATAAAATAAAATAAAAATAAATAAATAAAATAAAAAATGAAAAATAAAATAATGAATAAATAAATGAATAGATAAATAAATAAATAAATGAAATAAAGTGAAATAAAAATAAAATAAAATAAAACAGGAGCTCCGCAATGATATCTTTAAAAATAGTATATCAATCTAAATACAAATTCAGGGTATGAAACTATAACTCATTGCCCACATCTTACAGAAAACCCTATTTGATTTGCTTCAGTGGTCAAAGAGAAATGAGGAATTTTGTAGAGGATGTCAGGAATCTCTTCCCTCTAGGTTTTGCAGTCGTCTATTGTATTCACACACAAGAGCATCAAGTGCTAAATTTGGAAGAATCAGACTCATGACGTGCTTTACAACAATCCACATTTCTCCGTGACCACTTAACCAAATTCAATAGGATTTTCTGCAAAATAGAGCTACGATGTTATATTTTAAGACCTTCAAGTAGCATTTAGACAGTTTAATTACATTGGGTGTTATCTATGCGAAAATCGGATTGTAATTTTTTTTTGTGGACACACTGTACATGAAAACCTATTATGCATATAGGCCTATAATCCTAACTAAATCCTAACCCCCTCCCCCCAAAAAGAGAGATAATTTGAAATAAAAATGATAATCAACCTTCTTACGATCAATCATTAAGTAATCAATATACGTCTTTGAATACAAAGTCATGCTTGGTTGTCTTTCCGCGGATTCATAAAAAAGGAACATGAAACCTAGAAATACATGTTGACTTATTTTCAACATCATTTCCATTTTTCTAGCATAATGAAAGAGCACTAGATTTTCCTCTTTCAGAAAAGAAGGCGACAAATATTACCCCTTGACATGTTTCAGTAAAAAGTCCACGAAATCTGCACCTTTCATATGGAATTATATTTTGTGGAATTTTCTTTATATGTTTTCTTTAAATCGTAGTACATTACTAGTATGTGATGCCATGATCTAGTAGTCTTCTGATCCAGCAGTCTCGTCACCAAATTAAAAAAAAAAAAAAATCGTAACGTTTGAACGGATTGTCCGATTTTCCTCAAACTTTCATTGATGTGTTCTACCAATATTGCTGCAGTCGCTCAATCCGTAAGTATATTTGGGATTAATTCCCCTTTAATGTGCCCATAACAATGAGCAGCTTGCCTGAAAAACAAAAACAAAAAACAAACAAATTAGACATACATTTTTGGCAAATTCATTTTTTTAAAAATTTTATTATTATTATTATCATCATCATCATCATAGTTATTATCATCGTCATTATTATTATTGTTATTGTTGTCGTTGTTGTTGTTATTATTATTATTATTTGCATTGGCAGGTTCTTTGAAGTCTATCTTTTTTGTTGTTTATTGAAATTTGTCTTAGCTCTGTGACTGTAAAGCCCCAAGACCAAGTTTGTTATATCCAGGCTTCGACACCATTTTATTTTTCTCTCTCTCGGGGCTTGCTCGGGCCTCTAAAATATTTCAATGTGATATTTTGGTGGCCAGAAATAAGAAATTAACGTAACAATCCACTACTTATCTAAAAGTTTGCCTGAATGGGCCACCAAAATATAACCCTTTTGGAAATTTTAGAGGCCCAAAATAAATTTTTGGTGTCGCCCGTTCATTGGACCACCACTGAAGTCGAACCCTGTTAATATAACACACAAATATGATTACATACAAAATACATAAAGTTATCTGTTGCTTCAGCGTGTCTCTTTTTGAAACGTTGCCAAACACAATTTCAAATCTAAAAGTAGCACATGAGTGATAGGGCTATAAGTAAGATGTGAGGTGATTACATGGTGTCTCACGTCAATATCTCTTCTTTTTCTAACTCGATTTTTGTTAATGCTATTTTCCTTTTCCCCAGTGTTTCGGCTGGGCGTGGTACCTGGCATGCGACATGCAGTTCTACTTGCTGAGCCCCTTTATAATCATTCTCCTCTACCGGTACGTATTGATCGCATCATACAGTTTTTTGTGTGTGTTTTTTTTTGGTACATTTCATCATTTTCACCAAATTCGTCAAAAAAGTTCGTTCGTAACCTTTCGCCGCCCAGTGATATACCCCCCTCAAAGCAATTCAATATGTTCAACTTTTCTTTGCGACAAGTAGCGACAAGAAAAGCTGTTTCCGACAATGAAAACTGCTATCATATTTGATCGCAACTGCTTAGGAACTTGCTTGCAACTGTTTACGAACCCTGTCATGGCAAAACCTAAAATTTACTAGTATAGGAGACATTACCTCCTTTAATTTTCATTCGCTTTGGATTGTTTATCATATCGGAGTGAATGGGTTTCTTATGCTTCTGTTCAGACGGCCAAAGCTTGGGGTCACCGCCATAGTTGCCGTCACCGCGGTGTCTATTGGATCCATGATTGGCATCAAATGGTACTATGGCATCAATCCCGTGGGAGAGTGAGTAAAATAGAAACACTTTTGGTTCTGGAGCTAGCTTTTATCTTTTGACCAAAACCAAAAAGAGAGATATGGATTGAGTGAAAGCAGCAACATTGGTAGAACACATCAGTGAAAGTTTGAGGAAAATCGGACAATCGATGCAAAAGTTATGAATTTTTAACGTTTCGGTATTGAAACCACTGGATAGGAGACTACATGAGTTTATGACATCATGTGTGGACAACAATATAAAGAAAATTCAACATGCTTTCACTTTTCTTGAGTAATAAAAGAGCACTTGACTAACCGCTTTCAGAAAGCAGGAGAAATAATTACTGCCCTTAACATAAGTCAGTATCAAGTGGATTTAATGTGTAATTTTCATGAAAAATGTTTTTTTTTTTTTGTGTGTGTGTGTGGAGTTCTATTTGTATTTTTTATATTGTTGGCCACACATGACGTCATAGACTCTATAGTCTCCTTCTCCAGTGATTACAACACTAAAACTTTAAAAAATGTATAACTTTTGCATCGATTGTCCTATTCTCCTCAAACTTTCACTTATGTGTTCTACTAATGTTGTTGCTTTCATTCAGTCCATATATCTCTTTGGGTCTGGGTTTCCTTTAAGGACTTTGACACCCTCCCCCATTCCCCAACTCCCGACGAGGAGGAAAGATACCTCATTAAACAAATTCAGATCTTATTGTCTTAAGGATGCTACCTGCCAAATTTGGTGAAAATCTGTCAATGGGTTCTCCAGAAAATGAAAATGGTTAATGTTCATGCACAGTCTTGACAGAAAGTTTTTTTCTGCCATTTATACGTTTGTTTGTTTATTTGTTGTTATATCCCGTCATAAAAAGGCATGCAAATGAAATAACTTTACAATTATACAGAGTTTACAGAAATGCAATGATATACAGTACATGCATATGCAAATAAGAGAAAATTAATATCACTGAAAGGTAAAAGTATGAGTTTACAGACAGAGAACCAAAACAATAATAACAAAGACAGAGTAATAGATAGGGTAAAACGGCTGGAAAACCCATATTCAGAGACACTATTGTAGAGTCACTTGCCTTCCATGGGGATCAGAAGAAAAAAAAAAGATAGAAAAAGAGGGGGAAGGGGAGGGTAGTATCGTCTTGTGATGATAATACTTGTAATTTTCAACATTATCTTCTTATTCTATTTAAAGGTCCATATACAAATCATTCATAAAAACACCATCATTGAGTCTTAGTCATTTTAATTATTATATATATTTCAAATATGTACGTAATACATTGTTGAAGTAAAATGATTTGTATATTTGCGAGATGTTTTTGCACATTTCTCGGATTTTGCACGTTTCTCGTCTGCACAGGGTTGCAAGAATTAATGATCATGTAGTCTGGTCTTGTGGTCTGGAAATTAGACCAATGAACGCATTGCCTTTATATGAAAATTGCGAATTTCCTATGATAAACTCCAAATAAATTCAATACCCCCCCCCCCCCCAAAAAAAAAGAAAAAAAAAAAAGATAGACTTGAGGTAGAGAAGGAGGTCGGGGTGGGGGGGGGGGGTAAAATAGCATAGTTATGGCAATGAGTGAGAAAACCGCAATTCATACTAAGGACGAGGAATGCTGTAGCGGCAATGAAGGTTAAAGTTATGCTAATCAAGAAAATGAAAATGTTAAAAGTTATCATTATATTAATTGGATGTTCATTACTAAATCATGATATTCATGTATGCACAATACACACATAATAGTATGTAATAATTATGTTATTGTTAATAACATGTAGATAGGTGGATAGATCCATTATACTTTGTTCTTGTTACTTGTAATATGAATACGGTAAATATAATATGCATGATGTTATAATTGCTGAATGTCATGAATGTGATCCTTCCAAAATGTTTATTCACTCTTATCACATTACTCCTATTTATCATTTCATCTTTATACTAGCAAGTATAACGACCGGCCTATCCCTGATACTGACATCACCTACACCAAACCATACACGCGAATTCACTCCTACACTGTTGGGATGTGTGTCGGCTACATCATGTTCTATACCAGGGACCGCAAGGTGTCAATGCCATGGGTGGGTATACGGATTCATGCTGGCTAGCCTCAAAGAGAAAGTCTACCCCAAAATGTATAAACTTCCGAAAAAAGAGAAAATTATTACTTAAAGAATGATACAAAATGACAAAAACCGAATGACAAATAAGGAAGATATGACATTTCAGAATTTCATTTTTTTTTCGAAAAACATTTCTCGACCAGTCCTTATGAATATTCAACTTTAGTGAGTTGATGATGTCATAGATACCTTCACAATTTTTCATGTATATCATAATCTTATATGAAATTTATTTGCTATTTGAATTAATCATTTGTATGTCTCAACTGTCAGATTCAAATTATACTGGGCTCAGCTAGTTCATTCAACTGACTTTGTATTTCATTTATTAAAAAAAAGAAGAAGATATGAAATAAAATCAATCAAATCAAATTCGGAATTTTTGTTATTTTTAGCTAATGCAAATAGAAGCATGTTCCCATATCAAGACATATCAGAGCTAACATCTTTTCTTTTTTATTTTGGGTGTTTTTAAGGCAAGTTTTACATTCATACGGCTAAAGTATGATATTTATTTGTCATTTCTGTATACGAAATCAATACGAAATTGTGAGAGCATGACATCGCCAACTTTGCCGCTCTGAATATTCATATTAGTACTGGTCAATAAATGTTAAAAAAGGACATTTTAAATATCATATCTTTCGAATTTCTTATGCAATTTTTGGTCATCTTATATCGTTCTGTAGGAAACGTGTTTCTCTTTCGTTTTGCCAATGGGTAGATTTCCTCTTTAATAATGAAAGTACATGTATATAAGATAATGATCGTCCAGTCTCTTTCTATCCTTACTTATTAATTTCAACATACCACAAAGTTTCTTGACTTTCTGATCCCTTTTTACTTTACACTAGGCACATTCGTTTCAAATTTACATTACTTTCTTCATTTTTCTTTCATCAGTGGATCTATCTTCCCGGTTGGATCGTGGCCTTTGCTCTCATGTTTGCCTGCGTCTACGGCCTCTACTGGGCCCTAAACCCGACCGACCCCGACTTCGTGTTCGAGCAGTACAAGGCGGTTTTGTGGGAGGGGCTCACTCGTTTCACATGGTCCATCGCCATTGGCTGGATCTGCTTCGCATGCGTCAACGACTGCGGAGGTGAATTTTCGAAGTTTCATTGTCAGTTATGTACATGTTTAAACTTATTTCGTTTGATATTCTACCCTCCTAAAACTTTAGTTAACCCTTTCTGTGCCTGTGAGGCAAAAATGTGTCGATTTCACACACACACACACACACACACACACACACACACACACACACATGCACACACCTATATATGGACATGTAATGAATGTGACATACAAAGGGTTAAAATCCGTTTGCAGCTGAATGACTGCTCTCAAAGGGAGTCCAAAACAAGGACTTATTATGTGCCTCCTTTGTTCCCATCCTCCACTTTTTTTTTACATTAGTTTATTGTGCTATGCGTTGACACATTTTTTTAATCAGCGATTTTCCGAACTGAAGTATTATCGTTATCAATGATTACCACTATTACCTTCCATATTATTATAGGAAACAAAAATGACTGAAAATACAACAGCTTGCATGAAAAACAAAGTGAAGTTAGATATATCCAAGTTTGGCTTATTACAATAATTTGTATAATGATTAACAAAAGGAAAGGGAAAACAGAATTAGTGATGAAAAAGCCAATACTTTGAGAGTAAAATAAGAACAAAGTTGATGCGGATGAGGAAAAAAGAAACAATAATGGTCCTAGATATTGCACATTAATTGTCTTGATTTTCCTATTCACGTATAAAAGCGGATATGATCTCCAACATGAGGTTGATACAATTTATGTTAACACACAGATACATTCGAACAAACACAAATACAAACACATGCTGTTTATCTATTTTTTTTTTCGTTTGACTTAGGCGTCGTCAACACGTTTCTGACGTGGAATTTCTGGATCCCAATGGGTCGTCTGACGTACTGCACATATCTCATCCATCCCCTTGTCATCTACAACGTCCTCTTAAGTGGCAAGGCGCTATTTCATTGGGGAAACTTGTCATGGGTAAGTTTGGGGGGTTTTTTTTCAACCATATCTTGATTAGAAGCTGCAAATATTTTGTCAGCATCGCAAAGTCCGCATTTTTTCTCTCATTGCTATATTCATTCGTAAATATCATATTTTGTCCAATACTTTATGATTTGTACTTCTTACAAAATGTTGTGTTCGGTATCATACCTCTTTTTGGCTGAAAATAAAGTCTTGAAACAAAGAAGCTGTTCATTTATTTCTGGAAATCACTGGTCATGTTCATCCTGACATCAGCAGGGGAAAAAAGAAATGCAAGAACCCACTTGAACAAAATATAGAAAAATACGTTAGATCTAAAGTACTGATGCTTTCGAGTGCATTGTGTATTGACTTAATTTTATAAGATGACTACAGGTCATCTGATGACAAGCCCTATTATTTCTGTAAGTTGGAATTTGTTGAGAACCTTTTTAGACTTTTACATTTAAAATAACTTGTTTCTAGTTGCGTGTGTTTATTGGACTAGATCATGTTATTAGCCAATAATTGGTTGGTAGGGAATTCATTGAACGTTTATTATACACAGAGGCAGGATGCAAACCTGTGAACGCTGTGTGCAGGTTAGGTCATTTTTGCTGCATTCAACAAGAGCGAATGTGCTGGGAGAAAACAAAAACAAAACAAAAACAACAAGTAGCTATCATCCTGATTAGATTGACAATCCCTTAAAGTTGTAAAATACGCTGCTTCTATCGGGTCATGCATGGTTCTAGACAGATTGACGTCGTATACATCTCACCTGTAAATTGATCAAATTGCTTGACAGAGGTTGTCGGCATGTCCTGCAAAAACTGCTAGTGTGTATTTTTTCTTGTATATTGGTTTTTGCAATGATATTGACCTGTACTCCTACAGAGCTACTTCTACGTGGGCACCCTAGTGTTCTGTTACATGGCTGGACTCATTCTCTCGCTGCTCATGGAAATGCCACCAATGGGACTGGAGAAGGTCATGTTCAAGAAGTAGGTGGATATACCACATTTAAGCTTGGTGGAGTCCATCCCGGGGCCATCCACGCTCTCACTCTAACGGATGTGTTAGCACCTACGCTGCAACTTTTGCATACTAGTAGATCTTTCCAAAATACATTTCTGAAACGGGATGTATGTTACGAGACCGACACCCATGAGTCATACAGTCCACGAGTCATAACAACCCATTGGTCATTGTACATTCTACGACTTACACAGCCTACGAGTCACACAGCCCATGAGAGTTCGACATTATAAGCAAACAAGGCCCACGATCGAGACCGACACATTAAGCTCCCTGTTGTAATATCTTGTGGGCTGTTTTACCGAGTGTCGAATTCAAGTGCCTTATTTCCTATAGCGTCGAACTCATGGGCTGTATGACTGGTGGACCTTTTTTTTTCAATGTCGAACTCGTGGGTGTCGGTTTCGTGGGAAAACCCCTTGTAGGGTAGTCCCCATGTATAGACATGTTCATGATTACTTGAAAATGACCAGAGTGATATAAACATAAACAGAATCTGAAAGGTAAAACCTCTGCAGTAAAAAGAGAGATAGAACAAGAAAGTTGTGGAGTTACAAAGGCTTACGTCATGTTTTCGCCTTACGGTGATGGCTGATATTGGCCACAGTTACTATTTAAGGTGGGAAATGTTTACATAACGTACGATTATTGGACAGTTTGTACATGATTTAACTAGATGTTTATTGCACTCTCTTGTTTGATTTAGTAGTGTTTCTGAGTATCTCCTTATGTGAATATCATGAAAAAAATGCGTTCACCTTGACATAAAGTTGATCAAGAAGTAAATATCTACTTTGGTAGTCGCTCTGGGCAATAGCCTATTGTTTATTGAATATTACTTTTTTTTAACTTTCTTCCAGTTCTGTGTTAAACTGTATCCTACGTAATATTGTATATACATTTTCGGAAATGCCTATGGTTCCTTTCTAATGTTGATGGTATGTTACTTTTAGAGTACTCTCTGATCTATCTCTGTCTACGATGCTCCTCAGGGAACCAACATTTATTTGAACTCTTAACCATGCATATTAAGTGATGTGATGTGATGTCATCTGCACAACAGTTTGACTTCATCAGCACACACATTTGACATGGAATGACCATAAAATGGGGTACATCTTTCACTTACGTCAGTCCTTGTGGAGTTGTAAAATTGTTGTATTTGCGAAGACATAAATTCCACTTGAAAAGGGGGATGTATAGCTGCTGAGATCTTTAACAAGCCCTATGAAATAGTGATTTTCATACTCTAATGATATCGTATGGTATTAACGTAGGAACCGTGAATGGTAGAGGTGATCATATCATTGACTTTGTGTAATTTGCATGTGATTTCCACGGATATTCCTATTTGGTGAAAAGCAGTAGAGCTTGAAATAATATATCATATAAATTATACTAAAGGTTATTTTTTTTTCTTTGTCCGATTATTAAGTTGCCATGAACATGAAATCTGGTACCTTTCATCTCAAAGTGCTTACGCATATAAAATGTGTTTATCATTTCCAAAGACTTGTTTAACTATAGTATATCATAGTGTATAATATATCTTTGCAAGTTATATAGGATTCCGTAGGTTTTAAAAGCTGTTTGTTCTTCCGTCATAACTATCATACTGTGATGTGGAAAATAACAGAGAGAAAGTCAAAGGTTCGGTGTTAACTGAAGTTAACTTTGATAATGATGGCACAATCTTGGTTATTGATTAACAGGATATAATAATTAACAAAACGAGTCACCAGTGCTAGCTCACAGCATAATTGTCCAACAGATATCAAAATGTCTTCCCTGTTAATAGAGCTAAACATTAATCATATAAGAACAAAGTTAGTCTGAGTTTCATTCAAAGTTACACTGTTTTCGTGAGATATTTTGTGAAGATTATAGAACTAAAGTATTGGATAATCATTAAAGTGATTAATACCAATCACTGGTCATTTTGCCTGATCATTTGAAAAAACGACCGTATGCCTATTACTGTCTTGTGTACTTGAGTGCATGTGTACATGCGTGTATGTGTGTGTGTGTGGCGCAAACAGATTACTACTATCTCTTTGGTGTGGCATGTGTGTGTGTGCGCGCGCGCGTTTTAATAATTATGGTGATATCAAAGAGATTTTATAATCTCTTTCGATGGAATACATTGTATTATGTGCATGTCTGTATGCTGACTATGCTTGCACATGGCTACACAAACCACAGACTCAAGTCCTTTTATTACACCCGGTAATACTGTCTTTGAGATTTGTGACAGGAACACAGATTTTCTCGTCTTCGGACTAGAAGCCAACACGTATAATTCCTTCAAGAAATGATACTTTCAATGAGGTGACTATTCGTGTGTGGCTGGAATAATGATGGATGTATGGAGATTTCAGTCCAAATAGATTTGAAAAATTTCCAGTCCCACCCCCCGCCAATCATGTAGCAACATTACAGACCAATCAAAGTATCTAACGCAAAATACAAATCGTAACTCCCCAACAAATAGATATTCACCCTAAACACCATAGAAATAAGATAATGAATGAAACGTTTCCTTGCCCCTGGCAAACAGGGACCACTTGAATATTAAGAAAAAAACAACAATAAAAGAATAAAGAAGAATAAAAAATAACAAAAAAAATCCTTCACAAAGTTCAAAAGAAAAAAAAAATCCTTGTAATGGACCTGATATTGCATTTAAGCCCTATAAGAAAATGTTGGACTAAGTGTAAGTGGCGGTTGAATGAAGTTTTGCATTTGGGCGGGTATTATCATATTTGAATTTGGTCTTTAAATGTGCAAAGACGGTATTGGTATATAAAAAAATAAAAGGATCAAAGAGAGAAACTCTTTGTATTTCTCCATGGTAATTCTAAAATGGGTGAGTGGCAGGTGGGTATAGGAGTGCCTTGGAAAGCATAAGACGAGGCGATTTAAGCAGGAAAGGGATTCGGCGCAAGATATTCACAGGTTAAACCTATTAACTGACTTTAAGTCTTGTGTGGCGTTGAAAGAAAGTAGAATTGCGACCGATTGCAAATATCTGATTTTATCCCATGCAACTCATGGACATACGAAACTAATGTTGAAGATGATTTACTTGTAATGATACTGACGATAACATAATATCAATACAACCACTACTACTACATGTTGTGTACTTCTACTACTAAAGCCAATTATGAAAATGATATGATGAAAAAATACAGTGCACTCCCGTCATAATGACGTCCTCGGGACCGGCAATTTTCTTTCGTTATATCGAAATGTCGTTTTAGCCGAACAGTATAGTGTACAAAGATATATATGATGATAATTCTAGTACCTCGATTTTGATTTCGTTGTAACGAGAATTTAGTTATGATCACATTCGTAATCATTGCATTGCTACCCACATTGTATTACTGGATAGTGTATAGAAGTGTTCGTCAAGTTTCGTTGGTCGGCAGTTAGAATTATAAACAGTCCACCTTTATTCCATATCCTTATACCAAAAGCTTACTTTCTTCCATTAATGCACGAAATGATGAATCAATTTCTTTGGGAACAGAATCAGAAGCACCCATACCACCACGATACAAAGGTTAAGAGATACTGATATTTGTGTGTAACACACGACCCAAGAATGCGAGTTTGCGAAAAAAAAGCCACAAGTTATAATTTAAGTGTGTGTGTGTCTGCATGCCACTGTGCGTGTGCATCTGTGTGTGTATATATGCGCGTGTGTGAATCTTAATTTTTCTCTCTTTGAGTCTCCTACTCCCTGTCTTTCTCTATCTGAGAAAGAGAAATCGTGAGACAAGTATTAGTGTGTGTGTATGTATGTGTGTGGCAGATTGTGTGCTTTGACACTAGTGACCTGTTCAACCGTAGCCCACGCAGGTAATCTGAAATCTAACCCTGAATTCTGGTTTTTGAACAAGAATGCGATTTCTTTCTTCCAGTCCGCCCTCGTCATCAAGACCCGTTTGATGTGGGCTCGTCAAACTCCTGTACACCGAAGCGCAAAGGGAAAAGATCTCGGTGTTGATATGAATGGCTGCGTAGAGAAGAAATTGAATTCGAGTCTCCGTTCTTGATCGACGGAGCATATAGAGCCCCCCCCCCCCCCCGTTTTTCTTCCTTTGTCGCTTCGCCTCAGATCAAACACAAAAAGTCGACGCTCAGTTCTCTCCATTCGCACCTATAAGCCGCAAAGAAACAGTTGAGCCTAGCCTTTTTGTTTTGGTAGTCGACACACTGGGAGCAATTATACTCGATTTTCGTGGATTTACCGAAAGAATCCGTATAGTGCCCTTTCCTACTAAGGAGGTACTAAGTGCACCTAAGTGCTTATTTGGACGCTGTATTGTCAAATGAAGAGGTTTCTGTTTCGATACTTACTGCGGACATAGCGATACAGTTGTACAACTACAATCATAGAGCACGCGCCCTCAAAAGGACCAAAAATAGGTGACTGTTTACTGTGCCGAATGCAGTATAAAAGTCAGCCGCGCTCTTTTGAAAGGAGAACTGTCATGACCTTGCCATAGTCCGTCAGTGGAGGGACCAAATCGTATACCTTCTGAGAGGGTATATACATGGAACCACCACTCCCATGTATGGAATCTCCCCAACTTTCAACTCTCGAATTCACTCGCGTAAGTATGTTCGTGAACGGTGGGTCTCGTGTGGTGGAAAAGGAGCCAGTGTTATTGTGTGATGGTACCTAGTCTTCATACGTACATGAGAGTGCATTATCGTAATCTCCATTCATGGAGGGCTTTTGAGATCAATAGTCCTTTGATGGGCTACGTTTTATGTCTCCTTCTCAGACCAGACCGCACGTGACTTCTCATGCTGGGAAACGTTCTATATGCTATTTCTGTATCGATACATTGTGTGTACGTGTTGATATGTGGTTTCGGTGTTTCCAACGCAGGTTCGAATTTTGCTATGGTAAAGTGAAGAATTATAAGTGAATGATAGACTGGTTTAGGGACATCATCAATATCACCTGCGAAATTTGTGGATCATGGCTGAGAGGGAATCAGTTACACTGCCCTATGCATCGATCCCTCTGCCAGTCATGCGAATACATTATGTACGAGGATCGTGCTATGTATGGTAAAACGTATAATAGAAATTTCTACAATGGTCCAACGTGAAGTGCTGAATATTGTATGGAATGTATGAACAACCCAGTTATTTTCTCTCTTACACAGTGACAACGTAAAAGAATAATGTTACGAATATACTCCGCGATGCGTGGTGTTAAAAACACAACTAGAATTACACTGTGTAGTCGTGCATCAACATTTGGTATATAGACAGAACCCCATTTTTAAAGTAATTTGATCGTATTCGCTGCGTGGATCCAGTGAGATTTCGTTTCACCTCCTTGGTGGACCGTACCTGAACAGTGATATTGATTTGTCACCAATACAGGCTCTCAAAGAATTGAATCCACCATTTCAAAGAAAGAAAGGGCCTACATTTTTGCCAAAATATTGAATAGCATTTCAGTGGAACGCGAAGGTATGTGCTTTACAGGTTTCGACAAACCGCAGGAATTCGTGTTTTGTTTCTTGCCTATTTTTTTTTTTCACCTTTTTATGCAGACCCGGGAACAGCTACAATAGAGCAACCTTGGTGTACTATAGTATCCCACTCCCTGTCAAATTTGTTTTGTTTACCGTAATACTTTTTTCATACACATTTGACTTCCCAAGCAAAGTTATATTAATTATTTGTATAAATATCAATTGCAATTGATGCAATATTGTGTCCAGACATAAGCTGATACTTTATGGTGTTGACGATGATGATTTACACACTAAAGTTGATAATCGCATTTGGGTGACTGATGATTGAAGGCAGTACTTTTGGTTTCAACGATGAACCCCATGCACACCGCCCCTCCATATACCTGGTCTTTTCTATACCACCCCATTAAAGGACAAGTCCACCTTCGTGTACACGTGGATTGAATGAATGCAGCAATATTAGTTGAATACATCAGTGAGAGTTTGACAATCCGTTAAAAAGTTATACATTTTTGAAGTTTCTGCTCAGTCACGGCTGAAAGAGAAGACTACCATAGCTTATGATGTCACATGCGTACAACAACATAAGGAAGATAAAAAGAGAATTTCACAAAACTTTATTTTTTTATTAAAGTGCACGTTTCTTTGACTTGTTACTGGTGTATGTAAAGGGTAATATTATTCCCCTTGCCTTCGGAAAGAAAGAAGTCGAGTGTTCCTTTGTTATGCAAGAAAAGAGAAAATATGTTGAATTTTCTTTATACTTTCTTCATAACGTTGTACATCACAAGCTATAGTAGTCTTCTCATCCAGTCAAGACTGAGCAGAAACTTCAAAATTCATAGCTTTTGAACGGATTGTCCGATTTTCCTCAAACTTTCACTGATGTGTTCTACAAATATTGCTGAACTCACTAAACTCACCTGTCTATTGAGGTGAGCTTGTCCTTTAACTCCGTCATGACGATTAGCAACCAGTTTGATCTCAGTCCCGTTGACAGTTTAATATGGTGATCTTGAGAGGCTTAATAGTGCTGGATGATTCCGATAACCCCCTCCCCCCTCCTATGACAGGTAGCAAGCTGTGATCCAACTCTATTTCTATCAAGTCTCACGAACAGACAAATATTTCATCTATGCTAGACATATCAAACATGCATGGTATACACAAAGTAGATTATGTGTATATATATATATATATATATATATATATATATATATATATATATCATTATATGTGTATATGCACGTATAATTTATATTCCTATATATTTGCTATGCAAGTTCATTTCTTCTCTCCTTCTCTCTCTCTCTCTAAATGCCTGTATATCTTGTCCCTCTGTATACCGATGAACACCATTCTCCTCAGACCTCGTATGCACTTTAAGCAAATTATCATAACAGACTAGTACCGCGGTGTTTGGGAGAAAAGTAAATGCAGTGGAATGTCTGTAAGTACCTGCCTATATACTTTACGTGTCAAAGGAAATAGATCTTGTTGATCGCATGAAAGGTGACTGACTTGGAAGGTTGTAACGCGTTATTCTTCTCTTGTCGATATGAAGGTGCGCAGCGGAACCGCATTTTCACCCGGCGAACGTGGAGGTGATGACAATGAAATACTGTAGCAGTCAGTCACACCCATCGAACAAATGGTGTGCTCACCCTATGCATGCTTGACTTTTTCTCATGCACACTTTAGTGCACAGTGGTGCCTTCCCATCGACGTGCGGTAGACTTTAGGCCGACACGCGTGTAACAGCAAAGTGTCGACTCTATTGTGGAGAGGTTACAATGGCGAGGGAATTATTTTTCGAGTGTCTTGCACAATCTCTGCCTATATTTTCGTGTCCTTTAGTCGATAGTGGCAACAAAGTTGTTTTTCTTGCCACCAGACTGGAGAGAAAGGGCGACCAGGTATTATTGATGGACAGTGTCAGTTTTTTTTTCCACAGACGTCAGTGTGTGCTGGGCAGTTTGTGCCAATGTGGATTCAAGAATTTGAACGCCCCCCCCCCTTCCAGAAGGAAAAAATTAAAAGATTTTGTTGTATCCTTACAATGATTGCAATTGTGCTGTATTGATAACTACACCATACTACTTCTATGTATTGAAAGCTAACGAGTGTTGATTTAAAGTTCTGATAAATATACCAGTAATAACATGATTATTTTAAAGGCAATTTCTTGTTATTACATGTAGATTTATATGACAACTGCTTCCTTGCACACAAATGCAGATAAGTATGAACATGTTTGTTTTGCCGAAGAGATCTTCTTGTTTGAGAGGTATGTCTTGTCAGCCCGATTCATTTGAAGTGAACCGCATATTATATTACGATATTATCCGTCAAAAATATGTATTTAATATTTTAGTGTTCACTGTATCTCAACAGGTAACAGAACTGATTGACATCACGCGCGGCAAGAATCTGCCACGCCCCCTTATCCTCGCCGACGCACCCTGGGAGTCATCATGCATCGAGTGATAATGCGCAGTGGAAAGCACACACTTCAGCAGCCTTAAAAAATGGCGCCGCTTTTGTCTTAAAGGGAAGGTAAACCCAAAGAGCAATGTGGATTGAGTGAAAGCAGCAACATTAGTAGAACGCATCAGTGAAAGTTTGAGGAAAATTGGACAATCGATGCAAAAGTTATGAATTTTTAAAGTTTTGGTGTTGGAACCGCTGGATTAGGAGACTACTAGAGGATATGACGTATGAGTGGACAACAATACAAAGAAAATATAAAGGAAATTCAACAAAAATTCACTTTTCTAGAATTATGAAAGAGCAATGGACCAACCGCTTTCAGAAAGCAGGGGGAATAATTGCTACCCTTAACATAATGTCAATATCAAGTTGATGGAATTTGTAATTTTCATGAAAAATGGATTTTTGTAGAATTTTCTTTATATTTTCTTGGTATTGTTGTCCACTCAGACGTCATAACCTCTAGTAGTCTCCTCGTCCAGCGGTTCCAACACCAAAACTTTAAAAATTCATAACTTTTGCATCGATTGTCCGATTTTCTTCAAACTTTCACTGATGTGTTCTACTAATGTTGCTGCTTTCACTCAATCTACATTGCTCTTGGGGTTTATCTTCCCTTTAATCGTGGCAAGGTCAGACCATCGTTGGTGTTGTTGTTGTTATTGTTGTCTATGTTGTTTTTGGAACAAAATAATTACTTTGCGTTTGTGTATTTGGTAGAATGTAAAAGCTCTCCCAATCAAAGGGACAGCATAATGGTTGTTGTTGTTGTTGTTGTTGTTGTTGTTCATTTTCCATCTGTGAAGATGGCTGGATAGCCCATATTCAGCTACACTAAGCTGGTCTTCCATGGGGTCCAGTTGGATGTGGGGTGGGACCACTTCACCGGGTTAGACACCCTGCTCTTTTCGATGAATGAATGAAGCGGGATCTTTTACGTGCATGAGCTGTGACTCTCTCATACACGGGACCTCCATTTTATGTCCTATCCGAGGGACAGAGTGTTTTGCCTCTTGCTAGAGGGGACGGTGTGTTTACACACAACATTGCTCAGTCCAGACTCGGGTTCGAACCCGGGCCGCGTGATCGTGAGGCAGACGCGCTACCGACTGAGCCAACTCACCGCCCTGACTCTACTAAGAGAGAAACTTGTAGAGAAACTTGTAGAGAAACTTGTAGAGAAACTTGTAGAGAAACTCTTAGTAGAGAAACTCTACTAAGAGAGAAACAGCTGTTAACTTAACGCACATCAAGCAAAGAGTCTGTTCACGGTTTAGGAGATCAACTCCCATTGACGCAGTAAATACTTACATTCAAAGATACTCTCAAATGTAAGACGTCACCAGATAATTCTCTCACGCTATACCAATTGCAAACTTGTTAACAAAAGAGACTTATAAGTCGTGTTCAACATAAATCTCAGTCCAGTTTGGATGGGTTGTGTTTCAGAGATTTTTAACCACGAGACTTGATTGTGAGCGAAATTTAATAGTTAGTGGCGACAGTTTTGAATCAATACAGATCTGCAAATTCTGCAAGAGTGCATTGCTTGCGTTATGTTCTGGTCGTAAAATGTAAGGACCAAATATCTAAGAATATCGGAGGAAATGAAACTGACTACACATTTAATTTACGAACTAGCTACTTGACACAAAGAATGATATGCAAGCACATACGAAAGTCATACGTCCATCTTTTTAAGGAAGAGGCTGACGTTGTCAAACGCAATATGTGCCAAATGAAGACACACATTTTAGCCGCAAATGATAGATCATTGTAAAGTGTTCCTTGAGCGCTGTTTAAAATATGAAATACCATCAAACAATAATCAGCATTTCAGTTGAACAAATGCGATCAATGTCGTTACTTAACAAGACTAGTATCGATGTGCTAGTGTAATATAGTGATCTGCTCAGTACTGAGGCATCTGACGCAAAATATTAATACTTTGATGAAAACATTCCTTCTAACTTATAATTCTGAAAGCTACTAGTTTTAAAGGTATCGTTAAGTCTGATATCAACGTAAATCAATAAAGGTACTCTGATCTTTATTTCAGGAAACTATCTGTCCCACGCATTGAAGATGGCCGAGAAACCGAGAGAGGCGCAAGGGCGGTGGACGCGGGGAAACGATCGTTCGCGACGCGATGAGATCCGTTACCACCCACCCAGTAACAGCGGCTCGTCGGCGGTCGTCTACCGCCAGAAGAAACCCGGCAGTGGTCGACGGAAGAAGGTGAAGAAGCGATGGAGTGTGCGACCAGACGTCAGCCTGGTCGTGGTGCCCCGGAAGAAGCAATGTCAGATGATCTGTTCAGTCGTGATGATCCTCCTGGGCGGATTCTTGACCCTTGCTGGACTGATAGTACTTGTCATCCTGGCACACATATCCAAGATCGTGTGGGGCGTCGGTATAGGTGTGCTGGTGCTAGGAGTCATAGTGCTCGTAGTAGGTTTGGTATACCTTCTGTGCGTTTGCTGTTTCAAGACGTCGACGAAATATAAAGAGTACATGGCGGAGTTTAGGGGCGGGGATGTGTGCGAGATCGGTGCCGTAGCAGACGACACGCCGGGCGGTGGGTCGACAGTCACGTCAGACACAACTTTACAAACCCGCGTCGGCACTAACTCCGCCTCAGCGGGCGGGGACACTGGTGACGTAGACTTCAGCCGGCCGGAGGAGGGGCCTTCTACAACGTACGTCACGGCCAACGAAGATACGCCCACAGTCTCGAAGGGAGGAGACGCGAGCCCCGATTGGCATACGCCGATGGGCTATCGACCACTGAGAGTCAACACAATCACATATTTCAGTGCAAACGCGGACACTAGCCCCTCCCACGAAGAAGAAACTTCTGGATACGTTGCCGATCAGCGGAGCGGTTTGCTCGGCGGCAATCCTGCCATGGCGATGTCGGAATCGGAAGATTCTGAGAGATGGAAAGACGACTTCGCCCAGCTAGAAGAGGCCCTCCAAGAAATGATCAGGAAGTAAGCTAGATAGGAATTTAAGTTATCGTGTGCAATTAGGACAATTCATGTATAAACTCACCAACCATTCTCTCCCCCTTGTGTTTGATTCCGTGCTTTTAAAGAATGAAACTGTTCATGCATATCCAACCCGTCAATCCCATGAATATCATTTGCCTTTGACTAGGACGGTTTTTGCAAAATCTTTATTCTCCTTTTCTGGACCAAAATTCTGGAATTCTCTGGATAATAATATGATAGAAGCTTTAAGTTTTTATACATTTTCTTTAAAGTTAAAGAATCATCTAAAAACTTCGTACGCAGCATAATTCATTTTTCTCTTTTAACTTTTGATTTTCAAAGTTGTTGTTGCTTCGTTATTCTCACTACTCTTTCTTCATCAGCGAGCCCGTGCTTCTGTGCCTCCAGTGCCATGGTTATGACCCACCATTTTCCTCTCCTCTCCCCTCCTCCCCCCTTGTCCACCTCGGACTTACTACCTTCTTCACTACTATATCTTTCTATCCTCTCATCAATTTTTATGCCTCCGCAAATGAAGTGGCCGGAGGCATTATGTTTTCGGGTCGTCCGTCCGTCCGTACGTACGTCCGTCCGTCCGTCCGTACGTCCGTCCCGTTTTGTTTTTGTCGATATCTCAAGAACCGTGAGGTGGTTTTGCATCAAACTTGGTATGAGGTTATATCCTGAGGGGATAATACTTTGATTGGATTTTAGGGTCACGGGGTCAAAGGTCAAAGGTCACGGGTTATTTTGTGAAAAAAAGGTTGAAATTTTTTTTCCATATCTCGCAAATGGTTCAAGGTATCTTCATGGAACTTAGTATATATGCATGTGCCGATGGGCAGTGATTATCTAGGGAAGTTGGGGGGTCATGGGTCAAAGGTCAAGGTCAACTCCTCAAAATATCACTGCTTTCCTTATATTTATGCAATGCCTGAAGGATTTTTTTAAACTTGATGTATGCATGTATAACCCAATATATATTCTGTGGGAAGTTTCTTGCCAAAAGGTCAAAGGTCAAAAGGTCAAAGGTCAAGTGAAAGTGCTAAATTGCACTTTTTCCTCCATATCTCAAAAGTAACTCAAGGTATTATCATGAAACTTATTTATTTATGCATGTTCTACCTAACAGTGATTCTCTTTGGAACTGTGAGGTCAAAGGTTAAAGGCCAGGATTAGATAATACTATTTTACCATTTGATACTGAAATTATACTTTTTCTCAATACCTTGAAAATTACTCAATGCATAAACTTATGAAAGGGTCAAAAGTCAAGTAAAAATCATCATATCCCCCAAATACCTGGCTGCACTCTGACGTTTTAATCATTCATCCAATTGAACCTAGTTCTAGGAAAGTGAACATTCAGCACATTTGTGGCAAGCCTGTCATTTTAATATTTTGCCAATTGTGTGAAACTTTCATCACACATTGTCAAGACATTGTACTATAGACCTATTAGGAGAACCATGCATTATGGCAGAGGCATACACCAGTCGCCGTAGCGACATTTCCAGTTTTCCTTACAAGAGAGCCGCCATGTGTTTGTTAATGTGCGTCCGTATGTGTGCATGTATTACTCTGTCTGTCTTTTTTTTTTTTTGCTACCGCTTAGGGAAATTTGTTGTTGTTGTTGTTTTTTGCAATTTTTTTTTCTCTATGAGGGGACTGCATTCTACAAGCTCTGCTTTTTAGCAGTCCCCTCCATTTCCAACAATATTGTTTATGCATTTACCACAGGGACGTAACAGTTATTTGTATCTCTGTTGATAATTTACCTATATATTTTTCTTACAATGTTATTCTGTTCATCGCATTGTGGTACTGATTTCATGACGTCTGTGTATATGAGCGTTTCTTTGTATTTCTTATTTGTTTGTTGGAAGTGAAATAAAATCAAGAATGAAGCATTCTCAGTGATAGCTGATATAATAGGGCAACCCAAATTGTTGACTTTGGATTGGTATTATTAACATTTCTACGGAAGTTGGAGTCCGTTGCTGGCTTTTTTTTTCAAACATTGGTTAATGCTGTTGAAACTGATTGACAAATTGGTTAATGCTGTTTTTGGTATGATGGGTGTATTGTGTAATCTTTGTTCCTTATTCACGCGTAAGGATAAGAAAGAAGATCAATTAAATAAAAAATATGTTCTAAATTAATGCAATTGATCATGTTGTTATTACGTCATCAACGGCGAAAATTGTATATACATGGTACAATTTGTTCAGAACATTTCATAGTCTTATAAAACTATAAATACAAATACCACTTCAAGTCATATCAAATTCATTCACAAAATGTATGTATAATATATATTACGCATATTATCATAACATAACCTCAAAATAAGTGGTAATTTGGTCAAGAATAGATCTTGAATCACTTACCACTGTGTGACTTTGCAATATGCTTTATGAGTCTGTGAATGAATATGAAATGACTTGCAGTAAGCTGATACTGTTTAGATCTGTTATACTAAATTTGTCATGTAAAATCATGATGATTACTGTGTGAATGTATATTATGGCTCTCCATATGCATCTATTATCTGTGGATATGGACAAATTTTATTTGCTAGTACCATATGTCTATCACATCGATATATTGGCAAACCCAAGTTGGCTGAAAGCTGTAGAAAATAAATGACTGGAGAGTCTAGTGCAGTAGCACCTATCTGCGTCTTCCGCCTAGCCATGCTGCTGCTACCTGAGAGTTGTTAAGTACACCGACTTCTTTTATTCAGGCTTTCAACGCTGTCGATTTATTTCCATTTCAGCAAATCTGACGATCAAGAGATCATGCGAGTAATGGAACAGCGACCACCGATGGATACTTCCACGCCGGTGACTAGCGCTCAGCGAACATTCAATGTCCCCATCTCGGTCCAGGGTTCGCGGACACACGTGGCGACCCCGCCCAACCCGACTCCGCCTTCCTACGATCACGTGATCAAAAACTACCGCTCCTACTCCCGCTCTACTTCACCCACTCGCCTCGGTGGGCCGGACTATTAGTATACATCACCCGTTGCCTGGAAACCTGTGAAAGCAGCACATGGCTGCCTTGTGTTACTTGAACGAATTATGTGTAAATTTTAGGTTTTCTTGTGATGAGGACTTTACTTTTTTCTTCTGGTGCCCTGATCTGGGCTGGCATCGTACTGTCTTATGCCTCCTATATTCTTGGAAGATTTATTCATCTTTTTTCCTTATCTTTAGGAGCAATTTCTCTCGTAGACTGCTTAACCATAATTTACTAAGATCATCTCAACTAATAAACATGCTACATTGACTATGTTGCGCTGTATTCACGATATTGGCCACTATGTGACTGACATCTTTTTTTTATTTAGTACTTTTTGTGAAGGAAAGCAAGTGCTTAATTAGTAAATAATGACATTTGTATTTATTTCCCGCTCAGTTTAAGAGTGACAGCCTTCTATAAACAATTCTACGCAATTACCTTGTGATCATGGTGGGCGCTTTCCTAGGTCTTTGTGGAATTCTAGCTATCGCCAATGACGTAAAAAACTCCTGCGCACGCTGAAGAGCTCTGTCACAGGTGCACTGTGGGATTCCTCGGTCCCTTGTTCGCTTCCGGTTGTCTCACGCGAGTTGCAGTTCCCATACGATTCAATGGAGTTCTTTGTCTGCTTTTCCGTTGTTAGCCTTTTTTTCTTGGCTATAATTCAGCTTAAAAGAGTTGAAAGTGACTAAGCTTTACTGATTTGCGGTCACTAGAGTCATGGTTCACTACTGCAAGGCTTCAATGTGCTGGTCACATGATGGAAAGCGAAGAAATCTTCATGTAAAGACAGAGCGTAATGTAAGTGCGTATGTGCAGTCAAAACCGTGGCAAGTTTGTCCCGTGAGCTATCCCATAATACATCTAAAACGCTGTTCTGCGCACGGCACCTACGTATTGACGATACCCTCAATTAAGAATGTCATATGTGAACTGACATTGCCACTTCCAAACATTTATTACTGTATTAACGTTAAACAAAAGTATAAAATTGCACCTAAAATGTTTTGAGGTTATTAATCATCCTTGAAAAACTTATCGCCGTTTTAAACAAATGCATTAGGCCTATAGGCTAACGTGAGGCCCCAAGTATGATATGGTGTCAATTTGATCGCAAACCGCATAGTTTACAAGAATATTAGAAAATAGATTAATCATTGCGCAATCGATTTGCAGCACTGTGAAATGACGTAGAAAGTACTTTTTTGCCTTTTTTTAAGCTATCGTCCATTGTTTGACTCACATTTGGTCACACTGGACATCGATACGAGAGCATAACAATAATATGTTTAGACTTTCATTTCTGTAAACATTTTGCTACTTTAAAGGGCATATATGTATTCAATGTTTAGAAAGTATATTTTCGGATGAATAACCTTAAAAAAAAAGATTTCAAGGGCAATCTGGAGCTGCACACTAGTAGATCTACTTTTTAGCAGCGGAATTTTACTTCGAGACACAATGAATGAGACATTTTCTACACACTGCTGACATCTTGCAGACTCTTGAAATTCAAATAAATTCTATGAGAACGTTGTATTCGTTGGGTGTACCATGCAGTGGCCATGTTGAGGTACATGAGGTATAAACTAACACCGATATGGATGTGTGGGACACGCAAGCATTCCTGTTTTAACGTTACTCATGCTATTACAAAGTCATAACGATGACAGTGATAGAAGGAACAGTTATTATGGGCTTTAATATATCATAGGCTAGTCAATAGTGGAACAAAAAGTTACTTACTTTCATATCAAGATATGTTCTTTGGAACAAAATTGGAACAATCAACCAAATCCCCCAAACATGCTGATTGTTTTGGCATTTCCAATCATTATGAAATGCGTATATTGAGATCTTTATTTCGCTGCAAACTTTATAATTTCTACTTACATTGACGAGCTTAAACCGCACTATTCCATGATTGTGTGCGCTAAACCACAGATTTGGTCGAGATGTTCAGTCGTGACTGAATCCAGTCCATCTTTGTGAATATCAGGTTCAACTCTTTGAAATATTTTTCCTTCTTATTTCCGTGGTGACATGTTATATGACAGCGGTGACTTGCCAGCTTTTATATGTGCTTTATTAGAAATTTTCTAGCTGAATTGTTGTTGAAAAGACGTACTCCATAGGTGTCTATAAACGTCAACGTGATCAAAACCTGAATCGCGTTCTGTTTTAGAGCATCAGCATTTTGCGTGAAATTGATTTTGCTCGTTTGTCTGTTGTCTTTTTGTTTTTATGTAATGAATAGAGCGTCATGGTGTAATATTGGGTCTCTTCAGCAATGTGAAATGACGTGAAAAACCTTTTGACGCACAGCCCCCGCTCCTCCACTGTAATCTAGACAAAGAGCTTGTGGTGGTGAGGAGAAAAATCTCTTTGAATCTAGAATAAACGCCATAATTATTGTGATATAGATAAGATAACAGTACGTATTCACAGATCGTGTCACTCATTAGGTATTATTGCACAATATTTTGTATAGAATTAATAACCATTATCCCTTTTTTGACGATCTTTTTCAAGTAGGTAATCAGTGACAATGGTGAGCTTGTCTGATATACACCCCAGACTTGCCAGATCTGTGGCAACAACATTACTGATCTGTGCCAAACCGATTTTATCATTATGCGTATAGATAGAAAATATAAGCTGCTCATCACAAGACATATTAGTCAATTTCAAGTTTGAATTTTCGTCTTCTGACATGATTATAATTGTGATTTTTTTTTTGTTTTATCCAGGCACGGCAACAATAATGTTTTATGTGTGGTTATTATGAACCATGCATTCTCATAAAAGCACAATTTTACTAATTCCCTTTTATGACGTAGACGCTGTGAAAATATGCAATATACACTGTACATGTATTGTAATTTAAAACTATGTTCATTATGTTTCCTTTGGAAGAAAATATACTAAAGATAATGCTCATGATGTGTCTTTTTTATCGAACTTTTTTTTTTAAACTATGGAGCATTTGCAACTCATTGCATGTGGCTCGCCTCGTTTTCTCACACTTGTCACCAATGGGAATGGCCATTACGCTATATAGTACCGAGTTAATTACTTATATATTATTATAATAGTATAAACATGTGCTATGTATGTATGTATATATATATATAATACATATATATTTATATGAACATATGAATATACATGTATATATGAATAATGTCCTTACATGAGATATTATGTTTACAAAATACACTGTATTACTTACCTGTATGTATATATATATATATATATATATATATAATATACATAATACATAACATATAATATACATATATACATATATATAAATATAGATATCAAGACATATAGGTAGCTATATATATTTCTGTGAATATGATTTCTATTACGTTACTTTTCTCTCTCTGACGTAAAATAAGTCATTTGAGGGGAGGGCGGCAACGCTCGTACATGTCATGGAATGTCAAAGAAGTGTCAGGGAAGGTAGGACTCGCAAATTACCATCTTCCCCACGCCACTGCTGTCACATAGCGGCTTCACCCAGTTCGCCCAGCAGCAGAACGCTCAGAATACTAGTGCTGTAGGTTCCGCCTGGGTATCCTCAAACCAGAATCAGAACTAAAACATGAATGCCATAGAGGCGGGGGGGGGGGGGGGTGACTTTTATCATTGTCGATGAGCGCTGGTCCAAAAACGCAGGGGAAAACACGAATACAGGTGAGACGTGTATTGTTCGTCCCCAGTCATGTACCCACAGCATGTATATTATCAATACACACACACATACACACAGTATGCTCACAGTCTTTAGATAGGGATTTTTCATTTCTGCTACAAACTGGCGGATCATGCTGGAAATAAGAACCTAACGTCTTCCACCTCCCTGGTCCATATAAGGCGGGAGATAGCCCATGTCGGATGGCGAACCAAAGTAGAAGGATAAATTCAGAGCGAAATGATAGTGACAGCGTGATAAAGAAGAGTTATGTGGCCTTCTGTGCTTGGAGCGCTTTTGATGAAAATGTTGGGCTGATGCTAAAATGAAAGCTACCTTTAGGGATGTTCCAAAGGAGAATTTAGATGCCATTGGGCTCTGACTCTTCCATCCTTCATATCAAAATTGACAAAAAAAAATGGATTTCTCTTTCCATTTATACAAAAAACAATGTAATGTTCATTGCTTACTTAGTTCATGTATCGAAACATAAAGACAAAATTAGTCAAAAAAGACACTGAAAAATTTAATAGGTTATCAAGACACTGGTTGAAGAAAGAAGGTTATAGCGAGAAGCCAGGCCTGTCTGAGTTGCGCGAGAGCTTGTAAACAAAGCTGACGTCTCTTTGCAGCAAAGCTGACGTCTCTTTGCAGAATCTCTTCGAGAACCCCATGTAGGTTCACCAATTAGGCTCTGTTTGATCAGAGTAAGTCTGATAAGTTGAGTTTGAGGAGCACTTGGCCAGTACTTGCTCTGACGACAGGAGGGATGTCCCGTTGCCTCCTATACGGGTTTGGTCAGGCCTACCGAACCTGACGAGCCCTTGGATTTTGCTGCCTGAGCCTAAGTTCTCCGAGGTCGAGGGGTTCCTAAAGAAGTCTATATAGGCAGGTTCTGCACCAGGCCCAAATGGCCTTCCGTACAAGGTTTTCGAGAAGTGTGGAAGGCTGAGAAAGTTCTTGCCGCAATTTTTGATAGTTGTATGGAAGCAGGGTGTCGTCCTACGTTCCTGTGTAAGGCATAGGGAGTATATGCAACCCCAAGGAGGAAAAATCCACCTGATTGGTAGGTCAGTTCGGCCTATCTCTCTGCTCAATTTCTAAGGTAAAATCATGTTTGGCTTTTTTATCAGTGATGATCTACTCCTTTGTTGTTGGGAATGGTTTAGTAACACATCTGTGTAGAAGGCAGGTATTGAACGTTTCCCCGGGTGCCTCAAACATACTTCTATATGATACGGCGAACCATTCAAGAAGAGACTACGATGGAATCTCGCTGTTGATGTGGCAAATACGTAAGACTCAGTACCACATGCACTTCTTGAGTTTGCTATGAATTCTTGTGGATTCTTTCCATGGTGATTGCAGAGCTATCAAGACTTCAAGATGCGGTCAACCATCCAGCAGTGTACAACGGGTCAGCAGAGCCTGGGAGATGGCATACCCATGGGTTGGGCATTTTTTCCCATAAGCCTATTAAATGTTTTGTGTTAGAAGTGAATGTGATTGCTTGGTCGGCATAGACTTTAAGGCGTGGTGTTACCTTTCCCGATGCAGAGGAGTTGCCTCCGATTCATGCTTTCGTGGACGACCGCACAATCCTCTGTCCAAACTCAAAAGTTCGCAGGTGAGATTCTGGCTAGGCTTCAGAACCTGTAGAACTGGTGTAGAATGAGATTCAAGACGAAGAAGCCTTGTCCTAAAAGTGAAGGTGCGTGACTGCCCCTTTCTATTCTGTGGTGAGGGATCGAATCCCATCCACACAAGTACGACCAGCAAGTTGGTGGTACACTGTAGAATCGAAGGTGACAGAGGAGCAGATTGCCAAGGGTCTGCAGGCAATTGATAAGTGTGGTCTCCCGGGTAAACTTAACTCTAATGTCTTCAGTTTGATTGGACGCCATTCCCTTGGTTTGATGCCAAACATCATGTGGCCATTGACTGTCTATGATGTTGGGTTTTCCTATGTTGAAGCTACAAAACGGAAGATCAATGAATGTGCCAATAGGTGGCTGAGCGTTCCAAGTTGCCTGACTAAAGTTGCCTCCTTGGTTGAAGAGGTCAATGTGGCAAAGGCTAGATCGTCCATTATGCTCCGATCGTAAAGAATGGTCAGCCAGTGGTGAAATCAGGCAAAAAATGGTGAGCTCAGATTGTTGTTGAGGAGACCGAGTCAAGGCTAAAGCATAAAGAAATGGTGAAAGACAGAGGTCCTTTTGGTGTGGGCTTGACCTCAACCAAAAGTTGGTCAACAGCTACAGTCAAGGAGCAACGTGACTGTGTGCTTCGGGGAGGCTGAGGAGGAGAAGAGATTGAACACAGCAGTAGGCCAGGCTCAACTCAATGGTGCCTGGACTATATGGAAAGGAGTAGAACCCAAGGCACTTGACATGGTTTATATTATGGCAGATGGAGCTACTAATTCTAACTTATGACCCTTTGCTCACTCCTGCTAGCATGAACAAGTGGTATTATAATGAACCTAACAAATGTGTTGCTTGTGGAGATATAGGAACCCTCCAGAACACTCTGAGTCAGGCCTGTGAGGGAGGTCTCTTTGACGGGAAATGTACGCATAGAGGCACAACCATGTTTTTAAAGTTATTAGAGACTCTAGCGAAGAGAGTGTCTTTCCATAATTCAATGAGTGGTACCTCTTGTGTTGCTAGGCTATAGATAAGCTCGAGCAAAGCTAAGCAGCACTCGTCCCTAGCATCCCGTCATCAGCTCTCGACTGGCAGGTCAATGTTTGAACTTTTACTCCTCTTCATTTTGATTCTACTTTATCTTCTTATGATTTTCTTCAATCCCCTTTGTCTTCTTCAAATTCATCTTGCTTGCTTCTTCTTTTATTCCTATTTTATTCCTGTTCTTGTTGTTTTCTGTATTATTTCGTACAATATCCTAATATAAAATTATGTTCTCTACTGCTTAGACTTCAATAAACTTTTTACTTCTACTTCGAATATTTTATCGCGAGTGTTCACTACCCGATTGATACAATATCTACATTTTTCTTATGTCCATGACCATTATTATCACCTGCATACGATTTTAGTCAACATTTTCTAATTATTTAAGATACGATTCTAGACATTGAGGAATGCTCACAATTATTATTCAGTCCGTGTTACAGAGAGGGGAAAAATTTCTGTACACAGCACAAAGATTAATTATGTTTTTGACCTAACAAGCAATCGTCGCCTAGGAGACCTTTTGTGAAGAAGCTGTGGGATCCGATACCCTGGACAATGCTGACGAACATTTCAGTGAAGGGAAGGCAATTAATGAACAATGGGCTATATTGTACATATTTCCCAGGCTTCCTTTGCTGGTACTTGGGTGGTAACATCGAGCCCACTTTGAGATCACTTTACATTATTGTGACGTTGAATTACCTGACAATCGCATCAACTCGCTTTAAAGGGGGTAAGTTTTGTTTTGTTTTATTTCTGCGTTTTTCCTATACTTCAATTGTAAAAGAATATATCATTGGGGATTAATTTTCAGTATTGCTGACAACAGAATATTATACAATGCAAACAGAACTCGCATCAATATCAGATAAAAGAACTATTCGTGAAGGGGGAAATTGCAACAGACAGCACATCGTAAGCCTATGCTTGAAATGATGGTGGTTTTAGAATATTGGTAGGGAACAGAAGGGCAACGAAAAATGAAGAGGAAAAATTGTGCCTGAAATAGTGCAAGGTGAATCTTGCTGTGTGTGAATGTGCATTGACCTCACACTAATACTTCATTTTCTAAGAAATACAATTGTTTAATATTATTTCTTATCTAATCTGGTTTAACTAATATTATTAAGGACTGATAATCATGAAACATGATCATCTATGATTGTTTAAAAATCTAACGCAAAATGAAATCTTAAAATCAAATTCTGATGTCAGACAAACTAACAATCATAACTTTACTGTCCAATTTTCTTCAAACTTTCACTGATATGTTTTATTGATATTACTACAATTGCACATTTACTCAGTCCATGCATGTACATAATTATGAAGGCAAACTTGTTTTTAATGCAGTATCAATGTTCTATGTTTTCATCACATGTCACGCTGTCGGTAGCCTGTCTTCCCTGTCCAACCAATAGGTCCCTGATTCAAAACTCGGTCAGGCTATAGCGAGCTGATAATGTTCTGTCCTTTGATCATTGTTGGTACGGGCGTTGGAAGTCTCGTTGTGTTAGATTTTCTCAACTCACACCTTACTTCATCTCATCCTCGACAAAAACAAGTTGCAAATCTTGTCCAGTCCACTTATGATAATTAAAAATGTTCACATTAATTTCTTTGTATTTCAGACAAGCAATATTATTATGATGTGAGTTAGATATACCTGCTTTGGTATTCTTTGAGGATTTATTTGCACCAACGGAGAACTGAAAGGTCTTGATTGTAGCGGCTAGTCTACAGATATTAATACAATAGATCATGCTATAAGAATTTATCAATTTCAAAATTGAATAATATGATATGGTAATACCATGCACAGATTTATCACTGCCAATCATTTCCCAATCACCATGTACAGAGCAGAGTGACGGTGCAGTGAAGAATAGAGTGGAATATTACGAACAGGAGTGCTAAAAGTTTTGTGAAAATCAGACAATAAGCATGGGCCTACATAGCGTAGGTCCATGCTTAACCCTATGAAGCCCCCTATCAGATTTTCATTCGCCACTCCTTCCCCCTTAATCCAATTGTAACCGACTTTGGTGACTTTTCCTAAAATCTTATTCTGAACATTTCGATATAATTATGATTTAGCTATATTTGATATTGCTGGTTGCCATAGCAACCATAAACTGTCAACCATGTCAGTTAGATTTTGCGTATTTTTCTGTTCCAATTGCAATTAATAATATTATGATGTATAAAATGGGCGTTTCTTGGCTGAAATTTGCTTAAGAAGCAAAATGTGAAGTAATTATGGCCCTGAAATGTTTTTCCTATTATTTCCTTTGTTTTTCTGTAACAACGGCATGGAACAATAGATATAATAGATATACTTGAAAATCAATAGTATTTTCCAAAGATTGCTGTTCTATTTTGTGTCATTCTGATTCCTTCACCCAAGTTATACCTCTAATATTATTTGTTTATCACATTCCAATATTATGGGAATATGAAATATGATAACTATTATGCATGTACCTATCCCAATCAATACATATACAGGTCTCATAATGTATTTCTTTATTTTGCTATGAATAGCCAAATATGACGATGAAACATCAAACAATAACAAAGTTATATAGGGGGCACATTGTGCGCCCCCCCCCCCCCCTTGGGCCTGGGAAGGGTCATATAGCTTGGGCTTTATAGGGTTAAAGTAAGGAAGTTTATGAGGATTTATGAGGGCTTAACACAATTGAGTATATGAATATAAGAACGACCCAAGTCCATGGAAGACCATTTCGAGTAAACTAAAAAAAACTTCATATCTTTTTTGTTTGTCCAATAATATTCTATTTAACTGTGATGGGAAGGCAACATTGTATATACAAATTAGAACATATATCACTATAACAATTAACATTAACATTACTTGTGGAGACGCCATTTTGTGTGATGGACTTGGGTCGTTCTTTGATTCATATGGACTTGGGTCGTTCTTTGATTCATATACATGAAATTCTGCTATAGAGATGAGAGAAGGACGAGAGAGGGCGCTATAATATAAATGTAAGAATGACCCAAGTCCTTCATTCTTACATTCATATAAGATTTAACTCATTTATTTCAGGCACTTCCAGGGGTAATTAGGATTTATCATTTATACACAAGATGAGTCCATGCATAAGCTACAATTTCCCATGTCAAACTGAATTTGGCCAAAAATTGGACTTGGGTCGTTCTTATATTCATATACTCAATTGAAATGTTAATTGTTAATTAAATGTTAATTGCAGTCACACTCTATGCAATCAGAAAAGACGATGATGCCACCACGTTACCACCCTCTCATTGGTTTGTCATCAACTTGCAATTACAAGAAAAAAAAAATGTTTTTAGTTCAAAAGTTAGCAACCCTGACCCACTACAAGAGTCGTAGTTTCTCAGTGGGTTTCTCACATCGCATCCACTGGTCTCCTGGTCCTCATTTTGTTTGAACGAGTCTTACGTTTCGTGATACCGTCCTTTTCTCCAACAGAGATACACCCTGTGACTTAAGACAGAGAGATAGAGAGAGAAGGAAAAAGTGATGTCGGCGAAGGTCGCAGTGTTCATGGTGTTGGTTGGAGTCGGGCTCCTCTTGGTCGGTATCATAATGTTAGCCGTGGGCTCAGTGGTGGTCGGCATACTGATGACACTGTCGGGTGTGATTTGCGAAGTAATCGGTATCCGGATCGCTTGCGCAACCAGTGAGCTGTCAGAAGTCGCACCAGAAGTCACCGTCATGACTACGACCCAGGTGTCAACTACAACGGCATTAAGGCGCTGAGACGAAAGAGGTGACACGCTGGATCGGGGACGATAGACTTAACCAAGATTAAGAATGAAGTAAAATTTCTACGCATTTGGTCGTAATTTAGACAGCCAAGCTAGCGTTTGATCAAAACAATCCTTGATTTATAAAATGATCCATTTGCAATACTGATCTACACATGTCTTGTGCGCATGGATAGGACGAATAACAACGAGGGCAGCAGACAAGTGATGTTAGTGAAGTTTGCTCATTTTTAATGTAACTTGGTTGAGAAAATCCAGGTTAGTCTTCATTTGTTAAAATCCAGGTTAGACAAAAATTAACAATCATTTAATTCACTGAGGTAACTGACGATGACATCTCTGGGTAAGTTTGTATAAGTTCTTATTTCTAATTGGGTAGGTATGCATTGTTTCCTATTTCTGGATTCGTAGCAGTGAAAATTGAATGAACTCATCCAATTTCTTTTGTGTTCGATGTATTGTGAAAAAAAAAAGATCCTCAGCTACCTCTGTACTATCCTCAATTCAGATAGAATATAAAAATAACTAACTGTATGTCTCGCGAACATCGTTACGTGGAATATGACATGCGTCTCCGTCAATTATTTGCTTCTCTTACCCCCCCCCCCCCCCCCCCCCGCCGTTATCATTTGATAACACTCATCTGGAAAATGAGAAGACAAAATTCAGCATTTGGAACTGAAATCTAACTTCAATCCCTGCTGCAAGCTCCATGACTTTTGTCTCACAGTCAGTCAAATAGCCGTACTGATGGTAATGAAGCGGCAACTTCAGATTAGTAAATTCAAGCTGTAATATTACCAAAAGCAGGTATTTCTCATATATGTGCATAGCAGTGCTTACAGCACATTTTACCATTTATCGCACTTTGACTACTGTTACTATGAGTTGTGCTTATGACACGCACAACAGAGAAACATTGGTTAACATCGTTAAACACACCTTCACTATCAGGAGATTCATGAGAAGTTGACAACAAAACTCAGAAGTAACAATATATATACATATGATAAAAAGGAGGTAAGCTTGCATCCGACGAGGTATAACGCATCTAAGATGAGCATTTTTCTTTTTGTAAATTTCCTTTTAATATCGTCAGTGACGCAAGCACGAAATTTCATTTGACAGGCCCGTATGACATCATTATGAAGTCGGATAGCCATGGAATTTAGTCAACATATTCTCCAATACATTAAAAAGTGACTCCTACCAAAAACATGTCATTATATATATGTATATATATATATGTACATATATATATATATATATATATACAATGTATATCATTTTTTAATTTTTACTTGCACGCGCATATGCGCAAATTCTGAAATGCTCAAAATGACTTGAAATGTATGTCACGGTAAGTTGTAGGATATCTCAGTAATATTGAGCACTCGAAAATTTTGACTTAATTTTGACGTTATTACATTTACCTGAAGTTAATGCTCACCTACTTTGGAAGAAATGTCACATGGTCATGACGCTATGATTAGTAATGCTATTTTAGAAAAAGGCGCCTATATCACGCCCCGGTTAGGCGATTGCAATGAAAAGTTTCGGGTAACAGTTTGGCATGATCATGGAAATTGCATGACCTTTGTGAATTGACTGTTGTGTTTGTAAATATATCCCATTTTACTTTCTTAACATTTATCTCGTCATTTTTTTTTTTTTTTTTTGGGGGGGGGGGATCTACATCTGAGAGTTCATAACAAATGGCCAATGTCAGCTGCAAAAACTACATGGGCCAGGCTCAACTTTACCAGAATATTTCATATTTATTCAAAACTAAAATAATGTCCTTTCAAAACGGCCCAAGATGGCCCAACGTACATTTTCATGGATCAAACTATTTCAAAACATCCGGTATAATCCTGACTATGTATAATTTACCGGCTAGTTTGATCACTTAATACATACACGCACACATACGTGTATGTAATACTCTTTAATGCACTATGCGCACAATGATGAGAGCTGGTATTCGGGTTTTCAACGCTCTTCATCTGTTTCCTTTTCATCAAGAGTAATGGACCATCGATCACCGATGAATCATGACTTCCGCGCCCGTGACTAGCGTTCAACGCACAATCAATGTCCCCATCTCGGTCCAAGATTCGCGGATTCAAGTGACGACCTTGCCGAACCATATTGCCTGCCATCAGTTGATCAAAAACTATAGCTCCTACTCCATCTTTACCTGACCCACTCGCCTCGTTGGGTCGGACTATTAGTATTCATCACCCATTTTGTTTGAAAACCGGTCAAAGCAACACATGGTTACCTTTATGTTACTTGAGTGAAATGTGTAAATTTCAGCTTTTCGTGTGATTCTAATTGAGTTTATTTTTTTCCTGGTTCTCAGAGCTGGTCTAGCGTTGTACTGTAATGTTTTAAGCCTCCTATGGTATTCTTGCAATATCTGTTCATCGCTTTAGCAATTTCTGACATAGACTGCTTAACTAGAATTATTAGACTAAATAAAATGACAAACATGTTGCCTTCACACTTAACCTTGTTGCACTGCAATCACGATTCTGACCAGCACGTTGGCTTTCTTTTGCAATAAAAAATTATGCTGTTATAGCGAATCCATTTCCAAAATGATATTCTTTTTTTTTTTCAAGCGCAATGTATGAGTTAAAGGAGACCTCGGGTTGATTGTCAGATTTTTACATTTGAACAAGGATAAATTACTTGTACTGAGTACAGAGTTTCAGAATTTACAGTGATTGGGATGAGGAATAAAATTTGTTCAAAATCTAAAACAAATTGCAATGAACAAGGATGATGACATGGCAGCCTCACCATAAGAATGCATGAGTTTGGGCTCAAGGAAACAGAACAAAAGAAGAAGGTATGCATACATTCTACACAGGTGAACTTGTCAATCAAGCAGTATTGTAATTGAGATACACTGGCACATTTCTGAAATGTTTGAGGCTCTGTGTCATCAACATTGTTTAGTGTAATTTACTTCAGATTTTTTCAGAATATTGGTTTCTCTGCTCAAAGACCACAATAAATTCCACAAATCTGTACATGGAACTGTCGGTTTATGTACTACGTGATGTGAAATTATGAAAATCGTCTGGAATGCTCCTTTAACGCGTTCTTAAAGGAATGTAATCAATAGTCATCCCACGAGACCGACAACCATGAGTCCTACAACTAGGCCCACGAGTTTGACACCAGGTAAAAACAGCACACGAGTTTGACATTACAGAAAGGGGCTTAATGTGTCAGTCTCGTGAGCCTTGATGGTTAGTATCGAACTTATGGGCTGTATAACTCGGCTGTATAACTCGTGGGCTATGTGACTTTTAGGCTGTGTGACTTGTGGGCTGTATCACTCATGGGTGTCAGTGGTTGTTGGTCTCATGAGCTTTCTGCGTAGTGTCGAACTCATTGGCTTTCTTTACTCGTGGGCTTATTTTACTTGATGTCGAATTTGTTTACTTAGTGTCCGAGAACTCTTGGGTTGTACAACTAGTGGGCTGTATGACTTGTGAGCTATATGACTCGTGGGCTGTATGACTTGTGGGCTGTATAACTCGTGAGATTCTTGTTTAGACGTTACTCAAGTACAGACAAAGTCTCGTATTACAGAGGTGAATGTTTACAGAAACAGACCTAATTTACTGAGCTTTAGCTACTTAATGATTGAACTCAATTAACTTACTTTCATAAATATACGTTAACAGTGTGTGCTAAAGGAAATCAATTAACCAAGTCCCGACGTTCCTTGTCAACATGAAATGTGTTTATTTAATTTATTTCGCTGCAAATCTTATTATTTCTGTTTACATTGGCTGGTTTATAAAGCACTGTTCTATAATAAAGATATTGCGTGAGCTAACATGGCTAACGGACTGTGGTCGAAATTGTAAGCATTACTGATACGGGGGCATCCCACGAGACCGACACCCACGAGTCATACGGTCCACGAGACCGACATCAATAATAGGTCCATGAGTCATACAGCCAACGAGTTATACGGCTCAGGAGTCA
The DNA here is from genome assembly GCF_040938485.1 of Diadema antillarum. NCBI lineage: Eukaryota > Metazoa > Echinodermata > Echinoidea > Diadematoida > Diadematidae > Diadema > Diadema antillarum. The sequence continues at coordinate 1,435 of NW_027272601.1, read as the reverse complement.
TACAGCCCATGAGTTCGACACTACGCACAAAAGGCTCATGAGACCGACACTAAGCAAACATAGCCCACGAGACCGACACTAAGCAATAAAGGCTCATGAGACCGACACTAAGCAAAGAAAGCCCACGAGACCGACAGTAGGTAAAAAAAAAAAAGGCCCACGAGACCGACAATAAGCTAAAAAGGCTCACGAGACCGACACTAAGCAAAGAAAGCCCACGAGACCGACAGTAGGCAAAGAAGGCCCACGTGACCGACAGGATAAACAGCGCCATCTACATGTCAATCACCTGTACAGGGTGTTCCATGAACGGAAAAATAACATACCGGCGGGTGTAATTTCGTAACGCTATCAATTGAAAGATGGTTACCATCTACATAATTATGAACGTCATCAAATATGTATTTCTACATACTTCTGGGGAGGGGGGGGGGGGGGGCAAGTGTGTCAGGGAGCGACATTGTTATCAAGTAGAAAAATTGAATTGCATTCTTCATGCCCCCGCCCTCCCCCCCCCCCAACAAAAAATGGAAGAATTAGTATTCTTCATCCCCCCAAAAGAGACAAAAACACAAATGAATTTAACAGAGGACAATAACGATGTATGAATTAATCTTAGAGCATTGATAATGCCATCGTGCTATTTTTAATAGGCTTTCCCAGTTTTTAGCTAGAAAATGGACATGATATAAATTTTACCTCTTCTCTTTCCCGATTCACTAGTTACTTATTCTATTGTAGATATTCTACCCTCCTGCTTTGACGTTTTGCAGTAAGATCTATTTGTAAATTTCTCTGTAACTATGATGTAATTCTACTGATTAAAACGTTTTATGTCGCAGGGATTCACCTCAATTTTGTGGCTTGTGTTATTCTCCTCCGAACAGTACATTTTATCGTGAAATACAATAGCTGTTTTCATGGATGCATCTGGTTTTTTCCGAATCCCTAACGCTACCTTAATAGACGATTACGTTATATTTTATTTTTAATTGATAATAAATCAACACCCTCGCAGGTTTATTGTAGAAAGATCTGTTACACACTTTTACTGTACTGTTTTTCACAAACACACACCCATGCAAACACAATTAAAGATCCTGATCATTTCGGGGGGGGGGGGGGGACTGATGGTGTAACACCCTGCCGGAGATGGCAACTCTTCTTTTCCATCTCTCATATCTTCCTATGCTATTATCAGGACACCCTATACAATTTATTGGTCTACAGGTGGCGCTGTTCATCCTGTCGGTCTCGTGAACCTCTTTTGCGTAATGTCGGTCTCGTGAGCCTTGTATGCGTAGCGTCGGTCTCGTGGACCTTTTAAGTGTAGTGTCGGTCTCGTGGGCTTTGTTTGCTTACTGTCGGTCTCATGAGCCTTTTGTGCGCAGTGTCGGTCTCGTGAGCCGTATATCTCCTGGGCTTATTTTACTTG